>NC_090439.1:560518295-560828253 GCF_031143425.1 Pleurodeles waltl | reverse complement strand
GATATCCCACTAAAAAGAAAAAAAAAAAAGCTAATTAGACATATGACAACACAAACATCACTGTGCTCAAATCTAAGGACAATGTCAAACACACAATACTGCATTTAGTACACCACCTACAAACATGTCATTCATGCATGTCAACAATACTCCTTTGGAGTAAATTGCTTTCACTCAGCTAAAACATGCAACTATGAAAACCGCAGGACAACTACTGCCAAAACCGCAAAGATCCACAGCAAAGGAAGCAAAAGCGTTCAACTAGAAGAAAAAGAAAAAATTAATTGTTATAATCACAAATACAAATACTTTGCCAGTTGATAAACACCCCACCACCAAGAACTTAGAAGTTGTCCCTGGTACCTAAGGGGGGCAGTAATGGGCAACACCTCTGTGCCCCATTTAGGGGGTGACCCTTCCCAAAGGGGCACCCCCAGCACAACACAAAACAAAAACAAAAATTCCCTGCCGTATTGGTGGTCTCTGCCCTCCTTGGGGGCAGATGGGCCTACAAAAATAGGGGCATAGATGGCCAATACGAACTTTCCCCACTTTAGGGGGGTGACCGTTGCCCAAGGGGTCCCCCCAAACACACACCACACACACACATACCACACAATCCCTGGCGCCTAGTGTGCTTCCACCCCCCGGGGGCCAGATCGTCCAAAAAATGGCTGGTCTGCCATCGGGGGGGCAGAAACCGAAAAAAAAAATAGCCCCCCAGGGGAGCGACCCTTGCCCAAGGGGTTGCCCCCAAAATAAACAATAAAAACAAAATCCCTGGTGTCTAGTGGATTTCGCCCCCCCCGGGGGCAGATCTGCCAAAAAAAAGGGGGGGGGGGCGAAATACAAAAAAAGAAAATGCCCCCAAGGGGTCGCCCACAAAAGAAACTTTACAATAAAAATAAATCCCTGGTGTCTAGTGGATTTCGCCCCCCTCCGGGGGCAGATCTGCCGAAAAAAAGGCGATCTGCCCCCAGGGGGGGGGGGGGGGGCGAAATACTAAAAAGGGGTCGCCCCCAAAATACACACCCAAAATAAATCCCTGGTGTCTAGTGGTTTTGGCCCCCCCCATGGTCACCTCGTCCAAGGCACAGAACAGGTCAAGTGCTTCTGGACTCCATACAGGAGACCAAGCTAACTATGACACATGCCTTATACTCTTGCTGTTAAGAATTGCTTTAAGTCTCAATTCTTCCTCTCCAATATACTGTTACCTTTGGGATGGATGGGGAATGAGAAATTAGTTGGACCCTAACGAAGCCATGGTATCACTGAATGCCCTGGAGTTGAAAGCAGGGCCCTGGTCCGAGTGGATAGCCACACTTGCATATGCACAGATAAAGACTTGCAAATCTTTAATAACAGTTCAAGCGTAAGCTAATGGTTGTGGCCATATCCAAAGAAATCTGGAGCATGAGTCGACAGCGACTAGAATGTATTTGTATGCATCATCAGGTGTCAGGGGACCACAATGGTCCATATACACACATTGTAGTGGTTTGTTTGAAATTAGAAGGGGTGTCTGGGGTGGGCATTTAACTGACCCTTTTATTTGCTGGCAAATGTCATAGCAAAAGGCATATTGTTTTGTCTGTTTGTTTAGGCCTGGCCACCAATAGCGTTTTTGAAGAAATCAAATAGTAGCCGCCACACCTGCCTCCCTCATGTGGTGTTTTTATCATCTCAGATCTTTGATCTTGGTTGGGGATCGCATGATCACTTACTTCTGGTATTGTTCCTAGGGCAGTATTTAGGCAAGTTATGCTGTAGGAATATTTGGCAGGCTATGCCTTTGGTAATGGCATGCTGTCAGCTGAAGCTTTCACAGCACCAAGTGTTTCATTATCAAAATGTGTCCGTGGATGTAGAAACAGAAGCCGTAGCTACTGTTGACTTAGCCTCTTCATCAGCCAAGATATTGCCTACAATGTATACTCCTACATGTTGATGTCCCAATGTGTTCCATTTAATAGTGAAGACATTCTTAAGTTTGTAATTTTGGGATGAGAACACCATCAACATCAGTTGCTGTCAAAGACGTAGCCCATTGGATCTAATTGGATCAAGGGCTGGGATCGGAGACATGACAATAATGTGTTTCCCCTAAGCCAGAGGTCTCTCTTTAATGACAATCATCGGAACAGCAGTCAGAATCTTTTCTGTGGGAGCAAAACATTGTTCAGCTGTAGAGTATAAGTGTGATTTGTATGCAATAGGGACAGTATCACCGTCACTAAATGTTACATTGATGAAGCCGCTGGCATCAGTAATTATGCTGACAACCAAATCTGTTATGTTGTCCCTTGCGTGTAAATGTTTTGCTGCAAGAATGTATTGTTGTAACTCTCTCAGAATACGTGTGTTTGACTGTCCAATATTCGCTTGAAAAGTCGGGCGTACTAAATCCTATAATGGTTTCATGCATTGTGCATAATCAGAAATGTATGTTTTGACAAAGTTTAATAAGCCCAATAAGGAATGGAGCTTTTTAAAGTATTTGGTGGTTGCAATTGTGAGCACATTTTTAGAAAATGGGGCGCTAGGTTCTTGCCTTCATCTGATAACTCGTATCCCAAAAATAGGATACTGAGAAAGGCAATTTTTGTCTTCCTAAAATGTAATATGCAGCCAAGTTCAGCAAATCCAACAACAATGCAGGCCACCCACTTCAGGTGATTAATAAGATCAACATCTGTTAGGTAGATGTCATCAACATAGGACAACGCCTCAGGGTCAATGTTGTGTAAAATGGATGTTAACCATGCTGAGAACAGCCTAGGACTGTTTTATATCCCTGTGGGAGCCTGAATTTTGTTCTGCAATCCTAAGGTGCTAAATGCTGATAAATCCCAGCTTTCAAGCACTATATTTTGGCAGAAGAAGCCGTTGGAAATATCCAGCTTCATTTGTATTTTTAACACTATATTGCTGACGAGTTCTGCACTAGGTTTATTTTGGATAGCAAATGTGCATTTATGACTGTTTAAATGTCCATATTTTTAGACTATTTTTGGACCTGGTCCTTTTTTCAGGGTCATCCCCAAACTTCTTGCCTCCTTCCACCTATTTTTGTCTGACCTGTTTTTGTTGGCTTTAGGTCTCTGGGCACTTTACCACTGCTAATCACTGCCAACAGCATATGCTCTATGTGTAGATTGTATTGGAGGTTGGCTTTTTAATGATTGGCATATTTGGTTTAATAGTAAGTCCCTAGTAAAGTGCACTAGAGGTGCCCAAAGCATGTACATCAAATGCTACTAGTGGACCTGCAGCACTGATTGCATCACCCACGAGTAGCCCTGTACACATGCCTCAGACCTGCCACTGCAGTGTCTATGTGTGCAGTTTTGAACTGCCAATTCGACCTGACAAGTGTACCCACTTGCCAGGCCCAAACCTTTCCTTTTTGTACATGTAAAATACCCCTAAAGTAGGCCTTAGATAGCGCCATGAGCAGGGTCCAGTGTACGTTAAAGGTAGTGCATGTACTGATGTGTTTTACATGTCTTGACAGTGAAATACTACCAAATTTGTTTTTCACTGGCCTATTTCCCTCATAGGTTAACATGAGGCCTGGCTTTCAATATCTTTTAAGTGCAGTTCCCAATTGAGAGCAGATAGCGATAGGGAGTTTAGGGTCTCTGAACTCACAATTTAAAAAGACATCTTCTGGTAAAGTTGTTTTTTAGATTGTCAGTTTGAAAATGCCACTTTCAAAAAGAGGGCATTTTCCTGCTTAAACCATTCTGTGCCTCTGCTGCTTGTGTATTCCACGTCTGGGTCAGACTGACAGTTCGGCTGGTGTGAATTCCTCTACACAGTGACACAAAGGGAGCCGGGGTATAGCCTTCATAGCCTGATAAGTCTCCTGGGCTAGAGTGGAGAGGGAGAAGCTAACCCTTACACCTAACTAGGCTGTGCCTTTCCTCAAACAATGCAGTCTCCAACCCCCTGGTTTGTGCCTGGGGCCAGACCTGGGCAAGGCAGGATCTTGTGAACAACATAGACTTTCCTTTTGTAGAATAGATGTGGATTCAAGAGGAACTTATGGCAACGAGAAGTGCTGAAGAGCTGGAGGAGGAGTACTGCCCCTTTGCATGTGAGTGTGCTTGGCTGGGTTAGCGTGCAGTTGCTGCTTCTGCCTGAAAGAGGAAAAAGACTGGACTTTGTGGTACATTCCTACTTGTGAAGTAGCTCCGAGGGCTTGGACTGTGCTTGCCTCTTGATTTTGAAGTTCAGGGACATTAAAGACTTCTTCTGCCAGCACCTGGACTCTCAGCTGAGACTCCCACCCTGCCAAGTGTTGCCAGATTCAGTCCCTGGGCCCTTGAGAGGTGAAAGTGGCAGAACCAAGACTTTAAATCCAAGCACAGGAGCCATGCAGAGAAAAATTAGACACATCACCTGCATTGCGGCTGAAAAATCGATGCATCACCTGCATTGCGGCTGATAAATCGATGCATCACGGCTGGGAAAATGACACAACACCCCCTTGCAGCTGCTGAAATCAATGCAACCCCCACAGTGTGGTTCTCCATTACAGCGCGGACGGATTTTGCATGCATTGTTGCTGAGCATCAAAGTCAAAGTGAACTGCCGGACCTGAGGTGCCTGGAAACAGATACATCGCTCTCTTGCAGGAGAGAAAAATGATGCATCGCCTACCTGACCAGAGAAGAAATGACGCACGGCCGCATGGAATCAACATTGCTGACTTTTCTGACACATGCTCGTCTGTGCGGCTTTATTTTTTACGCCAACCAGGTACTTTGTGTAATATCAATGCACCCATTGTTTTCCATAGAGGAAGACTTTTTTTTTTTAAATATTCATAGCTTTGTTTGTATATGTGGATGTTTTGTCATTTTGGTCTTTTTTTCTCAGATAAATATTGGCTACTTTTCTAAACTGGTGTTGAGTGCTTTTGTTTCACTGTATTACCGTATGTTTTGGTGAAAATACTTTACACATTGCCTTTGAGATAAGCCTGAATGCTTGTGCCAAGTTACCAAGGGGGTGAGCAGTGGTTATCTTGTGTGTATCTCCATTACCCTGACTAGAGTGAGAGTCTCTGCTTGGACAGAGTGCAAACTGACTGCCAACCAGAGACCCCATTTCTAACAACTATTTTATATGAATGTTCCAGTTTTGCAACAGGAAATAGAGGATTGTTAATTGGCTCGACATAGGCCTTAATTACACCCTGTTACTCTAACCTTGCGAGAATTTCTCTCAGAGATGTTTTAATCTCGGGCTTAACAGGATATTGAGGTTGATGCTGTGGTGGGGACCTAATTGGTATTGTATGGAAGGGAGAATCTTGATTCCACCCTTCATTATTGTGATACAGCGAGGGGGTCTGTGCCAATGCCCACTCCAATGAGTATGACTTTATTAAGGCTATTGGAACCAGCGGCGAAAAGAAAGGCTTAATGATCTCGCCCCCCACAGTGAGCCTTCACAGAACAATTCTGGCAGCCAATCTTTTTTGGGAATGTCATAAATGCCAGTCAGTTGTCTCCAGAATATTATATCAATTGTGCTCTCAATGTCTCCCTCTAATTGTATTTTCATTTTATACACCCTATTGGGTCTCACTCCTATGAAGTAGTCAGTCGCTTTTATCTCCAGATGCTCTAGAAGATTCCGGTGAATGATTGTGACCTCTGCTGCACTGTCTAGCAGAGTCAGAACCCAAATCCTGTTCTTCAATAAAACTCTCAGCTTGCATGGCATTTTGGGAGAAACAGCTGCCTTCTTTTTGAATAGCTGTTTTTGTGGTGGAAGTGTCTATTCTTTTTTAACTGAAACTTCGGCTGAGTGTTGTAAATATTGTGTTTGGTTTCACATACTCTATTCATTGTTCTGATCACCCATCTCCCCCAATATGCTTATCCGGTGAGTCCAGAAAGAACGAGATTGGCTTGTATCAGTATATTGATATCTATCAGGAGTTTTAATATTGTCCCTATTTCTTAAGTTATATTGTTTCTCAGGGGTCTCACATTGTGGAGATTCTCTCCTCTCTTTTTTAAATCTTAGTTTTTGTGAATCCCAGCATTTTTTCAGAACCCTCAGCTGCTTTCATTGTTAAAATCCTTAGTAGATTTACCTTATAATTGTGGTTTACTAGGTCTGGCTCCCAAACTATTCAGACCTATACACAAATAGGTTTCGTCAATAATTTTAGGCAGCTTGCCTTCTTGATCCTGTGCAGGAACATCCAAGGGCCGCATGCGCACTGCTAGTGCTACTGCTTCCACTTTAAAGTTGCTTAATATTATTGAAAACACTGTCTCAACATTGCCATTAATTGCATGCCCAAAATGAGGGACTGGACAGCCCCGTATTCATCCTGAATTTGTTTTAACACTTCCAGAAAACTGGCAAGTGTGGGTGTAGAATCTGCTGTAGTGTTTAGAGTGGCAAATACTGTGTCCCTAGTGTTTCAATTATCCACTGAGGTAACATTCCAAAAGGCAAGCTCATAGTGAGTATTCTGTCTTTATCTTGAGGTCTCATATGGGGAAACACAGCTTCCAGGGCGTTCATTTTTTGAGCTAACCAGAACAGGATTTCTTCACGTGTTGCAGGTACTTTACTAAAGATCGAATGCACCATCACAGAGTTAATGCCTAGTGTGACTGCGTGCAGTTGTGCTCGAACAGCGCGTGCTGGGTTTGTACTTAACATTTGCATTAAAACTGTATCAATAATCTATATTTTGCTACAAGTTTAATGTATAAGCAGCAAACCTCAGCTACTGCCAAAGTGCCTGCATCAGGGTGCGGTATGTGCGGTCAATTGTCCATCTTTACTCAGAGGACCTAACCTGACGTGTAGTGTTGTATGTGGTAGGGCACTATCAAGCCAATTCTTGTGGACTTGAAAGGATAGAGGTATCTCTATGTATGCATATTCTCTGCATTGTGTGGGTGCATTAGCAAGTGTATAATAATGAAATGTATTAGTGTTCCCATCAACTGCTGGAAAATTGACCAAAGAATAGATCATATCAGTTCTATAAGCTGGAGAAACCTCAACCACAAATGTAACAGCACTCCCCTGGGCTGTAAGGCCATTTTTTAATAAATGATTAGTGAGGGGGGCCTCATATTTAATGCGATTACCACCTGATGCAGGTTTCCCACAGTAAATGTAGTGGTTCAGAGATAGGGACACCAATTGGGAATAAATCCTTTTAAAGTTCAATATTGAACACCAGCCTAAAATAGGTGCTATCTATCTAGCTGAGGAGGAAATCTTCAATACCACGGACGTCTCTGTATACATTGTTGGGGTTCCTTTAGCATATAGTGAGACAGAGAAACTTAGGGAGATCTGTAATTCAGTACCTGACCAAACGTTAGTGGCACCATGCTGTGCTCACTCTCATTATACTAATGACATTGCTGGATTCGGCGGCAGCACACCAGGTTTTGGGGAAATGAATCTAATTCCACACCATGTGACAACTGTCAGCCTAACCCTTCCAGACAGCTAGCAGTACCTCCCCAGCACCTAAGGGTGGCTGTGATTTGTGGCACGCGTGCACATGACATTCTGATTTCTCAGGTAAATCATGGTCTAACAGATCTCAGTCTTTTATCTCAGTTACATTTGTCTCACACATGCAAAGACAAACAGAAGCAAGAACTGGTTCAATACATTTTATGGAATCAACTGCATCCTACATAAAATAGCAAGTACTGCAATTATTAGGATGATAATTCATAATAATGCAATGCGGTGACAAGGAAAGTGAAACATAAGAAAAGTCCCACCATGGTGTCAGAATGCTATGGGTTGGTATTCCTATCTACGCCACTAAGGTACTATTAGCACACAGTAGTGTTAGCCCTAATCTGCCTTTCAGGATCCCTACGAAGACACCTTACCCCATACCTAAATATGGCAGTAGTAAAGAGGGCTGTTGGTCTACTGAGAGTCCTCTCCTTGGAAGGTGGAAAGATATGAAGTCTCAGCAAACAGCTGCAGTGAATCGACAGCATGCAGTGGCAGTTTTCTGGCTGGAACTCTCCTTCAAACATATACGGAACAGACGGATGTTTTATAAGAAAACAGCTTGTGTTCTAAGAATACTGACCCTATGTAAGAGCATATATGTTTCTCGTAAAATTATATAGATTGCAGTGTTCCACTTTGTACTATAATATTACCAAGTACAGCCTTAAGCAGAGTACAGAATGAGAATGTCAAACTAAAAAGAATCAAAACAATTTCTGTGCTGAAAGTGTATGAGAAAAAAGAAACATCAGCTTAGAATGAAGCTTCTGCTCAGAAAATAAAAATGAATTAAATAAATTATTATTGGGCTTAAGGGCACAAGCTGCAGTCCTATGGCTAATTTAACATGCCCATAAAATTTTACTGAAATAACCTCATGACAATGTGTTTGAGGTTTGCCAAATGGGGAGGGAAAAGGTAGATCTCCCTAAGATAACAGTGGGGCAATATTTAGCATGGAATGATCAGGTTGGATGTAAATCGTAACTCATGATAATTAATAATGTACAACATAGGCACCATTTAACTAATTTCCATCTCCTAATTTTCATCCCTGGCTGCCTTTTCAAAAACCAAACAATCGGGAACTATCAACGAAAAATCACCCTGCAATAAGAGATCGGATCAGACCACCCAGCACATAGTGCTTTTTTATAAATTTTATCATACTCTTAGGAAACCCTTCCTTGAACCCCTTTTCATAAAGAGAGAATAATCCATTATCATGCAGCTTTCAAATTATTGTATGAACTAAGGGATGCAACAGTATGCCAAAGTTTTGCCCTGTTTCTCTCTAGCATAATCCATATCAGAACGCTACTAGTCGACACATGGACTCCAAGTACATGAAAGACATAACAGGAGTTTAAGCATTACGTTTATTTTATGGTGTTCATGCCCTTAGCTTCTTAATGGTTATTTTTAAACTGTGATGGATTGTCTTAATTTTAATGGTATTGATAGGAGCCAGTCACTGTTGGAGATTATTTGTGAGGTTTACATTTAGTGTTATGCATGATAAATGTTTTAATCTTATTTTACATTTTATCATGTTGATTTATTGCTTTTATGGTTCACTTAAATTGTGGCGAATAAAGCTTTTGACTGACTGATATAAACATGTTAAAGAGGGACAACATGCATCTTCCCTGCAGTGGCACATATGTAACTTCCAATATCTAGGTTGCTGTGCAACTATGCACATGCGATTACCAGTGTATAGCACAAACAAAGCTGTCCTGAAATGCTAAATGAGGCACTTGCCACGTAGACTGTCTGGTTCTCAAGGGATATTCCAATATTTAGAATCACACCTTTGCCAAGATCATATCCAAGGTCTTGTCTGTACACATACACCTCATTTTACAAGTATGTAGTGGTTTAGTATGCAACACAACAGATAAAATTGGATAGAAAGTGTAAGATTGTTGATAATGCACATTACAATATACTCCTGGATCCACTTTTAAGTGTGGAGATATCCATCCAGTCTGTATCCCATCTACATTTTTTAATTGGAAGAACACTACATTTCAATGTCCTGAAATTCACTTTGCATTGCTGAAGATGAGGGTTAGTAAATACTGAAGAGTATACAGAGAAAACTAGAGACAGATGTTATTGTGTATATAACTACAGGACATTACCGTAATAATACAAATAGTTTTTACTTTAAAAAATACCATTGCCTAGTGAGATAAAAAAATACAAAATGTTGTGAGCTGGTTTATGAATTGTACACCAACTACATAATTGCCTGCTCTCTATTTCAGTGGACCTAGCTGGCCAAGGGACATCTAGACAGGACCAGGGGCAGGAAAATTGAACCTCATTTTGTCAGCGGGCATGTTCTCCTGACACTACCAGTGAGGAGGAGGAGAGCAATACCGTGGGAGAGGTAGTGAGCACACCCTGCTTAAGCTATACCACCAACACCATCAGCCTGGATGAAAGCTGTGGACATTGAATGGGAATTGAGAGGCATACAACCAGCCGGGGGTGAGAATGTGCATCTCTCCTTGGCCTAGAAGAACTTAAATTTGAAGCGGTATCCCCAGGTTGGCCACCTCAACATCTGTGCCTGCCTTCTGAGATCTAAATAGATTGGGGCCTCCAGCTGCATCCCCTGCCACTGCCCCCCTCAATGTGCCTGCCCAGAAGAGCTGAGGGAGGCATCTGCCCGCGACAATCCACAACCCTCATGGTTGACCCAACACCCTCTATGTACTACATAGAGTGTCTACATCCCAGGAATTGATGGTGGCATCTGAGGTTGAGCAGAATATGTCCCAGAATACTTGGACATTATTGCCAAGGAGGACAGTGAGGATGGCCAGTGACTGGAAATTGTTTGGACTATTAACTTTTTTGTTTAGCCCTTGTACATAGATTGGTTCCCCTGATGCTTCCTAAAGTGTTATATTAATTTTGCCCACCCCTGCATGTCTCCTTGCCCAATCTGTTATAAGTTTTTATTTGATTTCCTTTCTCCCTTTCCAATGGGCAATTAGTCTTTTAATTTAAATTCTATATTACAGTAGTCTTGAAATATCAAAATGTGCTGTGTATTTCATTATACTTGTTGTATTAAAGTATGGGATTTTCATAGGTAGGTGTTTAGCTATGCTTTCAACATGATTCTTGGTACACAAATGCTCAGACTAATCTACCTCTTACACACATTTATCTAAATGTCGCAATAGTGGTGAGGATATTTTTAAGTAATGGCATTTACTGTGGTGTTGCAAATATGTGGATGGTGTAGTGCATCTGCCTGTACAGCCAGTGGGTGTGCCTGTACAGGGGGTAATGGTTATGTACAGGTGAGAGGGGTGCTTGTACAAGGGTTGTGGGTGGCTAAAGAGGTGGGAAGGGGCCTGTGCAGGGGTGAGGGTGGGTGTACAGGTTGGCAGGTACCTGTACAGGGGTAAGGGTTGCTGTACAGGTGAGGCAGGTGCCTGTGCAGGGGTGAGCATTGCTGTACAGGTGAGGCAGGTATCTGTACAGCGGATGAGGGTGGCTATACAGGTGGATTAGGTGCCTGTATAGAGGAGAGATGTGAGTATATGGGGGGGAGAATATGCACCGGGGTGGTACCTGTGGACACAGGGGGGTACCTGTGCAGGTTGTGGTACACATGGGTGGTTAGAACATGATGCAGGTAAATGTGTTTGGTCCCCTCCATGCATAGACCATGAATAAAGAAAATGTAACAGTTTCAACATGCCCTCCTTCATCTTCAAGGCCAAAGGCATGGTGCCTTGCACTCACTTCCCAGTAGATAGCTATGGTGTAATTTTTCCTTCTGATCTTGGCAAGATTTCTCAATAATGCCTAAGACACAGGTCGGTCTCTCAGTCATCTGAGGGATTTGGTGTATATATCTGCAGTGAGTCAGACATATCAAAGAGAGTACAAGAGGGAACAAGCACACTGCCTCTCATCCCAGCACAGTTCACCCCTTTGCAACCTGTTAAATGCAGTGCATTTGCTTCAAACCTGCTGTAGTTTTTCACCAAAGTTAGTTCAGGTATTGCTTTTATCTCTAGACAAGTGTTTCTGGGTTTAGCCCTTCACCAGTAGAGAGCAGAAGTTGTAGCAGAGAAGAGCCATCTGTGGTTGCTGGTATGCTGCCCAGGATTTCACAGGGCACAGTACCACTCCACAGGAACACAGCTGCATCTCAGATGAGCTCATCAGCTTATTGGCTCAAGGGAGCTTTTTAAATTCAAGGGGGAAGGTAGCAAACTAACTCTCAACCCAGCACAGTTCAACCCATTGCATCTTGATAAACGCAGTACGCTTACTTCACAGCTGCTGTAGTTTTGCTGGAACGTTGATGCAGGTAGTGCTGTTATCTCTAGACAAGTGTTTGTGTGTTTAGCCCTTCATCAGAGGACATCAGAAGTTGTAGAGAGCAGACAAAGTCATCTCGGGTTGCTTCTATGCTGCCCAAGTCTTCACAGGTCACAGTGCCACTCCACAGGCACAAAGGTGAATTCCCATATAAGCTCATTAGCTCATTGGCTCACAGGACCCTTTTAAATACAAGGGGGATGGAGCACACTACTGTCACTTCCCAGCACAGTTCACCCCATTGCATTCTGGTAAATGCAGTATGCTTATTTCAAAGTTGCTATAGATTTTCACCAAATTCGGTGCAGGTAGCACTGTAATCACTAGATATGTGTTTCTGGGTTTAGCCCTTTATCAGTAGAGAGCAGAAAAGGTCATCCAGGGTTGCTGCACAGCTGTTGTGGTTTTGCTGGAACGTTGATGCAGGTAGTGCTGTTATCTCTAGACAAGTGTTTGTGTGTTTAGCCCTTCATCAGAGGACATCAGAAGTTGTAGAGAGCAGACAAAGCCATCTCGAGTTGCTTCTATGCTGCCTAAGTCTTCACAGGTCACAGTACCACTCCACAGGCAAAGAGGTGCATCCCAGACGGGCTTGTCAGGTCATTGGCTCAAGGGATCCTGTAAAACACACCCTACCTCTCATCCCACCACAGTTTACTCCTTTGCGTCCTGGTAAATGGAGTACGTCTACTGCAAAGTTTCTGGAGTTTTGAATGAAAGATGGTGCAGGTAGTGCTGTTATCTCTAGACACATTTTTCTGGGTCTAGCCTTTCATCAGTAGAGAGCAGAGGTGTAGACAGCAGAGAAAAGCAATCTGGGGTTGCTGGTATGCTGCCCAAGTCTTTATACGTCAAAGTACCACTCCACAGGGACACGGGTGCATCCCAGGTGAATTTGTCAGCTCATTGGCTCCAGGAAGCCTTTTAAACACAAGGGGGGAGGGAGCTTTCTGCCTCTTATCCCAACACAGTTCACCCCTTTTCATCCTGGTAGTTTTTCACTAAAGTAGGTACAGATACTGCTGTTATCTCTAGACATGTGTCTCTGGGTAAAGTCCTTCATTTACAGGCCACATTACCACTCCACAGACATATAGGTGCATCCCGATGAGCTTGTCAGCTCATTGATTCAAGGGAGCCTTTTAAACACAAGCGGGAAGGTAGCACACTACCTGTTTCTGGGCTTAGCCCTTTATCAGTAGAGAGCAGAAGTTGTAGAGAGCAAAGAAAAGTCATCTGGGGTTGCTGGTATGCTGCCCAAGCATTCACAGGTCACAGTGGCACTCCACAGGCACACAGGTGCATCCCAGGTGAGCTTGTCAGCTTATTGGATAAAGGGATCCTTCTAAACACAAGATGGGAGGGAACACACTGCCTCTCATACTACCACAGTTCACCAACCTGCACCCTGGTAAATGCAGTAGACTTAACTTAAACTTGCTGCAGTTCTTCACCAAAGTTGATGCAGGTAGGGTTCTTATCTCTAGACATGTTTCTGTGTTTATCCCTGATTATTAGAAAGCACAAGTTGTAGAGAAATTAGAAAAATCATCTGCGGTTGCTGGTATGTTGCCCATGGCTTCACAGGCCACAGTACCACTCCACAGTCACACAGTTGCAACCCAGGTGAATTCAACAGCACAGTGGCTCAAGGGAGCCTTTTAAACACAAAAGAGAGGGAGCACATTGCCTCTCATCCCAGCACAGTTCACCCATCTGCATCCTGGTAATTGTGGTATGCTTACTTTAAAGTTGCTCAGGTTTTTCAACATGGTTGGTGCAGGGAGCACTGTTATCTCTAGACTTGTTTTTCTGGGTTTAGCCCTACATCAGTAGAGAGCAGAAGTTGAGGAGAGCAGAGAAAAGTCATCTGGGGTTGCTGATATGCTGTTCAAGTCTTTACAGGCCACATTACCATTCTACAGGCATAGTGGTGCAACCCAGGTGAGCTTGTCAGCTCATTGGCTCAAGCTAACCTTTGAAATAGAAAGGGGTGGGGAGCACGCTGCCTTTCATCCCAGCACAGTTCACCCCATTGAATCCTGGTAAATGTGGTATGCTTACTTCAAAGTTGCTGTAGATTTTCACCAAAGATGGTGCAGTAGCACTGTTATCTCTACACACGTGTTTCTTTGTTTAGCTCTTCATCAGTAGAGAGCAGACATTGTAGAGAGCAAATAAAAGTAATCTTGGGTTGCTGATATGCTGCCCAAGTCTTCACAATTCATAGTGCCACTCCACAGGCACGCAGGTGCATCCCTGGTGAGCTCATCAGCTCATTGTCTCAAGGGAGCCTTTTTAAACACAAAGAGGGGAGTACACTGCCTCTCATCCCAGCACACTTCACCCCATTACATCCTGGTAAATGTGGTATGCTTACTTCAAAGTTGCTGTAGTTTGTCACCAAAGTTGGAGCAGGTAGTACTCTTATCGCTAGAAACGTTTTTCTGGGTTTAGCAATCTATCAGTAGAGAGTTGTTAAGAGCAGAGAAAAGTCATCCAGGGTTGCAGGTATGCTGCCCAAGTCTTCACGGGTCACAGCACCACTACACAGGCACACAGGTGCATCCCAGGTGTCCTCCTCAGCTCATTGGCATAAGGGAACCTTTTAAATACAATGGGGGAGTGAGCACACTGCCTCTTATCCCAGCACATTTCACCTCATTGCATCTTGGTAAATGCAGTATGCTTACTTCAAAGTTGATGTAGTTTTTCACCAAAGTCAGTGCAGGAAGTGCTGTTATCTCTAGAAACATGTTTCTGCATTTAGTCCTTCATCAGTAGAGAGCAGATGTTGTAGAGAGCAGAGAAAAGTCATCTAAGGGTGCTGGTATTCTGCCCAGGTCTTTAAAGGTCATGGTACACCTGCACAGGCACACAGATCTATCCCAGATGAGATTATCTGCTCATTGCTTAAGGGAGCCTTTTAAACATAAAGTGGGAGGGAGCACACTGCCTCTTATCCCAGCATAGTTCCCCCCATTGCATCCTGGTAAATGCGGTACACTTACTTCAAACTTTCTGTAGTTTTTCATCAAAGCTGCTGTAGATAGTCCTGTTATCTCTAGATACGTGTTTGTGGGTGTGCCCCAACTCATGTCTGACAGAGTACTCCATCTAGCACGAGTGACCTGTCTCACATCAGCCTGCTGTTAAAAAAACTCATCCTCTCACTGGCCACCAAGCATTCTGGGACTTGTAGTGCAATAGACAAAATGAGACACAAGAGAGTCTAATTCACTATGAATCTCTAAACAACTTTGGATTGACATCCGTAGTCATGTTTGCAGTGTATCATATGCATTTAGCATTGTAAGTCATTGTTTAATTGTTCACATATTACCTGGCACCACATTAAGTTCATCAGTGAGAGACTGCTCCAATAGCAGCTGGGCTACATGGTGAAGAGAACATCCCTCTCAAGTGGTGTGAGTCGGAGGTGAGATCAAGTTGGTCGACTCGGGAGAGCTCTGGCCACCTCTATCCTGGTGAACTTCTCCATCACCTGCCTCTTCTCATCATGCCACTTCTTCTTTAGGTCATTGACTGCCCGGATGTCCTTCCCCAATGTAGAAAACTGCAGTAGGGCTGTCTTCTGTGTTGGGATTTGATGGGGTGGAAGGCCATGTAACTCTTTCTAGTTTCGAGTTACAAAGTTGCCTATCATGGCAGTATCCTTGTCTGTTTAATTCTTCTTCCTCCTCAAAGGTAATATGTTGTAAAATTTTCCAGGTACAGAACAGGCAGGCATAGTGTTGGTGAGGAAAGACCAGAGCCTTGAATGTGTGCTGCTTTTATGTGATTTGTAGTGCAGGGTTGCAGGTGGTATTAATTGTCTGAAGGTGTATGAAATTACAATTACTCCAGCCCAAGTGTGGAGTCTCCACTCCAAGTGTGGAGATTCCACCCTGAGCATGGACATTATGCCCCAAGAGCAGTCTCCACTCCCAGTGTGGAGGTTCAATGCCAGGTGTAGAAACTCTGGCCGAGTGAGGACACAAAGATACTACTCATAACTTACCCTTGTGACTACCAAAGGTCATAAACTTAGGCCCAGATTTAAGAGGGCCTAGTGCCACCTAACAACACATTAGCATCATTTTTTTAATGCTAGTGTGGCGTTAGATGGCCAAAAACACCAATCCATATTTACAAAGTGTAGCAATACATGCATTGCGCCACTTTGTAACCCCTTGCGCCACATTGTGCATGTGCCAGGCATATTGCATGCAAAGGGGACGTTCCCCCTTTGGGGGGGGCACACAAATGGTGCAAAGAATTCTACTAGGTGTCTTTGTGTCTTTTTTTGTCATTTTTAACACCTGCTCAGAGCAGGCGTTTAAAGGATTTATGCCATTGTTTTCAATGGGCCCCTATGTGCTGTTCAGGGTTAGCACCAAAATGTTGGCACTAACCTGAACAGGACATCAATAGCATCAGAAATCCTGACACTATTGCCCCCTAACTTGCACCATGGTGTGCCGTATTTTAAATATGACGCACACATGGTGGCGGTGGGGGCGCCAGGGGCCTCAATAAAAGTGTCACTACATGTAATGTAGCACCACTTTTCTTAAATCTGGCCCTTAGACTTTTGGTCTAAGTTTACCACTGTGAATCAAGCCCAAGACATTTTCATTTTAGGGTAGAGCATGTAGTGGGTTCAAACCCCAGAATCACAGAATCCAAACAACCAAAACAAATCTGGGGGTATATTGGACAAAGCATGAATTTCCTATTTATTTGGTAATGTCCTGGTTTGTGTGAATAAAAACATAGCAGCAAAAATGCTGAATAAAAATACTAGAAATGCAGAAAATAACACGCTGTTCATTAAAACTTACAAGTATAACAAAACATAACTTTACGTAATAAAACAAGATTCTATATCTGTTTCAAATACGATAAAAAACATATCACTATATTCGATTCCCTCACCCTTTACATAACTCACCATGTCCTTTAACTGCTCTAGTCTAGTCCTGGTGACAAGTGGTAAGCAGTAAGAGCAAAATGCAAGCAGGAACCACCAGAAGCCCTTTGGCTTTGAAAGAGAATATTTCAATAATTTAGCAGAACAAGCGACGGTCTGAAAAATCACATTGTGAGCATGGCCAGACTGGTACACAAAATAGGGCCAGGCATTAAAACAAACGTCCCCCAATGGGTGAATCAAATAATTAACTGTGCCATATGTTTACAACTCTCTCTAAGTGTTTTGCAAGGTGTTTGAGACTGAATGAATTTGAGATTGCTGCAAGCAGTGTTTATTGTAATATCACTAAAATCAACAGTAAAAAACGCCAAAGCAGACCACAAAACAGGCGCATAAACGGCCAAAAAACGGCTCACACACTGACCTGTCAAGCTAGCCCAATGGTAGCAGACCTGTCGGAAGTGTCTACAAGTATATGAGTGATGCACAGAATGATCTTGTTTAAAATAAAGAAACCAGGAACATTTTATCTATAACATTGTTCAATTATTCATCATTTCTAGCTTTTATACTATAGGCAATATTTTCTTTAACATTAAACTCTTTGCAGATAAGAGTACTGCTATTGCTGGTTAACTTAATCATTACACTAAAGTCTAAGTTAATACTATTAATTTGCTGTTTCAAGGAGTTCAGATTATGGGCCTCATTACGACCCTGGCGGGCGGCGGAGGCCGCCCGCCAGGATGCCGCCCTCCATAATACCGCTCCGCGGTCAGAAGACCGCGGAGGGTATTATGAGTTTTTCCCTGGGCTGGCGGGCGGTCTCCAAAAGACCGCCCGCCAGCCCAGGGAAAAACTCCCTTCCCACGAGGATGCCGGCTCGTAATCGAGCCGGCGGAGTGGGAAGGTGCGACGGGTGCTACTGCACCCGTCGCGTATTTCACTGTCTGCTACGCAGACAGTGAAATACTAGTGGGGCCCTCTTACGGCATGGGCACTGCCGGGGCCCCCAGGGGCCCCACGACAATCCTTACCGCCATCCTGTTCCTGGCGGGCGAGCCGCCAGGAACAGGATGGCGGTAAGGATTGTCAGAATCCCCTTGGAGGATTCTTAGGGGCAGTGGAAAACCGGCGGGAGACCGGCGCTTTGGCCGCGGTCAGAATGCCCAAGGGAGCACCGCCGGCCTGTCGGCGGTGCTCCCGCCCCCGTTGGCCCTGGCGGTTCTCTACCGCCAGGGTCATAATGAGGCCCTATATGTGCAAATGCCTTCTCATACTTAACTCTAAGATTAATATTGCTCCAATAGTCTACCATGCAATGGGTTTAGAAATTAAGGTTTAACGTTGTGGGATGAGCAGCTATGGTTTTATTGTTGTATGATGAAACTTACAAGGGAAGTCATAAAATATTTGTACTGAAAGAATTTGATGCACCTATAATTTGTTCCTTGTGTATTAATGTAGTATTCACTTCAAGGCATGACATGCACGTTTCCTATTCGCTTGATTTACTGCACAGCTCGGACTGATACAAAATAAAAGGTGCGTACACAACCTAAAACGTGTATTAGAACGATTGAAGCTTGGTGCTACATTATGTATCTATCTGGTACTTGATTACGATAGTTATTGCGGGACAACCATTTAGTTGCAAAAAGTGGTTTCTTCAAATAAAACAATGCTTATTTTGCTTTCAGAATTTTAAATTGCCCAGTAGATTATAAATAAATGACCTGCCTGCTGAATATAGGAAGACAATCTTGCAATTCTTGTATATATTTTGGCCCACCCCTATGGTGAAATATTGCAAAGGCATAGTATGAAACTTGTGCAACATAGTGGATGATTTACATGTTTTACATTTTTTTTGTATAACACTTTACATGAGCACCAAATTACATTACACAAGGACAGTCACATTTATTTTATACACACAAGGATTAAAAGGATTTGCTCAGAATCTCAAACTGTTGAGCTGACCCTTAGAATGCAACCCTGTTCTCCAGGTCCAAAGGTAGCAATGCTGGCCACTAGAACACACCCCCTTCCCTACTTTATTCTTGCTTTCTAAACACACATTGTGCAAACATGGTACTTGGATACTATTGAAGGTAGTTTGATATTTACTTCTTGGGATTAGCCTGTTTTAATCCTCTGAATTAAACAGATTATCGTCTTCAAATGACACCTGCACTTTGATAATTTATCAGTAACTATGTACATAGAACAAAAGCAAACCATTAAACTAGTAGACAATGTAGGTGTTTAATAAATGTATAAATAGTAGCAAATGTTATATTGATACAACACTATTAGCAAAAACGTTCGTTTGGATTTTACCAGATAACTGTATCATGATTATTAATATTAGTAGCAGTAGCAGTAGTAATAGTAGCAGCAGCAACAATAACTGACATAGTAGACACAAACCGGTAAAATGCATAGAGGTACCTTATCTCCCATTAAAGTCAAACATATTCCTTTAATAATCTTTTAAGCACAATTGAAGTGCGAGGAGGTAGAGTTTATGGCACCTCGGTTGGCACGATCAGTCATGTAGGGGGAAACATATTTTGTAAGTAAGAAAGTGTCGTGAGCGTGGATTGGTTGGAAGAAATCATCTTCTCATTGGCCGGGGAAATACAACTGCTGGTTGGCCTGCGGCAAAAGCCACTGTATTTTTATGACTTGCTTACTCGCCACCAGATTTAGCATTAGACTAAGGCTTTTCCAGTAGTACTACAACTTACTGATCAATCATTTTTTAGATGAGTGCAGCAAGATCAGCTGCTCCTGCCTATGACCATTGACACAAGTAACAAAGTAACAAACTCAGTTCACTCTAACAGATGTTGCCTCAGACTAAGACTTCCAGCCAACAAAAGAATAAAAGAAAGTGTATGCCACAAGTAGGAGCCTCTTACTGTTAAAAGCTGACCAGAATATGGCCTTCATTACAACCGTGGAGGTCGGTGGTAAAGCAGCAGTAAAACTGCCAACAGGCCGGCTGTAAAAAAAATTGAATTATGACCATGGCAGAAACCGCCAACATAGACAGCCACTTTAACACTCCGACCGCCACGGCGGTACAAACAAACAGCATGGCGGTCACGCCAACAGACAGGCGGAAGACAATGTACGCCCACAGTATTATGACAGGCCAATCCGCCACCTTTTCCGGGTCGGATTCAACACGAACAAAAACACGGCGGAAACAGGACTTGGAAGGGAAAACACTCACCTCTACACACCCCACGAGGAACCAGGCCGCCATGGAGTCTGAACTCCAAGTACTCCCGGCGATTGCCTTCCTGCTCCTCTACCAGGAGCACGACCGACGGCGGCGACGACCATGGTGAGTACAGCACCTACGACACAGGGGAGGGGGGAGGGAAAAGAGAGTGACACACACACGCAACACACAACACCCCCACCCTGACCTACAACAACACATACACCAATACATGCTGAAATATTACATTTACACCTCCCAACCCCCCCTGGAAGAACACAAGGACAAAAGGAAATCATTGTAACCATTGTAATCAAGGAACATCCATTAGTCAAAAATGTATATACACTATAAACAAATATGTACACCAAAAATTCAAGTCCAGGTACTGCACGGATATAGTCCGTGGACCACTGGGCCAAAATGCATGGCAAGGCCCACACAAGATACCCGATCGAAACGAAGAGAACACTGCAGGGGCATCAGATCGAAATAAAACAGGTACCTCAGGGGGAATGGAAGGGGGGGCACCTCAGCCGGATGAGTGCACAATGCCAGCTCCACGAGGGGGCTCCATGCCCACTGCTTTATCCTGGGGAGTGCAAAGCCACAGTCTCTCAAGTCTCTCCAGTGGGTGGTTTGCCCACTGCTTTATCCTGGGGAGTGCAAAGCCACAGTCTCTCAAGTCTCTCCAGTGGGTGGACTGCCCACTGCTTTATCCTGGGGAGTGCAAAGCCACAGTCTCTCAAGTCTCTCCAGTGGGTGGGTTGCCCACTGCTTTATCCTGGGGAGTGCAAAGCCACAGTCTCTCAAGTCTCTCCAGTGGGTGGTTTGCCCACTGCTTAACCCTGGGGAGTGCAAAGCCACAGTCTCTCAAGTCCCTCCAGTGGGTGGGTTGCCCACTACAGTCTCTCAAGTCTCTCCAGTGGGTGGTTTGCCCACTGCTTTATCCTGGGGAGTGCAAAGCCACAGTCTCTCAAGTCTCTCCAGTGGGTGGGTTGCCCACTGCTTTATTCTGGGGAGTGCAAAGCCACAGTCTCTCAAGTCTCTCCAGTGGCTGGGTTACCCACTGCTGCATCATGGGGAGTGCAAAGCCACAGTCTCTCAAGTGGAGAGCAGTCTCCACTGGTTCTGGAGGGGGCTTAGTGCCTAGAGTGCTTCATCCTGCCAAGGACTGAGGTAGTGAATGCCTTTCTCCACTGGTTCTGGAGGGGGCTGTGTGCCCAGAGTGTTTCATCCTGCCAAGGCCTGAGGTAGTGGATGTGATACTCCACTGGTTCTGGAGGGGGCTTTGTGCCCAGAGTGCTTCATCCTGCCAAGGACTGAGGTAGTGGATGTGATACTCCACTGGTTCTGGAGAGGGCTTTGTGCCCAGAGTGCTTCATCCTGCCAAGGACTGAGGTAGTGGATGCCTTTCTCCACTGGTTCTGGAGGGGGTTTTGTGCCCAGAGTGCTTCATCCTGCCAAGTACTGAGGTAGTGGATATAATTCTCCACTGACGGTGGGGCAACATGGAAGCTGCCCAGGCCCCTGGAACTGACCACCATCCACGTACGGATGACCACTGGGGATGGCAGCCATGTCTGCGGTGGTGGCAGTGGCTCAGGTTGTTGCGGGGCCGCTGGCTGGGCTGGCGGCAGTGTCATTAGCGGCGGTGCTTGCAGTAGTCAGTGTGGCGGCGGTGCTGGTGGCGGCCTCACTGACTGCGGTGCTGGTGGCTGGCTCACTGACTGCAGTGCTGGTGGCTGGCTCACTGACTGCGGTGCTGGTGGCTGGCTCACTGACTGCCGTGCTGGTGGCTAGCTCACTGACCGCGGTGCTGGCAGCGGTGTCAGTAATGGCGGTGCTGGTGGTGGGCTCACTGACTGCAGGGCTGCTGAAGGGCTCAGTATTGGGCTGCTGGCGTCAGTGTCCTTGGTGGCGGTGCATGTGGCAGTGCCGGTGGTGGTCTTGCCCGCCGTGCAGGTTGGCGGCAATGTTGACTTGCCTTTCTGCTTCAGGCCCTTCCCCACCTTGGATGCTGGCGCAGCTGTCTTGCCACTCCCCACACTTGTCTTGGCTGAGCCCTTGGAGGCAGGTGTTTTGGCCTTCTCCCTCTGGGATGTGGGCAACTTTTTCTGTTTGAAGGTGGGGGAATGTCCTTGGCTTCGCACCTTGGGACACTGGCAGCCCTGTTGTTTGGCGCACTCCAAAAACCGGGTATTGCTGGCACCACTGTGCCCGGTGATGTGGTGGCTGAGGTACTGGGTTGAGACCTGGAAAGGCGGGCCCTAGGGGATGGACGGGGGGTGTAGGGAAGAGGTCAACGTTTAAGAGGAAAAGTATTTTAGACACACTGGGACGGGTAGATGGAGGGGGTTTGGGAGTGGAGGAAGAGGTAGTGGTTGTAGGAGGTTTTTGTTTGCTGACTTTGGGTGAAGGTGCATGGGCTGGAGGCTGTCGTGAGGTGGATGGCTGTTGTGTGGGTGTGTGACTGCGTTTGTGTACTTTGGGAGGAGGGCTCACAGACACACTGGTAGAGGACACTGGGGATGTGTAAATGGTAGTGGGGTTGGTGAGTGCACGTGAGCAGTGAGTGGTGATGGGCGTGCTGGTGATGGAGGTAGTGGCTGAAGATGTAGTGCATGCAGGTGTGAGTGGAGATGTGACAGGGAGGGAGGAGGGAGACATGGAGGAGGGGGGACACAGTGGAGGCAGTGGATGTTGGTATGTGTGCATGGGTATAAGGCTTGTGTGAGTGCCTGTGGGATGTGTGGTGCTTATGTTTGCCAGAGCTTCCCTTGTGTGTTGAGGTGTGTGCATGCTGGTCTGATGGTGTGCTTGGGATAGGCTGAGGTACTGGGGATTGGGTCTGGGTGGAGGAAGTTGGAGGTGGGAGACTGGACACAGGGACAATGGCTGCCATCAGTTCAAAGCCTGAAACACTCGCTGTTGGGGTGCCTGGCCAGAATGAATGCCCTCCAGGTATGCATTTGTCTGTTGCAATTGCCTCTCTACACCCTGGATGGCATTCAGAATGGTAGAGTGCCCAACAGTGAGGGATCTCAGGAGGTCAATAGCCTCCTCACTGAGGGCAGCAGGGCTGACAGGGGCAGGGCCTGAGGTACCTGGGGCGAAGGAGATGTCCAGCCTCCTGGGTGAGCGGCCACGGGACACACGCTGAGGGTCTGCTGGGAGGGCAGTGCTGGTAGAGGGGGTGGCGGCTGTACCTGTAGATGCGGTGGGCACAGAGGTGCCTGCCACCGCAAGGGAGATCCCATCAGAGGAAGAGTCGGTGTCGCTGGTCTCAGCTCCTGTCCCCACTGTGGAGCTCGCCTCGCCCTCCATCCCACTGGTGAATTCAGACTCCGTTGTCTGGCCCTCCAGGGCCATGTGGGATGCAGCTCCCTCCTGCTCTGGTGGCACAGCTCCTCTGCCTGATGATGCTAATGCACACAAGAACAGGGAGACCACAAAAAGGGGGAGGGGAGAAAGAAGAAAGATATGTTCAGTGCATACAATACCGTTACCGTCGGCGGACACTACAGACACAGTCGCCCTCTGCACTACGCCATGCACTTAAAGTTCCCTAATTATTCAGAGGGACATGGGGTACATTGCTACACACATGAAAGTCACAGGAGCCTGACTAAGTGTAGATGGCTCTTACCACTGGTGGAGATGGGGTGCCACTTAGCCTGCCTCACAAAGGGTCCTTGCCTACAAAGCTCGCCCTAGCCTAGAGGAACGCACTGCCCACCTCCCCCACCCAGACACCTCCAATGCGCGCAGAGTCAGCTGAATGAGAGTGTACTCACCCCCTTGTGGCTGCTGTGATGACCTCAAACGCCCATCCAACTCCGGATATGCCACCGCCAGGATCTGGGGGGTCATGGTGCGATGGGCACCCCTCCCACGTTTGTAGGCCATCCCCAGCTGGGCCTCCGCCGTCTTTTTGCTCCAGCGGTGAGGTCCTCCCATCTTTTACGGCAGTGGGTGTTCCGTCTGTGGTGGACCCCCAGGGTCCGGACGTCCTTGCCGATGGCATGCCAAATATCCTTCTTCTGGTGGGCGCTGACCTAGAGGAATACTACAGGGTAAAATGTAAAACTTTTACCGTCCGGACCGTCACAGTCATTGTCCCACGTTCCCACCCTTGCCCTGACGCACATACACTCACCGTCCGATCATGCAGGCCTCATCTCCCCCCACCTGTATCTTCCATCCACACCACTCCAAACAGGCATTGCCCATTCAGCATGCTCACAGTGTCCTCACCTGTTTGTCTGGAGGACCGTAGAGTAGCGTGTACTGGGGGAGGACCCCATCCACTAGTTTATCCAAATCCTCAGATGTGAAGGCAGGGGCCCTTTCCTCTGACACATGAGCCATCATCACTTCCAGACTGAGGTCACAGCAGCACTTGCAGTGTAGGTCCTCTCCTGTCGAAGATCAGGTATCAAGTGAGTGAACAGAGAGAAAATGTCGGTCACGTCCACGGCGGTGCACACCGTCACCGCCGGAGTACATCATCATTGGCTCCTGGGAGCCATAGGGCGCAATGTTAACCAATGCAGGATTGCGCCGCCGTCTTTGACCGCCTACCGCGACAGAGTACAAAGCCAGCTCAGTTACCTCATATCCCCTTGTCCCACATTACAGGTCAGGCAGACGCCATTTCAGGTGGCCACATGGCATTATTTTTTAATGCGTCACACATATATAGGCCTTGCATATACACAGAGACAGGCAAATAGCGTATTGACAAATGTGTGCAATACAATTGTTTTTTTCCTACCTCAGTGTTGGCTGACTCTGTGCTCGCTGTTCTCATCCATAGGGCATGTCCGCTGGGGCAGGTGAGGAGATGGTGGCATCCTCCAGTGTACAGACCAATGGTGGACCTGTCGACAAAGGAAGAGCAACATGTAATAGTCACTTACAGACTAGATCGTGCCACAATCCATGAACTGTGTGTCCAGTTGGAGCCAGACCTGATGTCAGCTATCCGCCATCCCACAGGAATCCCCCCGCTGGTCCTGTCAGTACTCCATTACCTGGCAAGTGGGTCTTTTCAAACAACAGTGGCCATTGCATCAGGGATGTCCCAGCCTATGTTCTCCAACGTGTTGTCCAGAGTGTTGTCTGCCCTGCTGAAATACTAGCACAGCTACATCGTGTTCCCTCAGGTGGAGGATTTGCCTGCAGTGAAAGGTGACTTCTATGTGCTGGGACATATCCCCAACATCATAGGTGCCATTGATGGGACACATGTGGCCTTGGTACCCCCCGCAGGAGTGAACAGGTGTACAGAAACCTGAAGAGTTACCATTCTATGAATATGCAGATGGTGTGTTTGGCTGACCAGTACATCTCCCATGTGAACGCCAAGTTTCCTGGCTCAGTGCATGGCGCTTACATTCTGAGGAATAGCAGCATCCCTTATGTAATGGGGCAACTCCAGAGGCACCGTGTGTGGCTATTAGGTGAGGACAAGGACCCTATACCGTGAGAATAGTTGTCTGGGTCTGGGGTTGTCCGTAAGGGTTAGTGTGTGTCTAACAGTTGTCCCTCAATATTTGCAGGTGACTCTGGGTACCCCCACCTGTCATGGCTACTGACCCCAGTAAGAAATCCCAGGACAAGGGCAGAGGAATGCTACAATGAGGCACATGGGCGAACTAGGAGGATTATAGAAAGAACCTTCGGCCTCCTGAAGGCCAGGTTCCGGTGCCTCCATATGACAGGTGGTTCCCTCTACTACTCACCAAAGAAGGTGTGCCAGATCATCATGGCCTGCTGTATGCTGCACAACTTGGCTTTGCAACGACAGGTGCCTTTTCTGCAGGAGGATGGTCCAGAAGGAGGTCTTGTGGCAGCTGTGGAGCCTGTGGACAGTGAAGAAGAGGAGGCATAAGAAGAGGACATAGACAACAGAAACACCGTGATCCAGCAATACTTCCAGTGAGACACAGGTAAGAAGACATCACTGCCTCCTACATCTGATAAAATTGTTAGACCTATCATCTGTCTGTCACTTTCACCCAGTGTATGAACCCTGATTTGTCACTTTGCCTTTCAATTTCACATATGTGGATCCCACTGTGTGACCTCTGCTATGTTACCTCATGGACTAGAGCTGTGTGACATAGGTATGTAGACATTAGAATGGACATTGGGTTTTTCCTCAGTTATTGTAAATACACATTTGTGAAAGCACAGACTGACCCCAGATTGTTTTGTGATTCTAGGGTGTTTATTTAAGTGCTAAATAGTGGAGGGGGTTGTAAAATGGGCAGGGGTAATGGTGGAGGAATGTCCATGGCAGAGTCCAGTCTATTTGTCTCACAGGTGCATAGTCCAAAGGGGCATAGGAAGTGGAGCTAGGGCAGTTTAAGGATGGACAGGGTAACAAAGTGGGACAGAAGGATGACATTCAGGGTGGTCTCATTTCTTGGGTGGGGTCTTGGCATTGTTCTCTGTCTTTGTCCTGGATCTTAGGGACCGCTTGTGGGGTGGTTCTCCATCTGCAGGGGTGGGGTGCTGGTGTCGTGGTCCAGTGGCTGTGCCTCCTGTCCACTAGTGCCAGCGTAGGTGGTGGGTAGTTCATCGTCCAGACTAGTGTCAGGGGCCCATTGTTGTGCCACAGTGTCCCTCATAGTGTTCACAAGGTCCTTCAGCACCCCTACAATGGTGCCCAGGGTGGTGTTGATGGACTCAAGTTCTTCCCTGAACCCCAAATACTGTTCCTCCTGCAGCCGCTGGGTCTCCTGAAACTTGGCCAGTACTGTTGCCATCGTCTCCTGGGAATGATGGTACGCTCCCATTATGTTGGAGAGGGACTTGTGGAGAGTGGGTTCCCTGGGCCTGTCCTCCCCCGCCACACAACAGACCTCCCAGTTCCACGGTTTTCCTGTGCCTCTGTCCCCTGAACCGTGTTCCCACTGCCATTGCCCCTGCCCCCAGGTCCCTGCTGTTTTTGGGGTGGTGGGTTTGCCTGGGGTCCCTGTAGCGGTGGACACAATGCTGCTTGACGTGTCCTGGGGACAGAGGTTTGGGCCCGCTGGGTGGGTGTTGTGGTTGTGTTTCCAGAGGGGGAGGCTCTGTGGTGGCCTGTGACTGTGTCAGGGGAACCGACTGTCCCGAGGTCCCAGATGGGCCGGGCTGGTCATCTAGATCCAGTTGGACAGAGCTGCTGTCATTACTGTGGGCCTCTTCTGTGGGGGGAGTGGACATGTCTGGAACCAACTGTCCGGTGACGTTGGGTAGGGGTCCTGCAGGGGTGTAAAGTCATAATTATTGCATCTGTGTGTGCCATGGTGTGCAATGGGTGGGTGACCCTGTACCCCAGTGCTTACATTCTTGTGAAGGACCTTGTGTGAAAATTTTTTGGGGTCTGTGTGGGTATCTGTAGTGGACATGCATTGGTTATGGGTGTCCATGCTCTGTTGTTGCATGCAGGGCTTGGTGTTGGGATGTGTGGTTTGTGATAGTGGGACATATGTGAGGAGTTGGAGTGATGGGGGTGAGGGTGAGGGTGGGGGTATGTGATAGTATGCAGGTAGGGTGGGGTATATGGTAGTTAAAGATTTGACTTACCAGAGTCCATTCCTACAGCTACTCCTGCGAGGCCCTCCGGATGCAGTATAGCCAAGACCTGCTCCTCCCATGTTGTTAGTTGTGGGGGAGGAGGTGGGGGTCTGCCGCCAGTCCTCTGAACCGCAATGTGGTGTCTTGAGACCACGGAACGCACCTTCCCCCATAGGTCGTTCCACCTCTTCCTGATGTCATCCCATGTTCTTGGATGCTATCCCACTGCGTTGACCCTGTCGAAGATTCTGCGCATTAGCTCCATCTTCCTAGCTATGGAGGTGTGCAGCACCTGTGATCCGAATAGCTGTGGCTCTACCCGGATGATTTCCTCCACCATGACCCTGAGCTCATCCTCTGAAAACCTGGGGTGTCTTTGCGGTGCCATGGGGTGGTGTGGGTGATATGTGAGGTGGTGTGTGTTGTGATGTGTGGGGTGATGTTTAGGGGTGTGTGTTGTTTTTTGCGTGGATGTGTATGAGTGATGGTGTTGTGTGCCTCTGTATGCTGGTGTGGTCTTTGCTTTTCTGTCTCTCTGCTTCTTCCAAATTTTTGGTAGTAAGGGTTTGTGGGTAATGTGGGTGTGTGTTTTATATTGTATTGACTGTGTGGGAGTGGTGTGTGTATGTGTATCAGGTGTGTGTATTTCAAATTGTCCAATGTGGTAGTGTTTTGTATATGTGTGTGTATTTTGAGCGCAGCGGTGTGTACCGCCAATGGTTTACCGTGGTTGAAAGACCGCCACGTGGATTCGTGGGTCGTGATAGTGTGGGCGTATTCCTGTTGGCGTGACGGTGGAGGTTTTGTTATCACCAGTTTATCACTGACCTTTGGTGTGGCAGACTTGTGTGGGTGTCTAGATTTTGGCGGATTCCGAGCTGTCGGTCTTAATAGCTGTGTCGGAATTCCGCAGCGGCGGCGTTGTGTTGGCGGTCTTCTGCACGGCGGTAACCGGGATTTACCGCCAATGTTGTAATGAGGGCCTATATGTGTGATTTTCAAGCTGGCCAAAAAGGAGCATGGTTCCGATACACCAGGCATGTTTGTCCCAGACAAAAATGTTACCCTCTCACTTAGGGGCATATTTATACTCTGTCTGCGCCAAATGTGCATCAAACATTTTGACGCACATTCAGTGCAAACCTAGCACCATATTTATACAATGATGCCCGAGCCTGCGAACGCCAACATTTCGCCGTGTGTGTCATTTTCTGGATGCGGGAAACCGCCTTGCGTTAATGACATGAAAGGTAGGCGTTCCCGTCCAAAAAATTACTTAAACACCCGGGCGCTATATTTATGCTACTGTGCAAAAATCCCGCACGGCCGGGAGGTGGAGTCGGAAAATGGCACACAGCCCAATTTGCGTAAAAAAATAACACCTGCGTCAGGGCAGGCGTTAAAATGGGCAAACACACCAGTACTTAAGGAAAACACACAGAAGCAACATCAGAGCTCCAAAAGGAAGACATGAAGGTGCTTTTCATCCAGCATGCACGCAGACGCAGAGCACAGGACCAACAACAGCAGCTTCCACAACACCAACAGGGACCCCAAAGGCAACGCAGAAGGCAGGAGAGGATATTCCTCACCAGGACAACCCTTCTGGGACTCCGGCAACAAGACATCATCCAGAGGTACAGACTTAACTGGCAAGCCATTCAGCACCTGCTGCGCAACATTGAGCCACAGTTGGCACCCAGCTTGCAGACAGCCCACACCATTCCACCAGAAACTAAGCTGCTTGCTGTCTTCCACATGTTGGCAAGTGGCTCCTTTCACTGGTGCCCTGGTTGCCGGGATTTCACAGCCATCATTCTCTGCCTTCCTACCCAAGGTATTGGATGCCAACATCTCCCTCACACCCCACCACATCAGCTTCCCCAAAACACAGTAGAAGCAGCAGGAGACCAAACAGAGCTTCTATCAAATCAATGGCTTTCCACACATGCTTGTTGCCATTGACTGCACACATGTACGCATTGTGCCACCTGCTCCAACCGAACATCTATACCGCAACAGGGAGCACACACACTTCATCAATGTGCAGGCCATTGTCAATCACCGAGGATTGATCACCAACATCGTGGAAAAGTATCCTGGGAGTGTACATGATTCATTCATCTCCTGCCACTGCACCATCAATCAACACTTCCAGGTTGGATGATATGGAAATGGCCTACTTGTTGGTAAGTACAGAAACCCAGCTATATACGCACATCACAGCAACCCTGTAGGACACAGAACACATACACCACTACATTGACACGTGGCCAGGAAGACACTGACGTTGTGTCACTGCTAGGCATGTTTGAATTCCTGACCCAATGGGATACACACCTATGGACAAATGACGGTTCCAAATAACAACAGATGCCACTCTACAGACACAAGGGAACAATTTAAAACAACACAATGACAATGACATGGCCTTAACTGGCAGTACAACTTGGAAGATTAATCTTTCAATATCACATCAATAACACTCAATCAAACACCCTTCCAAACAATAAGTACTGTGTAAGGGATATGCAATGTGTTTTGCTACAGGTCAAACACCATGAGACACATTGCATGATGATGATGACTACAATGAAGGTGACATGGAATCATTGAGGCAGTACCAATATCTCACATCACTCCTGCTCTGACATTGCCCACTACCAATAAGCAAGTGGACTGTGCTAAGAGCACATATTGATGTGACAATATTGAAAGTGCACATTCCTACACATACGATTTGAGACAATTACACATATAGACAGCAGATGTACAGGCATATGGACCTTCTGACTCTCAAAACGTCAACCTCACAACCAAGTTAGCCAGCAGAACTGGACCAGGATCAGTAGTATAGGTACACGTTTGAACATGAGTCAACTCGGCAAAGGGCAGAGAAATAGGTCTGCAGAGAACTTGTCACACATGGGATATTTGTGCATTGTCAATTGTCAACAATCCAGTGCTGAGAACTTATGGAGATGTGTTGTACATTGTCACCTAGCCAAATCAAAGAGCCTCACTGATGTTTAACAAATTCTATTGCATATGTTAAATTGCATGGGATGTCCAGGCCATATAGATGCAACCGTGTTACCACCACTGTGGAACTGATTCTGTGTATGGAAGTATCATGTCACCCCGAGTTAAGACACATGGACACCTCTTTCACATGCCATAATGCATGGGAGTACACAATGTACTGCAAGTGTACAAAAATACCGCTGACATCCAGTCAATCAGCTAAACACCAGTTCAGATAATGAAACAACCCAATGCTGATGGTATATCCTAGAAGCCTAGGATTCCACACAATAACACAAACACAGATGAGTCACAGACAACACAAGAGAACAACTGCCATGCAAAGTGACAATCATGGTGCAAACAACATCAACATTTTGTCACTCATTTTCTCTTTCAGCTGATTAGGGGTATGGGATCCAGCCATGGATCATGACCCCATTTTCAAACCCAAGCACAGCATCAGAGCGTGCCTATAATGAGGCACATCTGAGGACACGCACCATAGTCGAGAGGACCTTTGGCATCCTGAAGTCAAGATTCAGGTGCCTCAACATCACTGGAAGCAGCCTCCTATACTCACCAGAAATGATCTGCAAGATCATTTTGACCTGTGCCATCCTGCACAACATTTGTGTACGGAGGAACATTCCCCTCTATGAACCAGACCCACAAATGGCTGAAGAGGAATGTGAGAAAACATGGCTGATTGCAGAGGCCCCCTAACTTTTTGCCCCCATTTTTCACTTTTTGCTGGTGTTTTCCTGACTCTGATGGTGCCCTGGGTACTGCTAACCAGTCCCAGGGCCTGTGCTCTGTGTAAAATCAATATGCAAATTAGGCTAATTATAATTGGCTAAGTTAACCTACCTATAAGTCCCTAGTATATGGTAGGGCATGTAGGTTTAGGGACCACAGCATAGGTGCACTGCTGAGGTGCCCAGTGTCGTTTTAAAGGCAGGCCTGCCTTGCTGGCTGCTTTTAAATTAAAGTTATATGCAAATTCGACTTTGGAATTAAAAGTAGTTCTAAAGTCTTAAACTACCTTATTTTTACATATAAGTCACCCCTAAGGTGTGCCCTATGTGCCCCTAGGTCTGGGTGCCATGTAACTATAAGCAGGGACTTTATAAAAATAGTTTTTTAAGCCCTGGTGAGGTAAAAACAACCAAATTCGTTTTTCCCTCATAGTAGTAAATGGCCTTCATAGGCTAGAATGGGGAGACTTTATTTTAATTTTTAAAATCTCCTTAAATGATGCATACCAAGAATTTGGTATCAAATTAATTGTTGTAATAAATCCCACAACTTCCAGTTGTGGGATTTAATATAATTTGTTCAGGTAAAGAGTTTAAAACTTTACCTGAAAAGTTGCCAATTTCAGCCCTGCATTGTTTTTGCTGCTGTGCTCTGATTGGCCAGCCTCTAGCAGCTTGGCCAAGCTGCCTTGATGAGGTGTGAAGTGGCCTGGCTTCACACAAAGGAATGTGCCTGTGGGAAGGAATCTCCCCTCAGCAGATGGTGAGGCAGGAAGGGGGAGGGCTGCCAAACTGGTCTTCAAAGGCAGAGAAGGACATTTGGAGCACCCAGCAACACCCCCACATCCTGCAACCCCAGACAACTAGGTGCCCCCTTGATTAGATTAGGAGAGGGCAGGAGAGGGGTGTGTTTAGGATTTTTAGCCACACCAGTGGGTGGGCTCAGCCAGATGTAACCTACAAAACTCAGATTCAGCCATGATGGATTTTTAGAGAATGTTGCCTCCTGGGATTGATTTTTGCCACACTTCCCAGGAAGTGGTCATCACAGGGGAAAGGACCCTGCACCTGATTGGAGAACCAGGACCCCCCTGCTTTTCACCCAGGAGCAAGGATAAAACTGGCAGACCTGCACCCACACCTCAGTTCCCTACCACATCCAACAAGGAAGAACAACAGAAGAAGAAGGACTGCCCTGCTGGACCCCTGGCCTGCACCTGGAACCTGCACTCAGAAGGACTGCACCAGCTGCACACTTGGGCTTCACCACAAGAAGGACTTTGCCTGGTTTCAACAGGTTCAAGGAGGGACTCCCTGTTTGCTACAGGTGAAAAATTGCTAACCAGAGTCCCCTGCACCAACTCCTGAAGAAAGCGACCAGCTGACCCCTGTTCAGTGGCCAAAAAGGAGTTTGCGCCAGGTGCATTCTGGGAGTTGTAGTCCTCACCCCCCAAGGACCATCTCAGAACTTCTGGACCCTTGGGGTGAGCTGTGGACCTCAAAGGAACCTTAAAAGGACATCTGGGAGAAGCCCCAGAAGTTTGGAGAAGTTTGGACAACTTTTGAAAAAAAGCTCCATAGAGGGACCGACCCGCCGCAGCAACTCTAGCCGGCTTGCCTCAACCGCGACCCGGCCTGATTTGCTGGTTCGTCCTGGTAAAGAAAATCTCCGAAAAAGAGACTAAGTCAGAAGGTAAAAAGTTGACCGGGACCTCCCAGCCAGCGTATCCGAGGAGGGCTCCATGGATGTCGGATCAAGATCCATGTTTACCCCGGTCGAAGGATTTTCACCTCGAAAAAACGAGTAAGTCCGAAGGTAAAAATCTCCACCGCGGATTCCAGCATCGCGTATCTGGAGAAGGGCTCCAGGAGGTCGGATTGGACTGGCAGGTTCGTCCCGCTGAAGAAAATCTTCGAAAAAGAGACTAAGGGCCTCATGCAGACCCTGGCGGTCTAAGACCGCCAGGGCCGCGGGCAACGGAAGCACCGCCAACAGGCTGGCGGTGCTTCATTGCCCATTCTGACCGTGGCGGTAAAGCCGCGGTCAGAAAAGGGGATCCGGCGGTTTCCTGCCGGATTTCCCCTGGCTGGGCTGAACCTCCATGGCGGCGCTGCAAGCAGCGCCGCCATGGGGATTCCGACCCCCTTCCCGCCAGCCTGTTTCTGGCGGTTTTGACCGCCAGGAACAGGATGGCGGGAACGGGTGTCGTGGGGCCCCTGGGGGCCCCTGCACTGCCCATGCCACTGGCATGGGCAGTGCAGGGGCCCCCTAACAGGGGCCCAGCATGATTTTCATAGCAGAGCAGACAGTGAAAATCGCGACGGGTGCAACTGCACCCGTCGCACCCCTGCAACACAGAGGCCGGCTCCGAATGCGCCCGCCGGCCCAGCGGGAAAGTCAGAATGGCCTCCGCGGTCTTCTGACCGCGGAACTGCCACTTGGCGGTTCCCACTAGGCGGGCGGCGTCTGCCGCCCGCCAGGGTCAGAATGACCCCCTAAGTGTGAAGGTAAACTTTTAACCTAGGCCTCCCGCGGCCTGTAGCCGAGCAGGGCTCCATCGCGGTCGGCCTGAAACTTTGACTTTGCCCCGGTCGAGGTGCAACCAGATGACCCGATTGGCGCTTTTTGTTTCTAGCCGCTAAAAAAATAATAATTCTTTAAAAATTCAGATCTCCGGTTCTCCTTATCCAATTTTATTCGTTTTGTTGTCATTTTAAAGATAAAAATATAATCTATTTTTATAAATTGGTTTTGGATTTTTAAACTGTTTCCTGTGTTTTATTTAATTACTGTTTTGTGATATTTGAATGCTTTACACTCTGTCTCCTAAGTTAAGCCTTGACGCTCGTTGCCAAGCTACCAAGGGTTGAGCTGGGGTTAATTTACTTAGACCTAACTGGACCTTAGTGGAGGTTAGTGGCCTATTGCTAAGCGTAGGTACCTACCAGCCCTTACCAATAACCCATTTTCCAACAATGAAGAAGATGAGGATGTGAGAAAACAGGGCTGATTGCAGAGGCCCCATAACTTTTTGCCCCCATTTTCCTCTTTTTGCTGGTGTTTTCCTGACTTTGATGGTGCCCTGGGTACTGCTAACCAGTCCCAGGGCCTGTGCTCTGTGTAAAATGGATATGCAAATTAGGCTAATTATAATTGGCTAAGTTAACCTACCTATAAGTCCCTAGTATATGGTAGGGCATGTAGGTTTAGGGACCACAGCATAGGTGGTGCACACCTAGGTGCACTGCTGAGGTGCCCAGTGTCATTTTAAAAGCAAGCCTGCCTTGCTGGCTGCTTTTGAATTAAAGTTATATGCAAATTCGACTTTGGAATTAAAGGTACTTCCAAAGTCTTAAACTACCTTATTTTTACATATAAGTCACCCCTAAGGTGTGCCCTATGTGCCCCTAGGGCTGGGTGCCATGTAACTATAAGCAGGGACTTTATAAAAATAGATTTATAAGCCCTGGTGAGGTAAAAACAGCCAAATTCGTTTTTCCCTCATTGAAGTAAATGGCCTTCACAGGCTAGAATGGGCAGACTTTATTTTAAATTTTAAAGTCTCCTTAAATGTTACATACCAAGAATTTGGTATCAAATTGATTGTTGTAATAAATCCCACAACTTCCAGTTGTTGGATTTAATATAACTTGTCCAGGTAAAAAGTTTAGACTTTACCTAAAAAGTTGCCAATTTCAGCTCTGCATTGTTTTTGCTGCTGTGCTCTGATTGGCCAGCCTGCAGCAGCTTCTGCCAGGCTGCCTTGATTAGGTGTGAAGTGGCCTGGCTTCACACAAAGGAATGTGCTTGGGGGAGAGAATCTCCCCTCAGCAGATGGTGAGGCAGGAAGGGGGAGGGCTGCCAAACTGGTCTTCAAAGGCAGAGAAGAACATTTGCAGCACCCAGCAACACCCCCACATCCTGCAACCCCAGACAATTAGGTGCCCCCTTGATTAGATTAGGAGAGGGCAGGAGAGGGGTGTGTTTATGATTTTTAGCCACACCAGTGGGTGGGCTCAGCCAGATGTAACCTCCAAAAATCAGATTCATCCATGTTGGATTTTTAGAGACTGTTGCCTTCTGGGATGGATTTTTGCCACACTTCCCAGGAAGTGGTCATCACAGGGGGACGACCCTGTCCCTGATTGGAGAACCAGGGCCCCCCTGCTTTTCACCCAGGAGCAAGGATAAAACTGGAAGACCTGCACCCACACCTCAGATCCCCTCCAGAATTCAACAAGAAAGGAACTAAAGAAGAAGAAGGACTGCCCTGCTGGACCCCTGGCCTGCACCTGGAACCTGCACTCAGAAGGACTGCACCAGCTGCACACTTGGGCTTCACCACAAGAAGGACTTTGCCTGGCTTCAAGTGGTTCAAGGAGGGACTCCCTGTTTGCTAGAGGTGAAAAATTGCTAACCAGAGTACCCTGCACCAACTCCTGAAGAAAGCGACCAGCTGACCACTGCCCAGTGGCCAAAAAGGAGTTTGCGCCAGGTGCATTCTGGGAGTTGAAGTCCGCACCCCCCAAGGACCATCACAGAACTTCTGGACCCTTGGGGTGAGCTGTGGACCCCAAAAGAACCTTAAAAGAACATCTGGGTGAAGCCCCAGAAGTTTGGAAAAGATTTGAGAATTTTTGGAAAAAAGCTCCAGAGAGGGACCGACCCGCTGCGGAAATTCTAGCCGGCTTGCCTCAACCGCGACCCGGCCTGACTTCGTGGTTCGTCCCGGTAAAGAAAAACATCCAAAAAAGAGACTAAGTCCGAACGTAAAAAGTTGACCGGGACCTCCCAGCCATCGTATCCGAGAAGGGCTCCATGGACGTCGGATCAAGATCCAGGTTTACCCCGGTCGAAGGATTTTCATCTCGAAAAAACGACTAAGTCCGAAGGTAAAAGTCTCCACCGAGGAAACCCACATCGCGTATCCGGACAAGGGCTCCAGGAGGTCGGATTCAACTGGCAGGTTCGTCCCGGTGAAGAAAAACTTCAAAATAAAGACTAAGTCAGAAGGTAACTTTTTAACCGAGGCCTCCCGCGACCTGTAGCCGAGCAGGGCTCCATCGCGGTCGGCCTGAAAGTTTGACTTTGCCCCGGTCGAGGTGCAACCAGATGACCCGATTGGCGCTTTTTGTTTCTAAGCGCTAGAAAAGTAATAATTCTTTAAAAATTCATATCTCCGGTTCCCCTGAACCGATTTTAATCATTTTTGTGTCATTTTAAAGATAAAAATATAAACTATTTTTATAAATTGGTTTTGGATTTTTAAACTGTTTCCTGTGTTTTATTTAATTACTGTTTTGTGATATTTGAATGCTTTACACTTTGTCTCCTAAGTTAAGCCTTGACGCTCGTTGCCAAGCTACCAAGGGTTGAGCTGGGATTAATTTACTGAGACCTAACTGTACCTATGTGGAGGTTAGTGGCTTGTTGCTAGGTGTAGGTACCTACCTGCCCTACCAATAACCCATTTTCCAACAGAGGACGTTGTCCGTCAACATGAGGGGGACCATCCAAACACAGCTGCAGGATTGTGTCGGACACAACACATTGTCCAAAACTTCTTTTAACTATACTGTAGTCACCATCACCACTGTCTTACCATATGTCATTAAACACCTATTCTAATCGCTATATCATGGTATGGGTAATCATTTTTGCATCACATTATCCCTAAGATTCATAATCAGAGTGTAGCCTCATGGAGCATTGCAGAAATACATATTAGGATACTGAAAAATCCACATCACATTTGATGAGTATGAATGTACAGCCAACTTCACACACACTGTAAATGACATATATCCTGTCCATTTCACATTTGAAGGGCAATAGCAGAGGACCACAGCTATTTCACACATACATGTTGGCAACATAGTTAATTGCAGTATATGGCACACAACTAAGACACCATCATTCAATATGGAGAAAAAATGCCACATACATGAGGCAGTGGATATGCTATTGCATTGGTAACAGGAATGTATGACCAGACCCTTGACAGCAGTAAGTGTGACATCAGCTATCTTTGCAAGGAGTATGTGTGACAAGAAATCCATGTAAGCAGCAAATGGATAGCACGAGTGCCCCAGGTATGACTAGCATTGCTCACAAGACATCCTCTGCACATGCCATCCCAGGTCATAAGTCCTGCCACTGCCATATTTTCTGTCTCTCCCCAACCTTCTTGAGGGGGCCCTGGAAATGGACTATTTGTATCCAGATAATCCCTCATCTACACATACCCAGACTCACATTCTGACTCCACTGTGATTCCCTCTTTAGTATGGTATGCCATAGTCATTGTTCATCTGTCTGCATGGACTTCTGGTCGGATGATGCACTGCCTTGTAGTCTGTAGGACCTGTAATCACATGTCCATTGCTTCCCATGTGAAAGGTACTGTTGACCCTTGGAACTTGATTCTCACCTACAGGACTTGTGAGAGACAGAAGCTGCACACACCTATGAGCACCTCCATGCAGACCAGCCATTTGAACATGCACTGCTGTTGCAGCTGCCTGGAACGGCATAGAAACTGCCTTATATGTATATTACTGTTATGCATTGCCGTATAAATCACTTGTGTAACACAGGCCTTGGGTTATTATATAACGTTGCAGCACACAGGACAAAAACAGTGTACATTTTCCCGAGTGTTGTTCCAGCTTTGACCAGTCACAGTCTGCTCGCTGTGTATTTGCCTTGTTCATTTTTGTTCCTGATAGACCCTGAATCCTGTTAGCCTAACTGGTTCCTGTCTTTGCGTTACCATAAAGGTTCCCTGTGGCTACATTTGTCTCAGAGTTGTTTTCCATGCCCTCACTTTCCTCATGGGGTATTGTGTCAGGTAGGTCTACAACGAATACTCAAATACATTGTATAGCCTAATAAGTTTACTTATCGGATCATGGGGTGGAACTTTTCTTCAAATAGCCTAATCACAGCCCATCCCTTGTCTCGGTTTCATGTATGTATGAGTGACAAAAAGTGACAGTGTACCATGGCTGTATGCATGGATTGGGTATGGTGCCTTCAGCACAACTGTTAGAAATAGGGTTTCTGGTTGGTTAGGGTATGCACCTCAGCCAGGCAGAGCTTACCCACTCTAGTCAGGGCAAGGGAGTTACACATCCAAGATAACCCCTGCTCACCCCCTTGGTAGCTTGGCACGAGCAGTCAGGCTTAACCCGGAGGCAATGTGTAAAGCGTTTGCACAACACACACACATGTGACGCAATATCCCCACCACAAAGGAAACACAACACCAGATTACATTAAAATATACTGTATTGTACACAACGTAATTATTAGACCAAACATCACATAACAGTACTATCCTGCTACCTTAGCAGTTGTCAGAACGTTACATATTAGTTACTCTGCAAACTAGCAGTAGTCACACATAACACACAGGTTACTCAGTATTCTGCAACATAAGCAGTATTAAGGAAACACGTTATCACATTAGAACACTTGTCATAACAATATCATAAAACGCCCATAGTAGGAACATTAGAAAACCTATGGCAAGTTAGGGAAACATATTAGCAAGTCATGCCCATAAAAGGAACATTTGCATATGCCTATGAAACACCATCAAAAACAGGTAGGCAACATATAAATCAGACGAAGTCTCTAGTAAGAACTTCTGTTCTATATATTGTTCCTTTAACAGTACCTGGCTTGATGAAGGCACCTCCAGTGCCTAGAAGATGAACAATGGGGCCCCCAGCGCTCCTATGCGCAAAATGGGGGCCTCTGACATCCTTTTGAGGAGAAGAGGGCGGCACGCACCTCCTCTAGACATTGATGGGCCCCTCCGGGGACCGTGATTACTGGGGGACATCCAGGAAGCACTTTTCAAAGCGCTAAGGCCATACTTATAGCCCGGGTTGCAGCAGTGATTCCAGCATGAAACAGGTGCCTCGAAGTGCGTGAGGGCACAGAAGAGCGCTCTCTCAGCGCAAATGGGATATCAAGGCAGCACTCCTCGTGCAGGGAAAAGTTACAGGGGTCAGGGGCCACGGCACCCTGCCCCTGGGAACAATGAAGCAGGGAGGAGCACAAGGCTGGTGGGTCCAGCTACAGGCCAGCACAAGGGGTGCAGATGATGGCAGTTCCTCCTAGTGACCAGGCAGGTCACAGGTTAGCACAGCAGTAGCAGTCCAAGGCGGTTTCCTGGTGAGTCCATTCAGCAGCATCTTGTGTCCAGGTTCAATTTCCAAGAGTGTTCAAATTGTGGAGAAAATTCCCCTGTACTTATAGTCAGTTCTTACAGTGTTTTACAATGGTAGGGAGAGGAGGTTCCAGCCAGTTACAACTGGTTCTGTGAGTGCCCCCTCTCTCCTTTCAGCACAGGCTCCAAACATCAGTGGGGGGTTAACGACCCTATTGTGTGAGGCCAGGGCAGAGCCTTTACAAATGTAGGTGTGCTTGCCTCTCCCTTCTCTCAGCCCAGGAAGACTATTCAGTATGCAGATGCACCTCTGTGACACCACCACCCTCCCTGTGTACAGGCTGTCTGAAAAGTATGCACAAAGCCCCAACTGTCACTCTGCCCAGACGTGGATTGGAGTCAAGCTGCAAAACACCAGAGTCATAAGTACAGATAAATGCACACTTTCTAGATGTGGCATTTCTGTGATAGTAATAAAAAATACACCCACACCCGTAAGCAGTATTTATTATCACCATCACAACCATACCAAACACGCCTACGCTACCCCTCATAAATCAGACAATACCCCTTACACATAAGGCAGGGCATTTCTAATGCAATCCTATGAGAAGGCAGCACTCACAGCATTGAGACACCAAGTTAGACTGTTTGTCACTACCAGGACAGGCCATGCAATATGGCACATGTACTGCCTTTCTACATACATGGCACCCTGCCCATAAGGCTAGCTAGGGCGTACTTTAGGGTGACTTACATGTAGTAAAAGGGGAGTTCTGGGCCTGGCAAGTAAGTTTAGATGCCAGGTCCCTGTGGCAGAAAACTGCGCACACAGGCCCTGGGCTAGCAGGCCTGAGACAGGTTTAAAAGTCTACTTCAGTGGGTGGCGCAAGCAGCGCTGCAGGCCCACTAGTAGTATTTAATTTACAGGCCCCGGCTATAGAGATACCACTGTACAAGGGACTTATAGGTAAATTAAATATGCCAATTAGGTATAAGCCAATCATACCAACTTTAGATGGGAGAGCACCTGCACTTTAGCACTGGTCAGCAGTGATAAAGTGCTCAGAGTCCTAGAGCCAACAGCGAGAGGTCAGAAAAACCAGGAGGAAGGAGGCAAAAAGACTGGGGATGACCCTGCATAAGGCCAAAAGTCCAACAACAACAATCAACGTTAGGTAATGTGCATGAAATGCCAACACTTTTGTACCCTGACGGTCCACACACTGATTCACATCGTCCCCAACATATTGATGGGACTTGTGTGGTGAATAGCTGTGAGATTAATCAGCACAGAGGCACTGATGTTCCCGGCTGCAGTGGGAATTTTAGAGGCCACCCTGTGTACAAATGTTGTGATGAAACCTGCCGGTTTAAAATTCCTGATCCATTAACTTTGTGAGCACACCAAGGTTGCCCTGCTGACAGTCTCATAAAACATCTGCAGGGCCATGGCTGGACTATCCCCATGTGTTTTCTCATTTCCTCTTCGGCTTTCGTTCAATTCAGCTGTGAAGGATACTTTGTTAATGCAAGGAATGGCTCCACAGACTCATGCCTAGACCTGCACATAACTGTGACAACATGGACCCCAATAATGACACAGGCTACTCATGGGCCCACACACTTGAACTGGACACCTTTGTGCAATTAACCATTGGATATATGTGAACACGTGCTGCTTGGTTTGCTGGTCCTCCACTGCTACAGGAGAAACATAAGTCATTTATACGACTCTAACTGTGGAGTGACATTACATTTGTGGATTGGTTTTGGGACTCGGTGTCACAAACACCGTACCCACATAGTATTTTCAAATGCCTGACTCATGGGTAGTATCGAAACAAGTGACCAGGAAGTTGTATCCAACATTCCAGGACATGTGATGGCTTAGTCTTGGAACATTACTATGATCAACCATCTTCTATCTATCCTTTGCATGGTTTGTCATGGGAGATGCTTATGTCCCAAAAATATGGGAAGTTCACACAGCATTTGTTGCTACATGTATGACAAACACATTTCCTTATTCATTTCCACACTGAATAGCATCTGATGGTTGTCCCCATTGAAAACACATGCATATAAGCACATTTATGGAAACATGTCTTGTGATGTTCACACAGTGGGACAACTAAAACTGTAAGAGCCAATTCACACACATTGACACACAGGCAATGAGTTACTGTATTGAGTTGCGTTGCCTTGCTATCCTCTATTGACACACAACCTGCTCAAACTGGGTAATACCAATTTGTATTCCAAAAGTTTGGGGATCCATTGCGTCAGTGAAGAGTGCACATCCAGTACAACAACTAGAGGATCATGGTCCGCAGTAGTGGGATCTGCAACATGTGCCCATACACTGGAATGCGCAACGTAGGTGCAAACAGCCTATCTCTGTATAGTTACAGCTGTCATGTACTATAAAATTTGAGAAATTACCCAAACCCAGTAAAAAATATAAATATTGATGCATACGTGTCAAAAAAGACACACATGCGTCAAAAAACACTGCATATGCGTAGGAAAATGACGCTCACTGCCATGATACATCCATTGGCCCTAAGCAGTAATTCCCACACTGTACCCTATGAAATTGGTTAACAATGAAAAATATTTGAAAATATGGATGTGGGGTAATTTCTAAACATGTGCGTTAAAATAAAATGATGCACAGACTGTAAGCGTTATAATATTTTGACGCATCATAATAAAAACACACCGCATTTGAGGCAGGAAGTGATGTAATAGGATATCCTGTTTACAGAATTGGTACAGTGGGTGTACTTTCACTTTCACTTTGCAATCTGTGATTTTTCTTGACTGTGTGGCTGTGTTTGGACTTGTCTCTCTGTGAATATTGTGAATTTGTCTCCTGTGTGCTCTTTATATTGTATTTTAGTGTTTTCTAAGTGTCTTTGGTATTCTGTGTAAGTGTATTTTTGTTATTTGTGGTGTCTAATTTTGTCTTTGTACTGTTGGGAGTCTGTTGTGGGTAGTGTTAGTTTGGGGATAGTTGGGCTGTGTTAGTGTTAATTACTTTTCATTTCCCTCTCCTCCTTTCCCTTCATTATCATCTGTACCCCTTAATTCCTTTATTATTTCAAGCATGTTGGGTAGGCCACGTCTCAGTAGAATGGGAGAAGAAGAGATGGGGGGATTCATTTGGCTGGTGTGCCACTTTCTCCCATTGATGATGGAAGCAGGTGGCCAGGTGATACAGGGGTATCACACAGAGGCAAGGAGGCTCAGATGGGCAAAGGTCCTGTATCATCTGCAACGCAAATACTACACACTGCGCAACGACCACCAGCTAAAGCACCTATGGGCTGACCTTGTTGCCTGGGAGCAAGATCTGCTGGACCACCTGGGGATTGTGATTGGTGGCCCTGTTGGTGAGTACAATTCAGAGTAATGTGCACATTTAAATGCTCTGTAGTTACAGTAGCAGATTTGTTCATATGCTGCAGACAATGTTTTTGGACATGTGGAATGCAAGTTAAACATACAGTGGCCGTGAGTTATAGAATAATTGCTACACATTACCGTCATTTGTTGACGCAACAGCTGCACTGAGTTACAAAACACAACTGGAGCCTGCAAATTAGTGCTGCCTTCACGTCAATAGATGATGCAAATGTGGCTCTAAGAGGTGTTTTAGGCATGGTCTGCGAGTGTACCAGAAAATACATGTTTTTAATACAGTTATTTTCAAGAATTAATGTGTCCCCCAATTATTTCTGATACATGTCTGAACTGGATTCTGAAACATACATACCAAGTTATTTCTAACCTCAGGTAACATCTTAGGCTAATAGTTTGACTTGGTTGTGCCGCAATTAAATTAGGGATGGATGCCACAAGTAAGGCACACGGGTTCACATCTAAATGTTTGGTGCTACTTTCCATAGCTGTGGCACATAAAATGAAGCAAATGATATAAATTGAGGGGTACCAACTATACATGGCCCTCTGTTCATTGTACCTGTGTGATTTACATTGGTCTTGGGCACAATAGCTGGAAAAGAGCTAATGCATTTGCCATCTGTGTTACTCTATAGCCATGAACTTCTCATAAGTTATGGGATCATCATGGGATACCTGACGTTGGTGAATGCATGATCCCAATGTATTACGTGCAGAATGTCGTGCAAGGGACTCTTGACCAATGCCATCATAAATATAAAGTTCACTATCACTTTGATAGTTTAGTTTGGCACACTCATGCTGATCTAGTGCAGCATATGTTTAATAACTATCTTCCCAGTATGGAGGCTATCACAGACATGGATGTATGCTAAGATTAGAAGATCAGCATTCCTGTGACTGCTGCCATTCCGAAGGTACATACAAATTGAAACCTACATCATCATGATTGACACAGTGATACATTTGCTAAACCATGTGCTAATATTATGACAGTGTCAGTTTGCTGTATATCTGCTGATCAACCAACTTGGCAAATGTAAGATGATGAATGTGGCTCACTGTGATTTCCAAAACTCATAATGGGTACACAGGGTAATGAGTGACACATTTCAGGTGCAATAACTACACCTGTGCCCATGCAGTCTGTCATGGATGACTACAATATACACTGTCAACATATATCTCCTAGTTGTATCCAAATATTAAAACTGGTCAATCCATGGCTAGCCTCAAACTGTCACCAATTAATGCACATGATCCCTGCCATAATGGTGTCATAGGAGGCATATGTGGCTCAGGGTACACTGTTAATGTAGCATATGTAACCTAGGGACAGATGTAGCAAGAAAAACTTTTGCAACTTGCAAATTGCAAGTCATACCGACTCGCAAATTGCAACTCGCAAAAGTGCATGCAGAAAGGTGTCTCAGACACCTTCTGTGACTCGCTATGGGGTCGCAAAGACCCACCTCATGAATATTAATGAGGTGGGTCGCATTTTGCGAGCCCATAGTGAGTCCATGCACTCACAGGGATGGTGGCCTGCTGGAGACAGCAGACCTCCATGTCTGTGACTGCTTTTTTAATAAAGCAGTTTTTTTTTTCTTTTTGCAGCCCGTTTTCCTTAAAGGAAAACGAGTTGCAAAAAGAAAAACTTTGAAACCATTTGGTTTCGGTTTTTTCAGAGTAGGCAGTGGTCCATAGGACCACTGCCTGCTCTGAAAAAATGTTTTTTTCGGCATTCACAAAGGGGAAGGGGTCACATAGGGACCCCTTCCCTTTTGCAAATGGGTTACCACCCACTTCAAGTGGGTGGTAACTGCGAGTTGGTTTGCGACCGCATTCGCGGTCACAAAGCAACTCAGCATGGTGATGCGGTCGCAAATAGGAAGGGAACACCCCTTCCTATTTGCGAGTCGGAATCACATTTTGCGAGTCGGTACCGACTCGCAAAATGTGACTCTGCATCGCAATGGCTGTTTTGCATGTCGCAAACTGCGTTTTTCACACTTTGCGACATGCAAACCGGTTGCTACATCAGGCCCCTAGACACAACACAGGCCCTACATGTAAGGGACCATAGAAAGCATGATAAATCATGACCTTAAATCAACCCACAGGTGCGTCACACAGTAAATGATTGTCCATTGATGCACAAGCCACAATACCTGAGTGACTGGTAGTGCAGTGCTCTAGGAAATTACTACAAATGATGGGAGGAGTACACCCCATAGATGAGTCTGCAAACAATTAATGGAGCATGTTTGTCACCACATGATAGTTAGGGCCTCTGACTGTGTGCAGATATGTGTGTATCACTCACTGGAGTGACCGGGTCTGAACATGTTTGCAGTGGTATGTCTGTTGCAGTATCATCATGCTTGAGGAGCTGGACTTTCAGATTTAATGTTACACACAGTAATTTTATTTGGAAGTGTTGTACAGTGCACAGGCATTGAGCACATTTCTCCCTTCCATGCTTTACAGGTAGACCTGCCCCCTACACAATCGGAGAGGTGGCTCAATTTGCAGACCCATACATCTCCAGTAAGTGTTAATAATTCAGTTCTGTGTTGTGTTTGCAGCTTTTGTGTGATTGACTCTTGTGTGTTGGACACATAACAAGGTATGATGTGCTGGTAAATGATCGGATATGTTACTTGAGTGGAGTATCACTTTTTTTTTCCATCTTTGAGTTGGACAATCTTTAGCGTATAGCCATATTTTGGGATTGTAGTGCAGCCCTGGAGGCATGGCCATGTGAATAGGGTGACATTTGTTGGTAATGTTTTTATAAAGTAAATTTAGCAGAGAGCCATATTTATGATTTAGTCAGCAAGTCAGACCCTGAATATCACAGAATAGGGATGCCAAAGTCTTACCCACATACTTGAGCCTCCCTGTTCACTAATGAACATGTTCAACTGTATGTTTGACTTCCTAGCAGCATGTAGCTCCATAATGTTGTGCTACGTGTATGTGGCACTTGAGTACAATGTCATAGGTGTGCATGCAGCTCATTGCCAGATGTGTGCTTGCATCTATCTGCTTGTTGTAAGACAGGTATTAGTGGCATTAAATGATGTTGACAATTCTCTGCATTTACAAACATAAATGTGGATGGGATTGTCCAAGGTTTGGGTGTATCCTAGTTGGACATTCTCCTTACGTGTGGTGGACTGCCCAAACCCATGTACAGCTGTCCAAAGCTTCCTGGGTGTCCTAAATGTTTGAAAGTATTTGTTGCTTGTCCATCCCACCCCGAGGCACAGGCTTAGGGTTATGTAAAAACTAGGATACCATCTCATGATTAGCAACTGCATTCCATCCTGGCAATTCCATTTACAAATCACAGATCTTGTGGCCCTTGATTGTCATCCAGAAGATGGTCATTAGTTGGCCTGTCACATGTGGAGGACTTGCAGCATTTGTTATGTGACAAATGGCTGAACAATGATGAATAGGTCATCTAATTTGTTACAAATCTTTTAGAGAATTGCTGTGCTGTTACATAGGACATGTGAAGGCTGCGTTGGCATGTACTTCCTCAGGGTCGAATCTGTGATCTGTATGGTGATATGGCCTGTTTCAGCTACATTAGATGTATTGTCTTATTTTCTTCTGTAGCTATATCACACAATGAAGTACCCAATGTTTGGCTTTATCTTTTTTAACAGCAGCCACATGAATGCCATCCAGATTCAGGAGTTTCAGAGCCGGGCGATGCGTTACCGCCCAGGTGGCACCAAGCATCTCAGGCACCACTGCAGGACCATCAACCTCCACTGCTCCCGGACCTATGACAGCACCACCTGCACCTCCCCCTACAAGCATGGCACCAACAACCAGACGAACATCTACAACTGGCACCCAGACAACCCCTGCTGCAGTCATTGACCCTGCAGATTTTCAAAGGAAGCAACCTGACATGCAACATATGTTGAGTAGAATGAACAGGCTGCAGCAGGAGGTGGCACACATTTATAAGAGGGTGTGTGCCATCAAGAAGACCCTGCGGAAGGCGAACTTGTGAAAAATATTCCCTCTGCCTTCAATCCCTCCCATCCCTCCTCTTTCCTGGTTCTTTTAATTGGTCGGTTTAGGGGGCTTAGTGTTAGGTTAGAATAGGCTGTTAGTTTAGTTAGTAGTAGTGGGTTGGGGTGGGGATATGATATTTTGTTTATTTTTTATTATGTGTGTGGTTGGGTGTGTGGGCAATGATTCTGAGGTTTTGGTGTTTTAAAATATATATATATATATAGAAATATAAGAATATATATATTTGTTTAGTATATGTTTTGGTTAGTATATGTTGTCCCCCATGTGTCCCGTATTATAAGCGGTGGGGGGTTGATGTTTAGAGTGTTTAGTTAAATATGATAAGTAAGTTTAGCTTAGGTTAGTTAGGGCCTGTTGTGGGTAATGTCTAATTAGGATAGGTTAGGTTAGTTAAGGTGTTTCCCCAGGCTTTATCTTCCTTTTTAACTGCTAAATAAATATGTAGGTACTCCTTTACAGTATGTGTCGAATGCTTGGGGATCAGGGCCTTGCCATGGCTGAACAGTGTCTCTTTAATATTTGCATTTGTGTCCGATCCTGCAACAAATTCCCAATTGAGCTGTTACATTGGCAGCTACACCAAAGCTACTTTGCTAAGATTCTGCCATCCATTGCACCCACCACTCAAGGTTACTATGGATCCCTATGTGTTCTTAATTTTGTATGTATGTTTTCAATCTCACATACTTTGTACTTTGGGACCAGATTTGGGATTGAGGACACTGTGTTACGTCTGCCTGCAGCCTGATGTTCAAGTGAAGCCTTATAAGGTGAGTGGTGGTATGATCTCATGTAGTATGGTATACATAACTCACACCTATCATTTGTTACATTGTTCAGCCAAGTTACTTATTTGTACGTACACTCATATACATCCATTCCTGCTGTCTGGTGTGTGTGAGGAAAATGTTGGGTCAAATGTCACATACGTAAACATTGGCTTGAAGAAAAATTTGAAGACAACAATTTTTGGCTTAGACATCCCTTGAGGAAGACTTATTCTGTCCAACACATCATTATACTGTATAGTTTCTATTTACCTCAGAATTAACCCTCAGGAAGGGCAGATGATGGTACAATCCAGACCACAGTGCATAGTTATCAGCCCACATTCTTTCAGAGCAGTTGTATTGGCATTCTACAATCATTGATATGAGACAAACATCACTGATCTCCCTCATGGTTGATGTGTCACATTACACAGAGACAAAGTGGTTGTGTAAGTGCTATTTCTTATAAAGTGCTGTAGTGATATATTTACATTGTCCATGATTGTGAGTCCATTAGTGTGACACATTCCATTGTGATCCTACACAAGTGCAAAGGGACATGTCATTGGATATGCTGGGGTGAAGTGTCAGACAGTGCAGAGGGACATGATTTGCCAATGAGTTAGTGAGAGACAATCACAGGGCAGAGTGACAAGATAAACAGTATGCTGGAGAATAGTGCTTGAGAACAGATATAGCAAGACTGGCATGTTACAAAGCACAGGACCTTGGTTATAAGTGGCCAGGTGGCAGGGACTAGTGCTACTTGGTACTCTTACGGTGAAAGTGATCTGTTCCACTTCTTCATCTTCTGATGTGTGTTTTGTCTCCTCTGCCCTAGGTGGTGGTGGTTGTGAAGGGGCAACACACACCTCAGTGTTTGAAGACGTGGAGTCAGACATCCCGGTAGCTGCCAACTGTGGGGCTATTAAGGGCAGTACTGCAGCAAGGAGGAGCTGCTGGTTCTTAAGAATAGCAGCCACATCACTGTGGTAGGCAGCCAGGTTGGCGCTGAGGGGGTCAATATTGCATTCGTGCACACATTGAAAAGTTCTTTGTTGTAGGTGTTGTGCCAAATCTCTTACAGCTGTGCTGATTTCCTTCACACTTTTTTCAAGTTCTTGCAAGACTGAAGTTCGCCCTTGCATGGCTGCTGCCTGTTCTGCAGTTGACTTTATGCACAAACGCACCCCCTCTAGGCTGGCTGCCATATTTTCCATCCCCACCCACACCTCCTTGGCCAGCTCCCACTGTACTCCAACTACAGTTCTCTCAACGCTGGTGCCAGTGTTTTCAGAGTCCTTAGCTGGGTTGGAGCTGGCAGGTCATACAATTGGGGTGGTGGGTGGGTCCTCTGTGATGGCTGCTGTATCTGTGCTCCTCCTTGCGACTGAAGGTGGGGTCTGGAGGGTTCCAAGGACATCTTGGAGGGTCTGCTGGCTGATGTTTGTCAGCTCGTCATCCATGTCATCAGGGAAGTCCAGGGCAGGCACATCCCCAGGAGAGCCATCGTCCTCTGCAATGAGATATTGTATAATTAGTGTGTCTGTGTTGTTGGATTTGAAATGTGATGTGCCTGCCTTCCTATTTGTTGCACATTGTGATCTTGGTTCCTGTTCATTGTTACTGTCTATAATATTAGCATGCTCCCAGGCCTATGCCCCACCTGCATGTTACATGCAGTGTGGTCAGTTTGGTGACTTGTCAGCATCACATCCTCTAGGTGTAGGTTCTGCCCAAATTGTATATTGCCACCTTCTTGTTCTACTCAACCCTCCGTCTACTTCCATTCTCATGGTGAGGCCTTGCACTGGCTGTGGTTGTTCTGATGGCACTTGCACCACACTTAACAATCTGGAACTGAGCCAGTCTCTGATATTTCACATCCAGCTATATGTTACTGATACCTAGCATATACTATGTATAGCATTGGCATGGCACACTACAGATGTCAGCATTGGTAGTGTGTAATGTTTATGTTTGGGAATGTGTGCTACATTAGATTGTACTGATGGTCCTAGCAGTGTCCCATTTCCTCTTCTGACTATGAGGGTGAATTTCACTGGCCGGTGACATATGTCCTCCCCTTCAATGCTGTTGTCTGAGCAGTATGACATTTGGGATGTTGCATGGTGTCATTGGAGCTATTGTGACCCAGGCACAGGGTGGACCCTGACATATGCAGCATGGGTATGACATTAGTGCTGTGCACCTCATAATGTTTATGACAATGGCTGATGTTTGTAGCAACTATGGACATTCACATTTGACAGGACTAGAACATTTTTATTGATTACAGGAGATTGCTAACTATGTCATCCTGAACCTTCTAATTTGGGTGTGTTTGATCCATGGGGATGTTACTGCCGTTAGCTACTTGACCTGCACACACAGCAGAGGTGGTAGTGGCAACTGTTGTCAATGTTAAATTCCACTTGCAGATATGGCCTGAGACTGTTAATTGAGCCCTAGTTCATGTAGGGAGAATACCAGCTGTCGTGTGACAGCAGGCCAGTTTTAGGTTGTACCCTACCCTCCTGGACTGGCTTTACCTTTCCTACATCCTTGGCATGGCAGCATACCCCCATGCAAAGGTTGTTGATGTAGTGTAGTACTGTGCCCCATGTTTCCTCTGACCAGCCCATGCCCCCATGCCATGCCCCTTTATCCATGCCACTCCCTGAATATCATGACTTACATGCATTGTGTAGTAGGTATCTCCCCCCTGCTTGCAGTTAACATTTGTGCATTTTGATTCCCCATGCGACTTACCCTGCATCTGTGTTGTCTCCTGGTAGTCTGCGCTGTCCTGTCCTTGAATCCCTGTGACGATCTCCTCAGGTATGACGGCTACCACCATCTCCTCCATGTGGTCCAGGGCCTCCTGCGGTGCTGGACTCCCACCTCCAGTCTGCAGTGCTGCCTTCCTGCTCCTGGCCATCTTTTCCTTTGTCCTGTGCTTGCAGTCATGCCAGCGTTTCTTGCACTTGATGACTGTTCTCCGCACTTCTGCCACACTGTTTATCTTGTCAACAATTTGTTGCCATATTGCCTCTCTCCTACTAATTGGCAACTTTGAGGTGACAAAAAGTTGGTGCTGGGGTTCCGTCACCTCTTTCACCAGAATTTCCTGCTCCTCTGCACTGAAGCAACACTTTATTTTCTTCTTCTCCCTCTCCTGGGTCTTGTGTGGGTTCTCCTGGCTGGTTCCTGGTCTGTTGTCATCTTCCTGGGGTCTGTCCAAGCATCTGGGACCCATTTTGGCTCTCCTTAGCACACTTTGCTGTGTTTGTGCCACTTTTTGACACTATTGCGTCAAAAAAAGGCATGTATCCGGTTTGCGATGTCGTAAACCGGCTCACAGTCATTTTCGCTGTGTTACCGTCATTTTTCTTTACGACGTGGCGCATTTGTTTGAGTAAAAAAATATGAATCACACCTGTGGTTTGCGCCGCCATTTGTCAAAGTATAAATTTGACGCCCGAGTGGTACAAATAAATGGCGTTAGCTGTCAGTAAACTTTTTGACGCAAAACTGCGTCAGTGCAGTTTTGCGTCAAAAAGTATGGCCTTAGTCTCTGAAATAGAAGTCAGGATGATTCTCCACTGAGACAAGGTTGAAGGGTGTATCCAGCGAAGTGCTCTCAAACCCAGATCGCAACTGAACGAGGTCCCACTGAAGCTGTTGATTTCGGCAGGAAAAGCTCTGAGTGGGAGACATTCAAATTTTGAGTTGCCAATGTCCTTGCATCAGGTGGACACTTTTTGCTCCCATGTCTGTCATGATTTTTACCTACAGACTTCTACTTTTATGGAGCTTAAAATCCTCCAGCATGACAAGCCCAATGCTGTATCCAACAAAGATTCTTCAAAATCGATATCTTCCACTAGGTGCCAGTCACACTGTAGAAGTCAGGGAGGTCCAAAAATGTCCAACCTTTTCAGAGTTTCAAGAGCAATTCCTCTCGGTCACTTCAAAGGTTCCACAGCCCTTAGGGACAGCATTTAGAGGCCAGGACCCACTCTAGTGTGGCCAACAACAGGGTCCAGTCCAGTCGCAGTTGCTACTCACCAGCTTGGCACTTGAAGAAAACAGCCTTGTGCAGTCTGTTTTGTTCCTGTAGCCATCCTGCCACACAGCAGGTCAAACTACGGACACTTGGAGACCACTGATGAGTCCTGGGTTCAAGCAGGATCAGGTCCCGCTCTTGAGGTCTTTACACAGTTCTCAACCAGCAGATCCAATCCTCTTCTGGTCTTCCACAGGTCGAAAAGTGTTCTGATGAGATGTGTGCAAATTGCCAGGTTTGTCAGAGTTACTAGCTAGTGGGTGGGGTTCACGCCATAACCAATGACAAAGTTCTCAAGAAGAATCATTCCCCTTTTTGCAGCATTTCCTGCCTTACTAAAAACCCTCTCACAGTGTTCTATTCTAAGGCAAATCAAAAATGGCAGAATCTTTCAGAAGACAACAGGTGTGCCAGCCAGGGGAGTGGTTCTGGGACTAGCCCCCCACAATTGCTGCGCTGGTGCCATACTGGTTACAGAGGGCCTATGGAACAAAAGGCTTCTCTTTCCCTGTTGTCATGTTATACCTATCTTTTAAGTTTATAGTCTTCCTGATCCCTCACCAATTGTCCCAGTTGTCCTTCCTGCACTCATATCTGTCACATACCTCATGCCCAAGTGTTCCTGTGAAAACTGTCTAAGCAATTGTTCCTGATCTAGGAGCAGTTTCATACCCCATTAAGAGGAAGCACTGGTAGGGCCAACTGCCCGCAGGCTTTGCTAAGTAGGCTGCTGGAGGCTCAGTCAGGTAAAGTGCAACTTTTAAAAGTCATTTTTCCTACATATTTATAAAAATTCCAACATCATCATTGATTTTGATTTTTTGTTGAAATTAACTATAGTATTTGAATTATTGAAGCAGCTTGTCCCAAACCAGAGAAATGGGAGCAATTATTTGATTCTGAACATAGGGCAGCTACAGCTGTTTATAGTGAAAATAGGTTTTGGGGTGGTTACCATCGCTGAATGCCATCATTAATTACTACATGAGCCACTTTCAAACACTGGGCACCCTACCTTGTGGGCTACAAGGCCTACTCAGAATTGACCTTTTAAATAATTAAAAGTAGGGTACCTTCCTGTCAAAAAGGCTAATTTGACAGATTCACCCACAGGTTTAAAAGCTGTGGAGTCTGGCTACACAGGTAGGCGTGAAGCCATGTTTTATCCGCCTCTGTAATGAATGGAACAATAAGTGCTAAAGTTCACAGGTGACATTTAACGTTTCATGCCATTGGTGTGTTTATCTCTGTCAGTACTATGGCCTTATTGTGAAAATAAATATGTTGCGTTTACCGTGGTTTAGGGGTCAGGGCATATACACCAGGGCCTAGACAATAGTGTGCCAGTTTGTAGAGATAAAAATCCAGCAATACCAGTCAGCAGAAAAAGGGGATAACAACGCAAAAGAGGTATGTTCTTACAACTATGATACATTTTACCACAATGCTTATGACTCAGGTGACCACGATAGTTGAGCAATGCAATTTATTGAATAGACTGGCACAATCTGAATCAGGCTCAAAGCTCTGTTGACTTGGCACCAAATCAACTGTGTGCATAGTAGAAGTTCTGGTAACATCATTGCTGGTGCCTCTGTCTAGCATGTCTAGGGTGTCTGTCATCATAGCAGGGCAAAAATCCAGATAAAGAGATGCTACTGACCGGATGTAAGTGTTCTAAGTAGATGTGACCCGATGCAATGGATTGTTATAAAGAGGCCAGGTGTCAAACAGTAAACTCAACTGTGATGGTCTGTGATCCAAAATGTCATTGGTTGGTAATGCTGCTTTTCATCACTATAAACACCTACTGCAGACAAAAGACTAATGGATTTAAAGCGAGCTCAAAGCCAAAGACTTTTAGGAGCCCAGACTAGGTGGGTGTTGGCAGTTCAGATGACAGGTCTGCTGTTCAGCATTTCAGTGATTTTCTAGTAATACACATCTGTTAGAAATAGGGTCTTTCTTTGGAGGCATACTACCCCCGTCCAAGCAAGGACCCTCACTCTAGTCAGGGTAAGTCAAACACAATCCAAATTATCCTGTGCCCACCCTCTGGTAGCTTGGCACTGAGCAGTCAGGCTTAACTTAGAAGGCAATGTGTAAAGTATTTGTGCAGTAAATCATGCAATAACACACAGTAGAACACCACAAAAATACACCACACAGTGTTTAGAAAAAAATATAATATTTATCTGATAAAATGCAATAAGTATATTTTGGAGCATCACTGTAAAAATGATATAAAGTGTATTTAGCTTCTTAAAAACAATAAATGTCTATTGGAAGCACAAAGTACCGGGTTTGCGTTGTTTATTTTTCACGCAGGGAATGCTTTGCATTGATTTCCGGTGCTCGGTCTTGGATCCTCTTCGGGTTGCGGGGTTTTCGGATGTCCTCGGGTATGATGCGTTGAAATCTGGTGCTGACAGGACAAAGTCACAGGGTCTGCCTCGATCCAGTGGGCATTGCGATGAAATTTCTACCGCATGGAGGGCGCTGCATTGATTCCTCTCTGGAAGTGGGGCTGCGTCGTTCTGGATCGGCTGTGCGTCGTTCCAGTGGGCTGTGCATCAAATTCCCGGTCTCTACGCTGGCACTACATCAATCTTCTTGTTGCGAATTTGGGCTGCGTCATTCCGGTTCGCCGTGCAGTGAATTTTTCACCGCGATGCAGGTTGTGCGCCGTTTCTGGCAGGCTGTGCATCGATTTTCACCACACAATGAGTTCTTCTTCCAGAGATGAAGTCTTTTTGGTCCTGAGACTTCAGGAAACAGGAAGCAAGCTCTATCCAAGCCCTTGGAGAGCACTTCTCAGCACAGCCAGAGAGCAGCAAGGCAGCAGGGCAACAGCAAGGCAGGAGTCCTTCACAGAAGGCAGTCAGGTGAGTCCTTTGGGCAGCCAGGCAGTTCTTCTTGGCAGGTTGCAGGTTCTGGTTTAGGTTCTCTTCTCCAGGAAGTGTCTGAGTTGGTAGGGGCAGAGGCCCTGCTTAAGTACCCACATGTGCCTTTGAAGTGGGGGAGACTTCAAAGAGTGGCTTAGAAGTGCACAAGGTCCCTTTTCAGTTCAATCCTGTTTGCCAGGGTCCCAGTAGGGGGTGTGGCAGTCCTTTGTGTGAGGGCAGGCTACTGTCCTATAACATGTAAGTGTCAGACCCTCCACCCTCCCAGCCCAAGAAGACCCATTCAAAATGCAGATGTATGCAAGTGAGGCTGAGCATCCTGTGTTTGCGGTTTGTCTGAGTGAATGCACAAGGGAGCTGTCAACTGAACCTAGCCAGATGTGGATTGTAAAGCACAGAAGGATTTCAGTGCAGAGAAATGCTGACTTTCTAAAAATGGTATCTCTGAAATAGTAGTATTAAATCCAACTTCACCAGTCAGCAGGATTTGGTATTACCATTCTGGACATACTAAATATGACCTTCCTACTCCTTTCAGATCAGCAGCTACAACTCAAACATTATATGAGGTTAGCCCTAATGTTAGCCTATGAAGGAGCAGGCCTCACAGCAGTGCAAAAACGAGTTTTACACTACCAGGACATGTAAACTACACAGATACATGTCCTGCCTTTTGTCTACACAGCACCCTGCCCTCTGGATTACCTATGGCCTACCTTAGGGGTGACTTATATGTAGAAAAAAAGGACATTTGAGGCTTGGCAAATACTTTTAAATGTCAATTCGAATTGGCAGTGAAACTGCACACACAGGCCTTGCAATGGCAGGCCTGAAACATGGTTAAGGGGTTACAATCAGTGCTGCAGGTCCACTAGTAGCATTTAATCTACAGGCCCTGGGCACATATAGGGCACTTTCCTAGGGATTTATAAGTAAATTAAATAATCCAATTGGGTATCATCCAGTGTTATCATGTTTAAAGGGAGAGAGCATACGCACTTTAGCACTGGTTAGCAGCGGTAAAGTGTGCAGGGGGGGGTAGAAACCAGCAAAAACAGTATCCAAAAAGTGGAGAGAGACCACCCTAAGGCTGTCAGATCTAACATGTGTCCCCCAACCTCCTGGGAGCTCTCATCACTAAGGTGAAAATATCTGGAGAGACCATCAGCGTTGTTGTGGTCAGTCCCTGGGTGATGCTCCACAGTAAAGTCCATTACCTGTAGGGAAATGGACCACCTCAAGAGTTTAGGATTTTCGCCCCCCATCTGCATGAGCCATGTAAGGGGCCTGTGGTCTGTCTGAACCCAGAAGTGAGTCCCAAACAGGTATGGTCTCAGCTTCTTCAGTGCTCAGACCACAGAAAATGCTTCTCTCTCAATAGCACTCCACCTCTGTTCCCGTGGCAAAAGCCATCTGCTAATAAAGACTACTGGGTGGTCTAGGCTCTACTCATTTAGCTGTGCTAGAACAGGCCCTATGCCATGCTCTGAAGCATCTTCTGCACAATAAATTCCTGGGAGTAGCCAGGGGCCTTGAGCACGGTGGCCGTGCACATGGCTTCCTTCAGGGAGTCAAACACTTTCTGACAAGCCTCTGTCCAGTTCACCAACCTAGTATGATTTTCTGAAGTAAGTTCTGTCATGGGTGACACAATGGTTCCATAGCCCTTGACAAATCTACGGTAGTATCTGGTGTCGCCTAAGAAGGCTTTCACCTCTGTCTCTGTTCTAGTTGGTTGCCAGGCCTTGATAGTTTCAACCTTGGCCTGGAGTGGCTGCACCTTGCCACCGCCTACTAGGTGTCCCATGTACACCACGGAACCCTGCTTCAATCTGGCACTTACTAGCCTTGATGGTAAGGCCTGCCTGTTGCAGATCCTGATGCACCTCCTTGAGGTGGAGCAGGTGTTCCTCCCAGCTGGAACTATAGATGGCTATGTCATCTAGGTCGGCTGCGCAGAAGGCATCCTTGCCAGCTAGATCCCCGTAAACCAATCATTGGAAGGTAGCGGGGGCATTTTTCAACCCAAAGGGCATCAACCGGAATTGGTAATGGCCCTGATGTGTGGAAAATGCAGATCTCTCTTTAGCCCCCTCAGTCAAGGAGATCTGCAAGTACCCTGATGTGAGATCAAAAGGTCTGAGGAATTTGGCAGTGCTTAGTTTTTCTACAAGCTCATCAGCTCAGGGGATGGGGTGAGCGTCAGTCCATGTGACTGAGTTGAGATCCCAGTAGTCCACGCAGAATAGGAGTTCTGGCTTGGCACTGGGTGCAGCAGCCTTGGGTACTAGCACCACGGGGCTGGCCCAGGTACCACTAGACTTCTCAATCATCCCTAGGGCCAGCACCTTGGCAACTTCCTCCTTGATGCAGCAGGCCTTCACCTTATCTGACAACCTGTAAGTTTTGTTCTTTACAGGGGGACTGTCTCCCGTGTCAATATCATGGACACACAAGTGGGTGAGTCCAGGAGTAAGGGAAAAAAGGGAAGAGAACTGCTCCAACACCTTGTAGCAGTCTTCTCTCTGATCTATAGTCAGGGAGTCAAAGAGATTCACACCCTCCACTCACCCATCATCTTCTTTGGCAGAGAGTAGGTTGGGGAGAGGCTCGCTCTCCTCTTCCATGCCCTCATCAGTCACAAGGATCCTACTGACCTCAGCCCTCTCATTATGAGGCTTGAGTCGGTTGTGATGGAGGACCCTTAGGGGGTGTCTAGGGGTCTTAAGGTCCACTAGGTAAGTGGCCTCCCCCTTTCGCTCCTTGATCTCGAATGGGCCAGTCCAGCAGTCCTGGAGAGCTCTAGGCTCTACTGGCTCCATTCCCCAAACTTTGTCTCCAGGTGAGAATTCAACCATAGTGGCCTTCCGGTCATACCACTCCTTCATCACCTCTTGACTGGCCTCAAGGTTACTTTTGTCCTGCTTCCAGAAGCATTAGGTCTGGTTGCAGAGGGCCAGCATGTAACTGACCACATCCTGAGGAGGTGTCTTGGGAGCTTTCTCCAAGCCCTCTTTCACTATACTTTTTCTCATATCACTGACCTTATTGATTATCAACGATACATTTCTATGTGATTTCTATTTGGGCCTGATATCGTCATGGCCAAGCACTTTGAACAACTTACAGAGGTTAGTTTTATTTGCGACCTGATGTATCTATATGTAGTTAAATTGCACTTTGTAGGGAATTAGGTTCCATGTTATCGTGCCGGTTTGGGCATTTTGCTTAGATTGGATTACGGTTCCTCTGATAAGAAGGATATGACAAATAAATGCCACAACATGGCCTGTATCAGCTACTAATATGTGCATACATGTTCTTTTCATTTATTCGTAGGACCAACTATAAGCTGATGAACTAAAGTTATATTATCAAAAAAAAAATGGAAATCAGTTGCGTTTTTTCTGTACAGTGAACAAGTTTAGTGCGGACAATACCAAGGTTAGTGTGGTACCAGATTTGGAATATAGGTAACACATATGGTCTATATTCTACAGTTGATGATTGGATCTCTTCCCCTGTTTTTCTGACACTTAGAGATTTGGATATCATTTGGAGATACAAGTGGTGTATGAAGAGATCAAGGTACTTTCCCTTCAAAACTCTTTTTGGGGGTTACATAAGTCTCTCTTTCATACTTAAGAAATAGTGACTCATTTTCACATTCATATTGAATTTTATCCCTATCACTCATACTTACTACATTACTTATGTATCAATCTCAAAGACTAATTTGGGATGTAGGTTCTCTATGGCACGTTTTCTATTTCCAAATCACTCTTGGTGCAAGTTGACTAATTATGATCCTTTCTTTAGTTTTTGGAGTTGTTTTTTAGATTTTGCAATTTTTAAATCATTAATGTAATGTTTTTTAATTATGATTTATCAGCCTTGAAGAAGTCCAATGTGTGGACGAAACACGTGTCAGCTGATGTTACATGTGGATTCGACAAATATCATCCGTTCCTTTGACTCAAAGTTCATTTCTGTGTTAGATTATGGACTTTTATTGTATCTATTTACATTACGTCTTTTATGTTGGTTGGTTTTCTACTGTAGGGGTTTAGTGTTGTATGTTTTTTATCATTGTCACCATTTTGGAAATAAATATTTTCATTATATAAAACTATGAGAACCTACTTTGTTTGAGGTTTATAATATATGAATGTATATGGATTGTGGACAGTCTATCACAGTTTATTAATTATATAGCCATATTTGACTGTTTTGACTTTTTGACTATCAATACTTTAGAAAAAAGAAAAAATTGTTGTGCTCCGCTAGTACATTTTGTTTGGTCATCCCAAATGTGTCCCATAAAGTGGCTTCCATGGGTGCATAGACATTTTGTCATGTGGATCTAGTGTAAGGAGTGTGTTTCCTCACTGCTGGTATATAAGACCAAAAGGCTGCCCCCCATTGCTCCTCAGAGGTCCCATGAGCCCTTAGTGCAACTTCATAGGCAGCCAACCACTTATCAATGTCATCTCCCGCCACATAACTTGGCACCACATTTTTGGGTATAAAAATCTTTCTCTCCCCAACAGGTCCTGCATTTATGCTGCCACTATCACTGCTATACTCAGACTGTCTTGCTTTGATCTCCAGCTCCTTGAGACTCAGTTCATGAGCCAACAAAAGTTTCTTTTCCGCCAAGGCTCTCTCAGCTGCAGCATCAGATCTCTCAGCTTCAATTTGCTTGGCTGCTCTCTCAGCTTCAGCCTGTTTGGCTTCTCTCTCTGCCCTCCTCTCCTCCTGTTGAGCTTCAATTTTTAACCTTGCCATTTGTATTTGGAATTATTTCTCCTCTCTCCAATCCTCTGCGATCAGGCCCTGATCAGAGACCTGCTCCCTGGTTTGGCAGGGGGCACAATCACAGTGGTAACATCCTTCACTAATGGCAAAAAATCCTCTGGGGGGCCATCCTCTGGACCCTCCTCCTCAACATTCTCCTCAGAACAGGCTTCTGCCCAGGCCCTCATCGCCATTTGGAATTCCTCCTTTCTGGAGGCCTTTTGGGTAGGTACTCCCATATCCCTGCAGAACCCTTTCAGCTGTTTGACAGTATGGCCATCATTACAACCCTGGCGGTAAATCCCATTTACCGCTGTGCTGACAGCCGCCAACATACTGTGGCCGCGGCGGAAATCCGCTACAGGTATTACAACCCACATTTCGTAATCTGCCACAATACAGACACCCACACAAGTCCACCACACCAAAGGTCAGTGATAAACTGGCGATAGCAAAACCTACACCATTAAGCCAACAGGAATACGCCCACACTATCACGACCCACGAATCAATGCAGCGGTCATTCAACTGCTGTAAACCATTGGCGATAAACACCACTGTGCTCAAAATACACACACATTTACAAAATACAACCACATTGGACAATTCAAAATACACACACCTGATACACATACACACCCACACACTCACACCACTTTAAAACACACACCCACATTACCCACAACCCCTTACAAATACTTTTTTGGAAGAAGCAGGGATAGAGAGAATAGCAAACACAATACCAGCATCCACAGGCACACAACACCATCACTCATACAACATCCATGCACTCAAAGAACACACCCCAAAACAACACATCACACAGCACAACAAACATCACCTCACACATCACCCACACCACATTATGGCACCTCAAAGACACCCCAGGTTTTCTGAGGAGGAGCTCAGGGTCATGGTGGAGGAAATCATCCCGGTAGAACCACAGCTATTCGGATCACAGGTGCAGCAGACGTCCATTGCTAGGAAGATGGAGCTATGGTGGAGAATTGTCAACAGGGTCAACGCAGTGGGACAGCATCCAAGAACACAGAATGACATCAGGAAGAGGTGGAATGACCTACGGGGGAAGGTGCATTCCGTGGTATGCAGGCACCAGGTAGCCGTACAGAGGACTGGCAGTGGACCCCCACCTCATCCCCCACAACTATCAACATGGGAGGAGCAAGTCTTGGTGATCATGCATCCTGAGGGCCTTGCAGGAGTAGCAGGAGGACTGGACTCTGGTAAGGCATATCTTTACTACTATATCCCCACCCTACCTGCATGCCATCACAAACTCCTACCCCTACCCTCACACCCAGCACCCCAACACCTCATAGATACCCCACTATCACAACCCACCCATCCCAATACTAAGCCCTGCATGTAACACCAATGCATGGATACCCATTACAGACCTGCATGGACACCCATCACCAAAGCATGTCCAAGGGAGAGACACACCCAGGGCACACAATCACCACTCACACAAGGGCGAAGGCGATATTGCAAGCACAGTAGTAGAGGGAAACACACCCATTGCACAAGATGGCACACACAGATAAAATAACAATGCATTTACACCCCAACAGGACCCCCACACAACGTCACCGGACAGGAGGTGCCAGCCATATCCAGTCACCCCACAGAAGAGGCCAACAGTGACGACAGTAGCTCTGCATGCCTGGATCAAGATGACCAGCCCGGCCCATCAGGAACCTCTGGACAGTCGGTTCCCCTGCCACAGTCCCAAACCACCACTGAAGCTCCCCCCTCAGGAAACATCAGCACAGCACCCTGCCAGCGGGCCCATCCCTCTGTCCCCAGGACTCGTCAATCAGCAGTGTGTCCAGCACTACAGGGACCCCAGGCAAACCCGCTAACCCAAGACAATCAGGGACCTGGAGTCAGTGGGCACATGGTTCAAGGGACAGAGGCACAGGACAACAGGGAAACTGGGAGGACTGCTGTGCGACAGGGGGAGGACAGGCCCAGGGAACCCACTCTCCACGAGATACTCTCCAACATCATGGGAGCATACCACCATTCCCAGGAGACCATGGGCACGGTACTGGCCAAGTTTCAGGAGAACCAGCGGCTGCAGGGGGAACAGTACCTGGGGATCGGGGTGGACTTGAAGTCCATTAACACCACCCTGGTCACCATTGCAGAGGTGCTGGCAGACATGGCCCACACCATGAGGGAGAGAGTGGCACACCACCAGGCCCCTGACGCTAGCCCGAATGATGAACAGCCCTCCATGTCTGCCGGCGCAGGTGGACAGGAGGTCCTGCCGCAGGAAAAACAGGCCACCAGCACCCCACCCCCTGCAGAAGAGGAACCACCCCGCAAACTGTCCCTGCGATCCAGGCACAAGACAGAGAACATTGCCAAGACCCCCGCCAGGAAATAAGACTCTCCTGATTGTCACCCTTCTGTCCCACTATGTCATCCTGTCCTAATTGAACTGCCATTACTCCACTTCCTATGCCCCCTTGGACAATGCACCTGTGATACAAAGAGACTGGAATCTACCATGGACATTCCTCCCCCATCACCCTGGCCCATTGCACATACCCCTCCACAGATTAGCACTTAAATAAACACCCTTGAATCACAAAACAATCTGGAGTCAGTCTGTACTTTCACAAATGTGTTATTACAACTTCTTCGACAAATATCAATGGCAATGTTCATTTGCACATACCAAAGTATGACAGTTGTTGGGCAGCAGTAAACATAGCAGAAGGCAGAATGTGGTACCCAGATCTGTTAAACGGAAAGCCAAAGTGAACTGTCAGGGTCCATGCACAGAGCTAAAAAGGCAGAATTAGGCAATGCCCTACAGTAGTCTGATATGAGAGGAGCAGTGCCAGTCTCTTACCTGTGTCTCACTGGAAATATTGCATGATGATGTTATTTCTGTTCTCTATATCTTCTTCTTCTGCCTCCTCTTCTTCACTGTCCACAGGCTCCACAGGTGCCACAAGACCTACATCAGGCCCATCCTCCTGCAGAAAAGGCACTTGGCATCGCAAAGCCAGTTTGTGCAACATACAGCATGCCACAATTATCTGGCACACCTTCTTCGGTGAGTAGTATAGGGAGCCACCTGTCAGATGAAGGCACCGGAACCTGGCCTTCAGGAGGCCAAAAGTCCGCTCTATAATCTTCCTAGTTCGCCCATGCTCCTCATTGTAGCGTTCCTCTGCCCTTGTCCTGGGATTCCTCACTGGAGTCAGTAGCCATGACAGGTTGGGGTAACCAGAGTCACCTGCAAATATCAAGGGGCATCTGTTAGACATACACAAACCCTTAGGGACTACCCCATACCCAGACCCCTATTGAAACTGTATGGGGACCTTGGCCTCACCTATTAGCCACACACGGTGCCTCTGGAGTTGGCCCATCACATAAGGGATGCTGCTATTCCTCAAAATGTAAGCGTCATGCACTGAGCCAGGAAACTTGGCATTCACATGGGAGATGTACTGGTCTGCCAAACACACCATCTGCACATTCATGGAATGGTAGGTTTTGCGGTGTCTGTACACCTGTTCATCCCTGCGGGTGGGACAAATGCCACATGTGTTCCATCAATGACACCAATGATGTTGGGGATATGTCCCATGGCATAGACGTCACCTTTCACTGTGGGCAAATCCTCCACCTGGGGGAAAACGATGTAGCTGCACATGTGTTTCAGCAAGGCAGACAACACTCTGGACAACACATTAGAGAACATTGGCTGAGACATCCCTGATGCCATGGCCACTGTTGTTTGAAAGGAACCACTGGCCAGGAAATGGAGCAATGACAGGACCGGCACTAGAGGGGGGATTCCTGTGGGCTGGCGGATAGCTGACATCAGGTCTGGCTCTAACTGGGCACACAGTTCTTGGATTGTGGCACGATCAAGTCTGTAGGTTATAATGATGTATTTGTCTTCCATTGTCGCCAGGTCCACCAGGGGTCTGTACTCCGGAGGATGATGCCATCTCATCATCTGCCCCAGCGGATGTGCCCTATGGAGGAGAATGGTGAGCAGAGGGTCATATACCACATAGGTAGCACAAGGGTGTTTTGCACTATTGTGATTAAATCGGAGTGTGGCGCTGTGTGTCCGTATTCCTGCCCAAAAGTGCTGTGACGCAGTTAGGTGCCCTGCCATGTGCCCCCCTGAAATGGCGGCTGCCTGACCCGTAAGGAGGGACAAGGGGAAATGAGGTAACTGTGCTGGCGTTTTTCAGCATTGGTTATCATTGGGCCCTATGGGTTCCAGGAGCCAATGACGATGTACACTGGCGCAGACGGTATGCACCGCCACGGACGTGACTGACATTTTCTATCTGTTCACTCACTTGATACCTGACCTTCAACAGGAGAGGACCTACACAGCAAGTGCTGCTGTGACCTGAGTCTGGAAGCGACAATGGCGACAGTGTCTGGGGAAAGGGCCCCAGCCTTCATCGCGGAGGAGTTGGACAACCTGGTGGATGGGGTCCTCCCCCAGTACACTCTACTCTACGCTCCTCCAGACAAACAGGTGAGTACACTGTGTGCATGGTAGATGTGACATTAATGTATGGAGTAGCTTGGATGGAAGATAAATAGGGGTGGGGGGCGGCTTTGGCCTGCATGTGAGGATGGCCAGTGTATGTGTTTCAGGGCATGGTTGTGAAGTTGTGGCCGATGAGTAAGAATAACCAGATGGGAATTAAAAAACATTCTTACTTTACCTTTCCTGTAGGTCAGCGCCCACCAGAAGAAGGGTATTTGGCATGCCATCGCCACAGAAGTGCGGACCCTGGGAGTCTATCATAGACAGAGCACCCACTGCATCAAGAGATGGGAGGACCTGCGCCGCTGGAGCAAGAAGACGGTGGAGGCCCAGCTGGGGATGGCCTCCCAATGTGGAAGGGATGCCCATCGCATCATGACCCCCTGATGTACCGGATCCTGGCGGTGGCATATCCGGAGTTGGATGGGGCACTTGAGGGCATCAAAGCAGCCACAAGGGGGTGAGTACAGTCTCATTCAGCTGACCCAGCGCGCTTTTCAAGGTCTCTGGGTGGGGGAAGTGGGCTGTGGGTTCCCCTAGGCCAGGGCGAACTTGGTAGGGTAGGTCCCTTGTTAGGCAGGCTCTGTGGCACTCCAACCCCAATAGTGGTAGTGGCCATCTATAACTAGTCAGCCTCCTGTGGGTTCCAGGTGTGCAGCAAATGGGCTTAGACATAGTTGCCTATGGGCAGGTGATTTTCCTAAGAACTGTTAGTGCATGGCCTAGTGCATTGGGCTGCTCCCTGTGTGTTGTGTCCGCCAACGGTGGTGTTGTTGCTGGCATTGACCATGTGTCTCCTCTGTCTTTCCCCCCTTTTTGTTTTGTCATCCTGTCCTTGTGTGCATTAGCATCATCTGGCGGAGGAGCAGTGGCACCGGAGCAGGAGGGAGCTGCAACCCACATGACCCAGGAGGGTGAATGTACGGAGTCTGAAGGCACCAGTGAGACGGAGGGCGAGGGGAGCTCTACAATGGGGACAGGAGGTGATACCAGCGACAGCGACTCCTCCTCTGATGGGAGCTCCCTTGCGGTGGTGGGCACCTCTGTGCCCACTGCAACAACAGGTACAGCCGCCACCCCCCTACCAGGACCGCCCTCCCAGTAGCACCTCAGTGTGTTGCCCGTGCCAGCTCACCCAGGAGGGTGGGCATCTCCTTCACCCCAGGCACCTCAGGCCCTGCCCCAGTCAGCCCTGCTGCCCTCGGTGAGGAGGCTGTAAACCTCCTGAGATCCCTCACTGTTGGGCAGTCAACCATTTTGAATGCCATCCAGGGTGTCGAGAAGCATTTGCAACAAACAAATGCATACCTGGAGGGCTTTCACTCTGGCGTGGCGGCCCAACAGAGAGCATTTGAGGCTCTGGCCTCAGCATTGATGACAGCCATTGTCCCTGTGTCCAGCCTCCCCCCTCCAACTTCCACTCCCCAGACCCAATCCCCTCTACCTCAGCCTATCCCAAGCACACCATCAGACCAGCATGCACACACATCAACACACAAAAGTGGCTCAGGCAAACATAAGCACCACACATCCCACAGGCACTCACACAAGCACCATACCCATGCAAACACACCAACATCCACTACCTCCACTGTGTCCCCCTCATCCACGTCCTCCACCTCCCTCCCACCACACCTGCATGCACTACATCCTCAGCCACCACCCCCACTACCATGCACACATCCCCTGTGTCCTCTCCCAGTGTGTCTGTGAGCCCTCCTCCCAAAGTACAAAAACACAGGCACACACCCACTCAACAGCCATCCACCTCACAACAGCCTCCAGCCTATGCACCTTCACCCAAACTGAGTAGACGTGAACCTCCTACAACCACTACCTCTTCCTCCACTCCCAAACCCCTCCCACTTCCCGTCCCAGTGTGTCTAAAAAACTTTTCCTAGCTTCCATTGACCTCTTCCCTACACCCCCGTCCTTCCCTTAGGGCCAGGATGTCCAGATCCCAGCCCAGCAACTCTGCCACAAAATCCTCGTCCAGTGTGGTCTCTGCAAGTCCAGGAACATTGAAGGCGGCACCCATCAGGGCTGCCAGTGTGTCACCTAGTGTTGCCAAGGACCACCCTATTCCGCCACCTGCCAAAGTAAAGAAGGGGCCTGCATGCCGAAGAGAAAAGCCACACCAACCACCCAGCAAGGCCTCTTCCAGGACCAAATAGGAAAGTGGCAAGGTCCCAGCATCGACTTCCAAGGTGGGGAAGGGTCACAGGGCAAAGGGATGTCCGCTCAGGGCACGGACCATCCGGGTGAGGCACTGGTGTCACCCCTTCTGCAAGACAGACCAGCAACCTGTACGGTGGCGGCCACCGCAGCAACGACTGCCACCTGCACTGCCACCTGCACGTCTGCTGCCTCTTCTACAGTCATCAGCATCATTCCCAGTGGGCACCCTTTCGAGACTGCAGGAGATGGCCTGGTGTCTCCCTCCACAAGTGCAGACACATGCACCACCAGCAGCATCTCCGCCGCAGCCACCGCCGCAGCCACCGCCACCTGCCCCGCGACGTGCCCAGCCAGTGCCACTACAGCGGACATCAGCAGCACCCCCAGTGGGCAGCCGTCCGAGGCAGCGGGAGACATCCTGGACCCTGCACACACTACATGAGGCACCAAAACCAGCACTGGCACTACCAGCAGTTGGCAAGCTAAGTCGCTGCAGGGTGGAGTGTGTATCTGCCTCCATGGAGTATCATGCTACCTGTTCCCTGAAAATCTCGTGGCTCAGACACCCAGGTGAGGGGATGGGAACTGCCACACCCCAGGTGCAGCATCACTGGGCACTAAGCCCCCTCCAGAACCAGTGGAGAAAAGCATCCACAACCCCAGTCCTTGGCAGGAGGAAGGAATCTGGGCACCAAGCTCCCTCCAGAACCAGTGGAGAAAAGCATCCACAACCCCAGTCCTTGGCAGGATGAAGCACTCTGGGCACCAAGCCCCCTCCAGAACCAGTGGAGAAGCCACCCACTTGAGAGACTGTGGTCTTGCACTCCCCAGGACCAAGCAGTGGGCAAACCACCCACTAGAGAGACTATGGCTGTGCACGCCCCAGGGCCAAGCAGTGGGCAAAACCACCCAGTAGAGAGACTGTGGCTTTGCACTCCCCAGGACCAAGCAGTGGGCAGTCCACCCACTTGAGAGACTTGAGAGACTGTGGCTTTACACTCCCCAGGACCGGGCAGTGGGCATGGAGCCCCCTCGAGGAGCAGTGGCATCGTCCCATCATCCGGCTGAGGTGCCCCCCCTCCCCTCCCCCCTGAGGTGCCTGTGTTTTTTTCAACCTGAGGCCCCTGCAGTGTTCTCTCCGTTTTGAGGCAGGTGTCATGTGTGGGCTTCGCCCATGCTTTTTGTGACCACTGGTCCACGGACATTTAATGGAACAGTATACGGACTTGTGTACTTGCTGTAAATATTTGTACATACTGATCATTTCAAGTTATCTTGCCCTATCTGAATTTTTTATTATTACACTCGTTTAACTCATTTCATTTGGTCCTTGCGTTCTTCCAGAGGGTTACGGGGTGTATCTGTAATGTTGTTGCATCTGTTAGTGTGTATGGTGTTGTGGGTGAGGGTGGGGGTGGGGGTTTTGCGTGTTGCGTGTGTGTGTCACTCTCTTTTTCCTCCCCCCCTCCTCTGTGTGCTAGGTGCAGTACGCACTGTGGTCGTTGCCGCTGTCTTTGATGTTCCTGGTAGATGAGGAGGTAGACCAACATGGGCAGGACCTGTAACTCGGGCTCCATGGCATCCTGGTTACTCGTTAGGTGTCGTGAGGTGAGTGGTTTCCGTTCCAAAGACTGTTTCCGCCGTGCTTTTGATGGTGGTGGTACCGCCCCGGAAAAGCTGGCGGATTGGTGCCTTGTAATAGTGATGGAGGTACATTGTCTTCCGTCTGTCTGTTGGCGGTTACCACCACGTTGTTTGTTGCTACTGCCGTGGCGGTCGGAATGTTAAAGTGGCTGTCTGTTGGCGGTTTCCCCCATGGTCGTGATTCCATTTTTTTTACAGCTGTCCTGTTGGAGGTATTACCACCGCTTAAACACTGACCGCCAGGGTTGTAATGAGGGCCTATATGTCTCCAGCATGGCTAGGTCAAAATCTTCATTGCAAATTTGAGACCCAGCCAAAGACATGTTGAATGAGGATTTTAATTAAAAATGTCAGGTAGAAAACAAAATTGCAGAAAAAGATAAAAAATCAAGTTGACCTTCAACTGTGGTTAGGTAGTGAACACTTAGCTATTGTATGTCACTGCTCAAATACAAGTCCTATCCTCACCGCTGATCACCAATGGTAGAAATGGGGTCTTTGGTTGGCAGTCAGATTACCCCCTGTCCAAGCAAGGACCCTCACTCTAGTCAGGGTAAGTCACACACAATCCAAGTTATCCTGTTTCCACCCTCTGGTAGCTTGGCACTGAGCAGTCAGGCTTAACTTATAAGCCAATGTGTAAAGTATTTATGCAATAAATCATGCAATAACACAGTAGAACATCACAAAAATACAGCACACAGTGTTTAGAAAAATATATAATATTTATCTGATAAGATACAGGTCAAAACGATTAAAATGCAATAAGTATATTTTGGAATATCACTGTAAAATTTATATAAAGTGTCTTTAGTCTCTTAAAAACAATAAATGACTATGGCAAGCACAAAGTACCTGGTTTGCGTTCAAAATCTCCGCAAAGAACCTCAGAGGAGGAGATGCGTGGAAAACAGGAAGGTGTGCATCGATTTCTCGGGCTGCACACTGTGATGCGTTGTTTATTTTTCACGCAGGGAAGGGTTTGTGTTGATTTCCAGCGCTCGGTCTTGGATCCTCTTTGGGTTGCTGGGTTTTCGAACACCCCCAGGGACGATGCGTTGAAATCCGGCTCTGACAGGAAGAAGTCACAGGGTCTGCGTCAATCTGGTGGACGTTGCATGGAAATTTCTACCGCATGGCAGGTGCTGCGGAGATTCCTCTCTGGAAGTCGGGCTGCGTCGTTCTGGCTCGGCTGTGCATCATTCGATTTCCAATTGCTACGCTGACGCTACTTCGATCTTCTTGTTGCCAAGTTTGCCTGCGTTGTTCTAGTTTGTCGTGCAGTGAATTTTTCACTGTGATGCAGGCTGTGCTTTGTTTCTGGCAGTCTGTGCGTTGATTTTTGCAGCACAAGGAGTTCTTCTTGCAGAGGCGAAGTCTTTTTGGTCCTGAGACTTCAGGGAACAGGAGGCAAGCTCTATCCAAGCGCTTGGACAGCACTTCTCAGCACAGCCAGGGAGCAGCTAGGCAGCAGGCCAACAGCAAGGCAGCAGGCCAACAGCAAGGCAGCAGGGCAACAGCAAGTCAGCAGTCCTTCACAGAAAGCAGTCAGGTGAGTCCTTTGGGCAGCCAGGCAGTTCTTCTTGGCAGGATGCAGGATCTAGTTACAAGTTTCTTTTCCAGTTAGTGTCTGAGTTGGTGGGGCAGAGGCCCTGTTTAAATACCCAAATGTGCCTTTGAAGTAGAGGAGACTTCAAAGAGTGGCTTAGAAGGGCACAAGGCCCCCTTTCAGTTCAATCCTGTCTGCCAGGGTCCCAGTAGGGGGTGTGGCAGTCCTTTGTATGAGGGCAGGCTACTGTCCTTTGACATGTAAGTGTCAGGCCCTTCACCCTCCCAGCCCAGGAAGACCCATTCAAAATGCAGATGTATGCAAGTGAGGCTGAGCATCCTGTGTTTGAGGTTTGTCTGAGTGAATGCACAAGGGAGCTGTCAACTGAACCTAGACAGACGTGGGTTGTAAGGCACAGAGGATTTTAGTGCAGAGAAATGCCCACTTTCTAAAAGTGGCATTTCTAAAATACCAGTCAGCAGGCTTTTGTATTACCATTCTGACCATACTAAATATGACCTTCCTACTCCTTTCAGATCAGCAGCTACCACTCAAACAGTATTTGAGGGTAGCCCTAATGTTAGCCTATGAAGGATCAGGCCTCACAGCAGTGCAAAAATGAATTTAAGGGTTTTTATACTACCAGGGCATGTAAACTACACAGGTACATGTCCAGCCTTTTGTCTACACAACACCCTGCCCTCTGGATTACCTAGGGCCTACCTTAGGGGTGACTTATATGTAGAAAAGGTGACGTTTTAGGCTTGGCAAGTACTTTTAAATGCCAAGTCGAATTGGCAGTGAAACTGCACACACAGGTCTTGCAATAGCAGGCCTGAGACATGGTTAATGGGCTACTTAAGTGGGTGGCACAATCTGTGCTGCAGGCCCACTAGAAGCATTTAATCTACAGACCCTGGGCACATATAGGGCACTTTACTAGGGACTTATATGTAAATTAAATAATCCAACTGGGTATGAGCCAATGTTATCACGTTTAAAGGGAGAGAGCATATGCACTTTAGCACTGGTTAGCAGTGGTAAAGTGGGCAGAGACTAGAAACTAGCAAAAACAGTATACAAAAAGTGGAGGGAGGTAGGCAAAAAGTTAGAGGTGACCACCCTAAGGCTGTCAGGTCTAACAACATCCCTAAATGCTCAATAACTGCTCCTACTCAAATATATTCCCCCTAAAACAATTACATATATGTGTATATATATATATATATATATATATATATATATATATATATATATATATATATTAAATTGAGCCCTGTTCCAAACAAATTACCCTGGTTCATGTCTGTCTTGTGTTTGTGCTTGAAATAAGTGAGATTTTTCATATATGTATTCATTAGATTATTGAGAACATCAGAATTATTTATGTAAGTGTACTGTAGCGGGGTGTCTGACATACTTGAAGTAAGTCATAGCTCCCATGTGCATAATGAATGCATTATTGAGAAAAGCACAATTCCTTATGTAAGTATACTGTAGGTATGTGTAATATAGGCACTTGTAAAGGTTACACATTTAGATTTCAGATCAGGCATTCGTAGGGTGGTATCAGAAATGGCAAGTAGCAACTCAGTTAAATCAGTTGTGATTCATAAAAAGTTAAACTTATATGTTTCGCACTTTAACACATTCATGTTCAACCAGATAAATCCTTGTATAATGTAAATAGGAAGCATAGGCAAGTATACAAAAGTACCCTGGTCTCACAGGTCATATGTAGAAATGATTTTCAGGGTACAACATTTTCTTTTACATGGGTAGAAAAGAGAATGTTTTGAGCACCTTAGCACTACTGAAGTATCCAAATATATTTGACACAATTTACAGACAGTTTGGGGTTGATAGATGAAAATAGCTGAATTAATGACTGCTGAGTATCCACAATGGGACACATAGCAGTCTTAAACAAATTTACTCCTATATAACTGTTTGAAAACTTTGAGTACAATGACGCAGAAGCAACCCCCATACAAGGTTTGATAGTGGCTCCCATACAAATCAGTTAACATCTAATTTGAGGAATTGGAAGTTGTTCAATGAGGCCCAACTGCTATTTCCATAGCAAACCATTCATACCTACCATACAAAAACAAAATTAGGACTGGATGCTCTTATCACCCCTCTTCCCAATTGTGATATGGCATGTGTCAGTAAACCCATTTTGTGGATCACAAACACTTTTCTAACTCAAAGAATTGCTTTAAAAAATTATTTCATAATGCCACTTGGAATTGCAGGACATGTGATTTTGCAAATCACAAGGGCTGTGACCACAAAATGGTTTGGTACATTAGGCCCTAAATCCACCATCTTGAGGGAGCAGTGATATGCCCCTAATCCCTCCATAAAAGATGCCCTGTATCTATAACCGAGCATTAAAATACATTTAAACAGAAGCCAACAGAGTACAGGAGGATGTCAAGTGTGAGGAGGTTGGGGGGCTTCTTGTACTAAGGATTATGGGTCTTTCTTGACCTTTTACATTGTGGATATTGCAAAGCAGTAGACCATGTAAAGAATGACGAGACATTGTGATTTCTAAACATCCAGGTTTATTGAGAAAACAATGCATAAGACATAATAGCGAGAGTTAGGACTACACTGATAAAATAGGCACACTTTAGATAACCCATTTAAAAAATAAAATATGTCTTGAAGTTGTAGTGGTGGCAGACTACAGACACAGAGGGCAGCTAACGAAACACCACTTAAATTCGCCCTTCATGCTTCCTTCTTCCTGATGAAGCAAGGGAGTCCATTTTTATAAAACAAACACAAAAATGATCTCCCCACTTTTTGTGACTTTGTCCATATTTATGAGATATGGTTCTGATTTGTGCGTGGCACACTGACATCATTTCACTGAAAACAAAAGTGAAATTAGACTTATTGGCTCATTCCAATTGCCCTGCCTAAGTTGTCAGGGGGCTATCTCAGCCCCCTGAGCACCCAGGAAGATGGGATATGTATAATTGGAAAGAGGGGAATCTCCCCTTTCCTAAGGTACCCCTCTGCAGTGGATCACTGCTTGGGGATTGCCACAGGAGGGTGATCCCCAAGCAGGATCCACCCACCAGATACCAGAAAGGGGGGAACATCCCCTTACACAAGGACTTTTGCCTCAACCCCATTGTTCTCAGCTAAATTAAACTTTTCTACCCCCTGAGGGATTCATTTTTAAAATACATGTAGGGGTGGGGACTGCCCTAACTGCGCATTGTAATGCCTCCACCCCTCCTAAAATTTGGCACAATCTTTCTGCCCTCTAGTCAGGCCCAAATGTCCTACCACCCAGCGTTCCCCTTGACTTCCAGATAAAAATGATCCCATACTTGTGTGGGTCCCCAAAGCAGAGTCAGCCTGAAAACATGCAAAAAAACTGTGCTTCTGAATACACTTCAGTGCCCCCTCAATCTTTGCATGTTTTTGTTCCTTCCCTGTCGCGGGCACTTGACCCACCCAAACAAGTGAGGTATTGGGAGACCGAGGGGAATGCTGAGTGGTAGGATATTTATGCCGGGTCAGTCATCCCACACAGAAATGTGAGCAAAATATGATTTTTAAGTTCAATTTCAGGTTTGCAAGGTATTCTAGGTAAGAAAACTTCAGAGGATCTAAGCAAGCAACACCTGCCTGAGCTCACCTGTATGTCTACTTTTCAGAAATGGCTGTTTGGTAGGTTTCACTAGGTGCACAAAAGTGCAGGTTATCCCTTGCAAAAGCAGGTTGTTTTGTTATAGATAATTTTGATTTCTCCACAATATGTTTGGGGCTATTTCCTGTCACAGTAACTAGGCCTACCCCCACAAATGAGGCACCATTTTTATCGAGAGACTGGAGGAATGTTGGGTGGAAGGAAGTTTATGACTCTCCTCAGATTCCAGAACTTTGCATCACCAAAATGTGAGGAAAATGTTTTTTTTTTACACAAATTAGAAGGTTTGCAAAAGATTTTGGGTGATGGAACCTGGTGAGAACACAACAAGTCACCCCATCCTTGATTCCCCTAGGTGTCTAGTTTTACAAAATGTACAGGTTTGCTAGTTTTCCCCAGGAGCTAGTTGAGCTAGAGCCACAAATCCATAAGTAGGCACTTTGCAAAAAATGTGTCAATTTCATTTTAGGGTATTTCCTGTTGCAGGCACTAGGCCTTCCCCCACAAGTGAGGTACCTTTCTTATCGGGAGATTTAGAGGAATCCTGGGTGGAAGGAAGTTTTTATTTCAGCTGTTACTTTACATAGTTAAACTTTGAAGTATCTACACAAATGACCCCTTGCTGAATTCAGAATTGTATCTACGTTTTGGATATGTATAGAATTCCAGGTTCCATCATTGGTTTCTTTCCCATTTCTGTCAATAACCGGAAGGAAGTTGAACACACAAATAATTGGAAAAAAGGGTTATGTCCCAGTAAAATGCCTGTTCCAGAAAGCTGGGTTTCAGCACTGCAAATCCTTTGTTGCTGCACTTTTGCAGCAAAAAAAAAACAGATGCTTTCTTCCGCAGCACTTTTTTCCCATGTTTCCCAAAAAAAACAAATTTTAGCTGTATTTTGTCTAATTTTTCAGTCCCCACCAGGAGAATCCACAACCCCTGAGCACCTTTATAATCCTCAGGGTGTTGGAAAAAAGGACGCAAATTGGGTGTGGATAGCTTACATGGACAAAAGTTATGGGATATATAGGAATACATTTCATTGCTACTATTGATTTCACCCATCAGGAACTCTCCATCAACCACAACTCCAAAATATGTTGTAAGGAAGGCTCTGAGACCTAGAGCTGAGTTTACTGACTGACAGGTCATATGTGGGGTAGCACATACCCGGCAGACAAATGCGTAAACAGCAAACTCAGATCAATCCCACAATTAGGCGCAGCAACACCACAATTGTCCCAGGAGATTGGCCCTATTAAAACACACATGGCCAGAGGGTTGTATGCTTGTCCATAACACCATAAAGTCAGATGCCACATGATGTTTGAAACACCCAGAAAATCATAACACAGCACACACAGTAACACACAGTGATCATGCACCCCTCAGGCCGGACACCTGGACACATACCAACTGGCGCTTATTGTATCCAAGCAATGTTGAGGCCCACCTGCATTTGTTTTGGGACCTTACTTAGGACTCCAAGACAAGGGCTCACATTCCTTTCCTAAAATGGAGCACTGAAATTGCTTTATGGTGCTCAGAGAATTGTATAACACACTGTTCAGATCAATTGTACTTTGAGACAGTCTTTATACCCTGTTTCTGTAACTGTTCTCTTCAGGCTGTAGTGTTTATTTAAACCAGCTGTTCCTGTCTTGCCAAACACCTGTTTTTTCAAGGTTCACATTCGAGCAACACCATACCCACACCATTGGATGGGAATAAGGAGCTCTTCACAGGGGAAGAAAGGTTCCATCATGTTGGTTGTGGGAAGAGAAGTACACTGTGGGATTGCTTTCTCACAAAAATAGGACCTACTGAAAAAGTTGGTAGATTTGCTCCCAGAAATGCTTTTCCTATTGGTTAGTGAGTGGCCAAGAGCCACCACAACTCACAACGTAGTGACAGGCATAAATGTGGCATCTCTAGATACCTTTTTCACAACACTGCTGGATCTGTGTAAGACATAAGAAGCATTGCACCTGTTTTAAGACCTGTGGGATGAACCCTAAGGGCTGGACCTGCTCTTACCTGTACCAAGGACAAAGGTCTAGGCTCAAAGAGTCACTTGGTTGACCTCCTGTTAATCTACAGGGACACAAATGCTGTTAGAAACCTACTTCCCTGAAAGAGCCAAGCTGATGTATTTCAGCTGAACTTGACCTTGACCCTGCTGGTGGTTTCTGTTGGAGTGAGTGCTGACTCCCAAGTGCTTTTCCCGAGGTCCTTACACCCTTGGCTGGTGTCAGAGTATGAACCTCCTCCTTGCTATAAACTTTTTCATGACATTTTACCAACAGAAAACCAGTATCAACCTGCAAAGCTCATCTTCAGAGGGTACCTCACCAATGGGCCTTACTTCACCAGTGTGATAGAACAGGGCTGATTGCAGAGGCCCCCTAACTTTTTGCCCCCATTTTCCTGACTCTGATGGTGCCCTGGGTACTGCTAACCAGTCCCAAGGCCTGTGCTCTGTGTAAAATCAGTATGCAAATTAGGCTAATTATAAGTCAACCTACCTATAAGTCCCTAGTATAGGGTAGGGCATGTAGGTTTAGGGACCCCAGCATAGGTTGTGCACCCATAGGGGCACTGCTGAGGTGCCCAGTGTCATTTTAAAGGCAGGCCTGCCTTGCTGGCTGCTTTTAAATTAAAGTTATATGCAAATTCGACTTTGGAATTAAAAGTAGTTCCAAAGTCTTAAACTACCTTATTTTTACACATAAGTCACCCCTAAGGTGTGCCCTATGTGCCCCTAGGGCTGGGTGCCATGTAACTATAAGCAGGGACCTTATGAAAATAGTTTTATAAGCCCTGGTGAAGTAAAAACAGCCACATTAGTTTTACCCTCATTGTAGTGAATGGCCTTCATAGGCTAGAATGCGGAGACTTTATTTAAATTGTAAAAGTCCCCTTAAGTGACAGATACCAAGAGTTTGGTATCAAATTAATTGTTATAATAAATCCCTTAACTTGTTCAAGTAAAGAGTTTTAAACTTTACCTGAAAAGTTGCTAATTTCAGCCCTGCATTGTTTTTGCTGCTGTGCTCTGATTGGCCAGCCTCAGGAAGCCTGGCCAGGCTGCCTTGATGAGGTGTGAAGTGGCCTGGCTTCACACAAAGAGATGTGCCTGTGGGAGGGGATCTCCCCTCAGCAGATGGTGAGGCAGGAAGGGGGAGGGCTGCCAAACTGGTCTTCAAAGGCAGAGAAGGACATTTGGAGCAACCCAGCAACACCCCCACATCCTGCAACCCCAGACAACTAGGTGCCCCCTTGATTAGATTAGGAGAGGACAGGAGAGGGGTGTGTTTATGATTTTTAGCCACACTAGTGGGTGGGCTCAGCCAGATGTAACCTCCAAAAATCACTTTCAGCCATGATGGATTTTTGAGGAATGTTGCCTCCTGGCATTTATTTTTGCCACACTTCCCAGGAAGTGGCCATCACAGGGGGAAGGACACTGCACCTGATTGGAGAACCAGGACCCCCCTGTTTTTCACCCAGGAGCAAGGATAAAACTGTCAGACCAGCACCCACACCTCAGTTCCCTACCACATCCATACCAGGAAGAACTACAGAAGAAGAAGGACTGCCCTGCTGGACCCCTGGCCTGCACCTGGACCCTGCAATCTGAAGGACTGCAGCAGCTGCACTCTTGGGTTTCACCACAAGAAGGACTTTGCCTGGCTTCAACTGGTTCAAGGAGGGACTCCCAGTTTGCTACAGGTGAAAAATTGCTAACCAGAGTCCCCTGCACCAACTCCTGAAGAAACCAACCAGCTGACCACTGTCCAGTGGCCAAAAAGGAGTTTGCGCCGGGTGCATTCTGGGAGTTGCAGTCCACACCCCCAAGGAGCATCTCAGAGATTCTGGAACCTTGGGGTGAGCTGTGGACCCCAAAAGAACCTGAAAAGAACATCTGGGAGAGATCCAGAAGTTTGGAGAATTTTGGAGAACTTTTGAAAAAAAGCTCCATAGTGGGACCAACCCGCCGTGGCAACTCTAGCTGACTTGCCTCAACCATGACCCGGCCTGATTTGCAGGTTCGTCCCGGTGAAGAAAACCTCCAAAAAAGAGACTAAGTCCGAACGTAGAAAGTTGACCTGGACCTCCCAGCCAGCGTATCCGAGGAGGGCTCCAAGGACGTCGGTTCAAGATCCAGGTTTACCCCGGTCGAAGGATTTTCACCTCGAAAAAACGACTAAGTCCAAAGGTAAAAATCTCCACCGTTGGCTCCCGCGACGCGTATCCGGAGAAGAGTTCCAGGAGATCGGACTGGACTGGCAGGTTCGTCCCGCTGAAGAAAATCTTCAAAAAAACTACTAAGTGCGAAGGTAAACTTTTGACCGAGGCCTCCCGCGGGCTGTAGCTGAGCCGGGCTCCATCGCGGTCGGCCTTAAACTTTGACTTTGCCCCTGTCGAGATGCGACCAGATGACCAGATTGGCGCTTTGTGTTTCTAGGCGCTAGAAAACAATAATTCTTTTAAAAATTCATATCTTCGGTTCCCCTTATAAGATTTTATTCGTTTTTGTGTCATTTTAAAGATAAACATATAATCTATTTTTATAAACTGGTTTTGGATTTTTAAACTGTTTCCTGTGTTTTATCTAATTACTGTTTTGTGATATTTGAATGCTTTACACTCTGTCTCCTAAGTTAAGCCTTGTCACTCGTTGCCAAGCTACCAAGGGTTGAGCTGGGTTTAATTTAGTGAGACCTAACTGGACCTAAGTGGAGCTTGGTGACCTATTGCTAAGTGTAGGTACTTACCTGCCCTTACCAACAACCAGACTCTTGATATGTTCTTCTCTGCAGCAACAAATCAATTTCAGTGGGTCTGACACTAACCAGCATCCAATAAAAGTAAATTCTCTTTGGCTATAACCTGCAGCCTTGTCCACCTGGAGAATCCAACTTCTAGAAAAATGTCTAAGTCCGAATGTAGAAAGCTTTACCGGGGATAACACTGAGTTGCAGCCACTAAAATGGTGAAAACTTCCTGTGTGTGAAATACTCACTTTTTCTATTTTTTGTTTTTTACACGTTCACCAACAGCTTCGCCAAGACTTCGAACTGCAGTAACCCGTCGTCGCTGACCCCGTTTTTAAATCCTCCCTGCTGCACTGCACTGCTGAAGACTGTACCTTCTCAGAAAATGTCTACTTACGAAGGTAAGTCATTAACTGGGACCAACATGGTCCTGTTATTTGGCCCGTGCTCCATCCCGGCCAGCCTCAAGCCTAACTCTTGTACTGGTCTAGCCCAACCAGATGCCCGCAGTTAGTGCTATTTGTATTTAAAACTTTAAAAATTCACATATCAGATTCCTCCTGTTAGATTTGTGTTATTTTGGTGTCATTTTGCCCATTCAAATATGCTCTATTTTTATGAATTAAAGTGTGATTTTTATTGTATTGCACTGCGTTTTTTCTTAAGTTTTTAACTGTTTTGGTACTTAAATTCATTACACATTTTCTTAAGATACACCTGACTGCTTGGTCATTAACTACCAGAGACTGAGCTCAGGTTTAAATGACAGAAATAATTACTGGATCTTACAAGAACAGTGACATTATTGTGGTGCACTATCTTCTGCCCCAACTAATAAGCCCCTTTGTCACACAGCCCATGCTTTAATAAAGAGATCTGCATATAGTCTGCCTGTAACAGATTTGATATCACATAAAATGTTTTCTGGATTTCTGTTGCAGGAAACTGAATGTAACCTTCGGGTCAGATGCTCATAATAAGATTTATAAGTGAATGTTGCAGATATACTTATGTAACACAAATCCCAATTTAAGGAGAATAGGTCTGTAGGTAATGTATCACCATGCATATATCTGCATTTAATCTTCAAATCATACATTAGAATGCTTGCAAGTTTTACCTGAATCTTCCAATCAATTCCCTTTGAATTGAATAGAGTGTCAGTAGTGATTTTATTACAATTAGATGCATCAGAGTACATGAGAACATTGCATACAACCATATTTTGAATTTACCTTGTTTTCCTGTGCGTTGTTAAACTGGATGCCACATAACTTTATTGCTCTCCAAGTTTCTCCACAAAGATTTCTTCACTTTTGTTTGAAGGTATTGTTATATTTATTCAATTATGTAATTTAACATGCTTTCTATTCTTGTATATGAGGTGTGATAGAGATGAGCCTGTGATTCACTAGTCTCTCTGCAGACCGCATCTCAGCTCAGCACAGACTAAAACATGTGAGTGCCACTACAGTTCTTGCAGTCGCTAGCATCCCTTTCAAGTGCATATCCTCAGTTTATCAACAGTAGGGTGGAGAAAGCAGAACATTGGCAGGACGTGCTGCCAGAGCAGTTATGTGACAGCCACCAGTGTCACAAACTTACTTTTGGCAACTTTGGTATGCTTACTTTGCACCCACAAAGACCGAGGGACATATTTACAAGGGTATGGCACAGGAAAGCACAGCAAGTGTCATGTGCCACAAGGAAAGGACTGAAATGCACTATATTTACAAGATACAGTGCATTTCTGTTCATTCCCCCCTGCGCTGCTGCACAAATTGCTGCCTAGAGCTAACGCAGGCACCCTTGCACCATAGTGCAAATGTGTCGGCATTGGAAGCTGGATTGTTTTTGTGCAGTAAGGGGCACTTTCCTGCATAAAAACAAATCAGAGGCATTTCTCTCTTTCTATATGTGCAGCACACATAGTAAAAGGAAACAACAAGGAAAAAAAAAAAAAAAAGCTATTTCTCCTCGTTGCACCTGCTCTAGGGAGGTGTACTGTTTTGATGTATTATCAAGTTTACAGATTCTTGTAATTCTGTGAATATGTTAAAACCCCTGGGTGTTGCGTGTGAACACCCACTGCAGAGTCTATGGTGTGCCTCCCTGACTCAGTGTAAGGCAGCACAGCGACTTGCACTTGGTGTCTTACACCATATTGACAAGGCCTTTAACAGCCACACAAAGTGTATTTGCTAAGCCTTGTGGATAGGTGTCTGCACTATGTACTGCCGATGTATCACAAAAAGTGATACATCGACGGCGCACAGGATTTGTAAATATGCCCCAGAACGCTTTGTGAAAAGGCAACTATGAGTAACTTACGCCCTTCTTAAAGCTTATCTCATGCATGTTACAAATGATGGGGCATATTTATAAGCGGGGTTGTGTGGTGCAAGAGTGACAGAAGCCCAAAATGCAATTTATGAAGCTATAAAGGCCACCTTGTGTGGCTTCATAAATCTGGAGTACAACTATGCAGCGCAAACTGCTGCAATGCATTGCTCCGCCCCAAGGAGGCGTTCCATGGGTGCCCCTTCCTGCACAAAAGCAACCCTCCTTACGAAGTAGGCACCCTTACATCATGGTGCATAATCATGCAAAAGTGTCTACATTGGTGCTAGGCAGCCAAAACGGTGCCAGCACAGGGACAAAGGCAGAAATGTTCCGTATTTTGTTTAAACACAGCACATTTCTAAATATGTCTCTACATCTTTTTCCTAAATACAGCCCTAATTCGTCAATAAGATCTGTACGTTTTTATGATAACAAAATGCTTGTAAATACTCATGGTGCTGTGTATGAGTATATGTGAACCAAGCTATATTGCATGGTACAAAGCCAAAACAACCATAGCATGTCTTTCTCCTACCTGAATTTATATGTATTTAATTTTCACGTCCATTTCTTTGTCTCTTTTAGCTATTTTTTTAAGTGTTTTTTGTCTGTGCCATTCTTTTATTTTTAATTACTGTATTGCTTATTTTACATCTTCCTTCCTTTCTTTCTTTCCTTCTTTCTTTCTTTGTTTGCTTTACTTGTTCTTTCTTTCTGCGTACACCCAAGTAAAGCCATTCTCTTTTACAAATGGATGGCTTTCCTCTTCCCTCTTCCCTCTAAACTTTTTCAAAGCAGATTTTTCAGCAGTATGGTATTTAATGTATGTCTTTTGCCCTTTATTTAGACTCAATTTGCTTCACTTTCTGATCATAAAAATGTTGTTGATTAAGTGCTGCTCTCTATTCTTTGGCATAAAAATGCAAAAAGCTTTACTTCTGCATTGTCGTCTCATAAAAAAAAAAAAATGGATTCTGCTTCAGTGCTTCAAGTGAAATAACAGCTGTCAAAAATTAAAAGTACCAGGCAGATTCAACAGTCAATTAACCACACAGAATGCTTTTTTATTGTTGGCCTGAAACAAACAATGGATAACAATTAAAGCTTCCAGTAATGTATAACAATTCATGCAATTTTATACACATTTTAATCGATCTGATAACTAAATTGTGGTTATCCCTTTCAGTGTGGAAGGTCAACCAAATAGTCAGTGTGACTGAAAACATTATGGCCCAGATTCACAAAGGTAGAAAGCAATACAGCGCAGCACCCAAAGTTACTGCTCTGTGTTGCGTGACAGGGAGTGAGGAGCAGGAGAGTGTCATGTCTACAGAGATATGGCACTCTCCCCCACTATTCCTAGCTTTGGCATAGAATGGTTCTGCTGAGTGCCACGCATACACCTTTGCGCCATAGTGCAAGGGGTGTGTGCATGAGTCTAGCATAGGTATAGTACTGTAAGGGTTCCCTTCCAGAATAAAAACTATGACTAGACAAGTATTAAAGCTTTTTCCTACTTTGTATGCATGCTGTATAGTGCGACACACATGCAAAATTGGAAAAAAAGGAGAAATTAAAACATTTCTTTTTTTTAACACCTGCTTTCCAGCAGCATTATTTGTTGCTGTTACAACCTGTCTACTAATGTTAGTAGACAAGGTTTTGCCTCAAAAAGCATTGGTGGGTGCATGGGAATGCCCATGTATCACCCATGTAGCACACCTTAGACTCTAAGGGCCTCTCAGTTTGAGTTGCCATAGTGGGGACCACCCAGCCGGACCTTTTAGTTGTTTCCTGCTAGTCTGACAGGTGGAAACCGAGGTTTCCGTCCATCAGTTTCCACCCATCAGCATAATGGGAACAGGCGGCAGCATTGTCTCCGGTTCGTAATGAAGCTGACAGCAACGCTGTTGCCTGCAGGGTGACAGTGAACATTGTGATGGTGCTGGGCAGGGGAACACCTGCACTGCCTATGCCAAGTACATGGGCAGTGCAGGTTTCTTTAGCCCCCTGCAGCTGTTCTCCGCTAGCCTTTTCATGGGGGTTGCATGCAGCGCTGCTCTGGTGAATTACGACCTCCACCCACTTTCAACCCACGGCAGAACCCTGGCAGCTGAACTGCCAGGATCTTTATGTTGTGGTCGGACCACCAAAGCAGCGGAGGACCTGACTGCCACTGTAGGGCTGGCAGTATGAAGACCGCCGTTCTTGTAATTAGGGCCTAAGTAACATAAAACAGCTCTTTGCACTGGTTTGCCTTACTTTTCCTTACAAAGCAATTTAATTACCAATTTGTGTTGGTTTGTAAATCCCCCAATAAGTTTGTGTCTGGCTTGCATTAAAAAAGTAACATAAACCTGACACAAAACCTTTGTAAATCGTGGTCTATGAGGGTTGCTTAATAAAATTTTGCTTGCAGATTTGTGTGTTGCGTCAAGCAATGCAAAAAGGGGCAATGTGGTGCAAAGCCTTGCATCAATTTACTTACCATTATGGAAGTGTCCAGTAATAGCATTGCACCAGTGGGCTTGTAACCCTAAGTAAATGACCCTTAATGCCTATAAACCCAGGCAAACATTTTCAGGACATATTCTCATTGTACTTTGTTATTCATAGAAACAAAATAGAATTGTACATGTACTTATTTTGTGTGTACTAGGTGTTTCTGCATTTTAGTGGATGTCCCTCTTGTATTTTAATAATAATTTTTTTCTATAGTGCTATAGAAAACTAAACAAACTGAGCTGTTTTACAGATTAATATATTCACTGTCCCTAACATTCCCCTTTGAAGATGAACTGCTGAGTAAACTTTGCATTTAAAATCAGTAATCATCAAATTAGACTCTACAAGTAGGAGCAACAAAATTAGGAGCATATGTATTACAAAGTGGAGTGTGTCACTGGAAAAAGGGTAGGAATTCACTGTATTTAAGGCATACAGTATATTCCTGACTTTTTCTCCTGTGCTGGCACACAGTGGGCTGCCCAGCACCAATCCAAGCACCCTTGCAGCATAGTGCAAGGATGCCTACATTGCATGCAGGATTGTTTTTGTGCAGGAAGGGGCAACTTCTATGGCCCTAGGATCATCTTCCCTAGGGTGCTGACAGGCCATGTCAGATGAAAAATCACCCATCCTCATCTTAGTCATGAACATTGTGGTGTGAAGGTTGGGGCAGATGACAGTAGTTCTAGTCCCCTATCAATTAAATGTCTTCACCAAAACACCAGCTTACATCTGCCACATCACCTAGCAATTACATTACCACACCAAAGGAATGTTTCTGTAAATACATCCCCTTGACACTATGGCAAGGACATAGAGATGGCAATCATTGAAGCATGGGGTGGAGTACTTATCTCATGAATTTCATATCTCAGCTTCATATAGAGGCTCGGAAGCTGACAACAAGATGGGGATAATCAACATTTGTTTCCTGATCACATTGGCCCTCATTACAACCCTGGCAGTTGGTGATAAAGTGGCGGTAATACCACCAACAGGCCGGCGGTAATAATCATGAAATTATGACTACGGCGGAAACAGCTCAGACAGTGACTCACTTTAACACATGGACCGCCAGGGCGGAATCAACAGGCACCACGGCGGTAACGGCCTACAGCCAGACGGAAGACAATGTTCCGCCCACTGTATTATGAGACAGGAAACCGCCACCTTTTCCGGGACGGTAACAATGACATCAAAAGCCTGGTGGAAACAGATCTCAGAAGACGAAGGACTCACCTGCGGAGACTCAGGGAAGAACCAAGCCGCCATGGAGCCCAAGTTGCATGTCTTCCCAATGCTCTTCTATGTGCTGCTCCACCACGAGCACCAACGACTGCGAAGACGACCATGGTGAGTACAGCCATCTAGCACACAGGGGAGGGGGGAGGAAAAAGAGAGTGACACACACATGCAACACGCAAAACCCCCACCGCCAACACCATACACACAAGCAGATGCAGTAACATAACATATTCACCCAGGACCCCTCAGGAATAATGCAAGGACAACTACAATGGAGTAAAAAGAGTGTAGTAAGATAAATATAGTAGTATCACGTGAAGTATATACATATTTACAAATCAAGGGACACTGCTCAGTCCTCAACGTTCATAGGCCACAGAGCCACATCACAAAGTCCCCCCTCACTCCTGCAACAACACAGATAGAACACTGCAGGGGCATCAGGTCAAAAATAGCCAGGCACCTCGGGGGACAGGGAACTGGAGGGCACATCAGCAGGAAGATGTAACAACACCATTGGTCCTGGAGGGGGCAACATGCCCTGTGCTCTGTCCTGGGAGTGCAAGGCCACAGTCTCTCAAGTGGGTGACTTGCCCACATGCTCTGGAGGGGGCAACATGCTCAGTGAGCTTCATCCTGGGGAGGATGGGGTGAGTGGATGTCTTCTCCACTGGTTCTGGAGGGGACATTGTGCCCAGTGAGCATCATCCTGGGGAGTATGGGGTTCGTGGATGTCTTCTTCACTGGCTTTGGAGGGGGCATTGTGTCCAGTGAGCTTCATCCTGGGGAGGATGGGGTGAATGGATGTCTTCTCCACTGGTTCTGGAGGGGGCATCGTGCCCTGTGGTGCAGATCTTGGGGAGTGCAAGTTCACAGTCTGTCAGCTGCGTGTCATACCCACAGGATTTGCAGGGGCCAGGCTGCACAACAGCCCATGGACGCAGGACTACACACTGTCCGCTGGCGGAGATGGCTGTTCAGTGGTGGCAGTGGTGGTGCTGCTGCTGGTAGTGGTGGGGGAAGGCTTCGGCCCATCCCCTGCAGCCTCAGATGGCTGCCTACTGGTGCCAGTGGTGGTGCTGGTGGTGGTTCTGGTGGCAGTGCTAGTGACGGTGCTGCTGGTGGAGCTGGTGGTGGAGGTGGGGGAAAGTTCCTGCCCATCCCATGCAGCCTCGGATGGCTGCCCACTGGGGCTGCTGCTGCAGGTGATGGTACTGGTGGCAGTGCTGCTGGTGGAGCTTGTGGTGGTGGGGGGGGAAGGCTCCTGCCCATCCCCTGCAGCCTCGGACAGCTGCACTACCATAGTTGGGTGTGGTGGCTCCGACTGAGTCCCAGCACCAGGCCCCTTGTCCTTACTGCCTGCTATTGCAGGTCCCTTGCTATTCCTACCTGCAGCTGGGGCTGGCTCCTTGCCCTTCCTTCCTGCAGCTGGAGTGGCTTCTTGCCCTTCCTTCCTGAAGCTGGGGCTGGCTCCTTGCCCATCCTTCCCTCAGCTGGGGCTGGCTCCCAGCCCTTTCTTGAAGCACTTGGGGCAGGAACCCTTTCCATCTGGTTGGCTGGTGCCCGTGATCATTTCCCACCTGGAGTTGCTGGGGACACTAATGTGCCCGTGGACTGGGTGGCTGAGGTGCTTGCCTGGGGTTTGACCACCCTGGCCTGACGTGAGGGACAGGGGGGAGAGGGAGGGAAGAGGTCAATGGTGGTGAGGAAAAGCTTCTTAGGAGTATTGGGGCGGGAAAAGGGAGATGGGTTGGGAGTGAGGAAGAGGGAGTGGTGGTAGGAGGTGTCAGTCTACTGTGTTTGGGTGCAGGTGCATGGGCTGGATGCTGTTGTGAGGTGGATGGCTGTTGGGTGTCTGAGTGCTTGCGTTTGTGTACTTTGGGAGGAGGGGGTACAGACACAGTGGGAGAGGACACAGGGGACGTGTGCATGAATGTGGGGGTAGTGAATGCCAGTGAGGGGTGTGTACTGATAGGTGTGCTGGTGATGGGGGTAGTGGATGAGGATGTAGTGCATGCAGGTGTGAGTGGAGATGCTACTGGGAGGGAGGTGGATGAGGAGGAGGAGGGGGCCACAGTGGTGGCAGTGGATGTTGGTATGTCTGCTTCTGGATGGTGTTTGTGTGAGTGCCTGTGGGATGAAGTGCGGTGCTTGTGTTTGCCATGTCCACTCTTGTGTGTTGTCCTGGGTGACTGACCATCTGCCTGTGTGCTTTGGGATAGGTTGGAGTTGAGGGGAATGGGATTGGGAAGAGGAAGTTGGAGGGGGAAGGTGGAAACAGGGACAATGTCTGTCATCAGAGAGGAGGCCAGAGGCTGGATTGATCTCTGTTGGGCCGCCAAGCCAGTGTGAATGCCCTCCAGAAATGCATTGGTCTGTTGCATTTGGGCTGCCAGCCCCTGGATGGCATACAGAATGGTTGACTGTCCAACAGAGATGGTTTGCAGGAGGTCAATAGCCTCCTCACTCAGGGCAGCAGGGCTAACTGGGGCAGGGCCTGAGTTTCCTGGGGCGAGGGAGATACCCACTCTCCTGGGTGAGTGGGCACGGGAAACTCGCTGAGGGGCTGCTTGGAGGGCAGCGCTGGTACGGGGGTGGCAGCTGTACCTGTAGCTGGGGGGGGGGCACAGAGGTATCCACCACCACCAGGGAGCTTTCATCGGAGGAGGTATCCCTGTCCGAACTGTCCACTCCAGTCTCCACTGTGGTGCTCCCCTCACCCTCCGTCCCACTGGTGCCCTCACTGTCGATGGATTCAGCCTCCTGGGTCCTGTGGAATGTAGCTCCCTCCGTCGCCGGTGCCTCTGCTCCTCCGCCAGATGATGCTAACGCACATAAGGACAGGGTGACAAAACAAAAAGTGGGGGAAGAGACAAAGGATACACTTGGTCAATGGCGGCACCAACACCACCGTTGGCGTACACAGCACTCTCACACACAGGGAACAGCTCTACGCATTAGGCAATGAACTACCAGTCACACTGCTAGTCACCAGCCCATGAATAGGGACACCTAACGCCAATTGCAGCATACTTGAGACCCACAGACTTCTGCCCAGTAGTGGATGCCTAATAGCTTGGTTGGGGGACTTTCACATCAGAACCCTGCCCAACATGGGTCCTCCTCTGCATTGTCAAGCCTGGCCTAGGGGCACCCACAGGGCCCCCACCCCTCACCCGGATACCACTCCGCCAGTCATAAGTTGTAATGAAGGGCACTGTACTCACCCCCTTGTTGCTGTTGTGATGCCCCCAAGCGCCCATCTAGCTCCGGGTAGGCCACCGCCAGTATGCCAGTCATCAGGGGGGTTAGGGTTCGACGGGCTCCCCTTCCTCATTGGGAGGCCATCACCAGCTGGGTCTCGTCGACTTCTGTGCCCAGCGTCTCAGGTCATCCCACTGTTTTCCAACAGTGGGTGCTCTGCCTGCCGTAGACCCCTAGGGTCCGCACATCCTTGGGGAAAGGTATTAGTCCGACCGTCCTAATTGTTATACTTATGGCTCCTTCCCATCCCCATTAGCACAGACATGGCCCAGCATACATGCTGCACCCTGCCCGGGGCCCATCCACCAACCCTCCTTACATGAGGTTTTCACACACAGCACTCCATGCATTCACGCCCCATGCATTGTACTCACTGTGTACTTACCATTTGGTCTGGAGGCCCATACAGCAGTTGGTACTGGGGTAGGACCCCATCCACCAGTCGCTCAAACTCCGCCGAGGTGAAGGCAGGGGCCCTTTCCTCAGTAACACGAGCCGTGGTCGGTTCCAGACACAAGTCACAGCAGCACATGCAGTGTAGGTCCTCTCCTGTTGAAGGTCAGGTAGTAAGTGAGGAACCAGAAAGAAAATGGTGGTCACGTCCGCGGGGGTGTTTACCGTCACCACCAGCGTACATCACCATTGGCCACTGTACCCCATAGGGCCCAATGATAACCAATGGGGAGCTACACAGCGGATCTCGACCGCCTCCCGGAACGGCACACAACATCAGCGGAATTACCTCATTTCCACCTGTTCCTCTATACAGGACAGTCGGACGCCTTTTCAGGGGGGGTGCAGGCTATGGATCCTAACTGCGTCACACTGCACAAATTCACATTTTGGACATGTCCCACTAAAATAATATTACAATCACAATATGCATTGAACTGTAGTGGTTAGAATGTACAGATAATGATCAGATGCTCACTCTTTTGCCCCATAGATTGCAACCACTGTGGATGAATAGGCGATGGAGACACCCCCCCGTGTACAGACCCCTGGTGGACTTGGCAACAATGGAGGACAGGCACATTATCCTCACCTATAGACTTGACAGGGCCACAATCACGGACCTGTGTGCCCAATTGGAACCTGACCTAATATCTTCTATCCGTCACCCTACCAGGATCACCCCTCTTGTGCAAGTCCTAGCTGTGCTCCATTACCTGGCAAATGGTTCTTTCCAAGTGACAGTGGGCTTGGCAGCAAGAATGTCACAGCCAATGTTCTCGATAGTGCTGACCAAAGTGTCTCTCCTAATTAAACACATGTGCACCTACATTGTTTTCCCCCAGGTGGAGGATTTAGCCACAGTGAAAGCTGACTTCTATGCAATAGGACATATCCCCAACATCAGTGGGGCAATAGATGGAACACATATTGCATTTGCCCCCCCCTGGCGAAATGAACAGGTGTTTAGAAATAGAAAGAGTTTTCACTCCATGAATGTCCAGATAGTATGCCTGGTGGACCAGTACATCTACCACGTCAATGCAAAGTATCCTGGGTCTGTGCATGATGCCTGTATCCTGAGGGATAGCAGCATCCCAAATGTGATGGCCCAACTCCAGAGGCACAGGGTGTGGCTCATAGGTGAGCCCTGGTTCCCACGCAGTGGATGTTAATGTATGGGTAAACATCTTGTCCATGATCTGGCCCAGCGTATCCTGGGAATGTTGGTATGCTCCCAGGATCGCGGTGAGTGCCTCCTGGACCGTCGGTTCACTGGGCCTGTCCTCCCCCTGTCGCAAAGCATTCCTCCCAGCTTCCCTGTTGTCCTGTGCCTCTGTCCCCTGTACCGTGTGCCCACTGCCACTGATCCTAGGTCCCTGATTGTCCTGGGTTTGTGGGTTGCCCTGGGGACCCTGTAGTTGCGGACACATTGCTGATTGACATGTCCTGGGGACAGAGGTAGGGGCCCGCTGGGTTGGTGCTGTGGTGGTGTTTTCTGAGGGGGGAGGCTCTGTGGTGGTGTGAGACAGTGCCTGGGTAACCGACTGTCCGAGGGCCCTGATGGGCTAGCTTGGTCATCCAGATCCAGGTGACCAGAGCTGCTGTCATCACTGTGGGACTAGATGTTGCTGGCACCTCTTCGCTGGTGACATTGGCTGGGGTACCTGTGGGGATGTAAATGCAGTGTTATTGTTTCTGTGTGTGACATATTGTGCATGGGTGGGGTGTCCTCTATGGTTGGTATTGCCCTGGCAGCATTGCTTTGTGCGAGTTGTTATTTGGCGGGCTAGGTGATTCTCTCTAGTGTGCATGCTGTGGTGATAGGTGTCCATGCAGGTCTGTGATGGGTGTCCATGACTTGGTGGTGCATGCAGGGCGTGGCATTGGGATGAGTGGGTTGTGATGGTGGGGTGTGTGGGAGGTGGTGGAGTGATGGGAGTGAGGGTGCGGGTATCTGATTCATGCAGGTAGTGGGGTGTTAGTAATAGAGAGTTGACTCCAGTCCTCCTCCTACTCCTGCCAGGCCCTCAGGATGCATGATTGCCAAGACTTGCTCCTCCCATGTTGTTTGTTGGAGGAGGGAGTGGGGGTCCACCGCCAGTCCTCTGTACAGTGAGTTGGTGTCTTGGTGCTATGGAACGCACCTTCCCCGTAGGTCGTTCCACCTCTTCCTGATGTCATCTCTTGTTCTTGGGTGTTGTCCCACGGTGTTGACCCTGTGTAGGAAAGTACCATCTTGCCTGGCATGTTACCCCCATTTTTCACTGTATATATGTTGTTTTAGTTGTATGTGTCACTGGGACCCTGGTAACCCAGGGCCCCAGTGCTCATAAGTGTGCCTGAATGTGTTACCTGTGTAGTGACTAACTGTCTCAGTGAGGCTCTGCTAATCAGAACCTCAGTGGTTATGCTCTCTCATTTCTTTCTAAATTGTCACTGACAGGCTAGTGACCATTTTTACCAATTTACATTGGCTTACTGGAACACCCTTATAATTCCCTAGTATATGGTACTGAGGTACCCAGGGTATTGGGGTTCCAGGAGATCCCTATGGGCTGCAGCATTTCTTTTGCCACCCATAGGGAGCTCTGACAATTCTTACACAGGCCTGCCACTGCAGCCTGAGTGAAATAACGTCCACGTTATTTCACAGCCATTTTACACTGCACTTAAGTAACTTATAAGTCACCTATATGTCTAACCTTTACCTGGTAAAGGTTAGGTGCAAAGTTACTTAGTGTGAGGGCACCCTGGCACTAGCCAAGGTGCCCCCACATTGTTCAGAGCCAATTCCCTGAACTTTGTGAGTGCGGGGACACCATTACACGCGTGCACTACATATAGGTCACTACCTATATGTAGCTTCACCATGGTAACTCCGAATATGGCCATGTAACATGTCTATGATCATGGAATTGCCCCCTCTATACCATCCTGGCATAGTTGGCACAATCCCATGATCCCAGTGGTCTGTAGCACAGACCCTGGTACTGCCAAACTGCCCTTCCTGGGGTTTCACTGCAGCTGCTGCTGCTGCCAACCCCTCAGACAGGCAGCTGCCCTCCTGGGGTCCAGCCAGGCCTGGCCCAGGATGGCAGAACAAAGAACTTCCTCTGAGAGAGGGTGTGACACCCTCTCCCTTTGGAAAATGGTGTGAAGGCAGGGGAGGAGTAGCCTCCCCCAGCCTCTGGAAATGCTTTGTTGGGCACAGAGGTGCCCAATTCTGCATAAGCCAGTCTACACCGGTTCAGGGACCCCTTAGCCCCTGCTCTGGAGCGAAACTGGACAAAGGAAAGGGGAGTGACCACTCCCCTGACCTGCACCTCCCCTGGGAGGTGTCCAGAGCTCCTCCAGTGTGCTCCAGACCTCTGCCATCTTGGAAACAGAGGTGCTGCTGGCACACTGGACTGCTCTGAATGCCAGTGCCACCAGGTGACGTCAGAGACTCCTGCTGATAGGCTCCTTCAGGTGTTAGTAGCCTATCCTCTCTCCTAGGTAGCCAAACCCTCTTTTCTGGCTATTTAGGGTCTCTGTCTCTGGGGAAACTTTAGATAACGAATGCAAGAGCTCATACGAGTTCCTCTGCATCTCTCTCTTCACCTTCTGATAAGGAAACGACCGCTGACCGCGCTGGAAGCCTGCAAACCTGCAACATAGTAGCAAAGACGACTACTGCAACTCTGTAACGCTGATCCTGCCGCCTTCTTGACTGTTTTCCTGCTTGTGCATGCTGTGGGGGTAGCCTGCCTCCTCTCTGCACCAGAAACTCAGAAGAAATCTCCCGTGGGTCGACGGAAACTTCCCCCTGCAACCGCAGGCACCAAAAAGCTGCATCACCGGTCCCGTGGGTCTCCTCTCAGCACGACGAGCGAGGTCCCTCGAATCCAGCGACTCTGTCCAAGTGACCCCCACAGTCCAGTGACTCTTCAGCCCAAGTTTGGTGGAGGTAAGTCCTTGCCTCACCTCGCTGGGCTGCATTGCTGGGAACTGCGACTTTGCAGCTACTCCGGCCCCTGTGCACTTCCGGCGGAAATGCTTTGTGCACAGCCAAGCCTGGGTCCACGGCACTCTAACCTGCATTGCACGACTTTCTAAGTTGGTCTCCGGCGACGTGGGACTCCTTTGTGCAACTTCGGTGAGCACCATTTCACGCATCCTCGTAGTGCCTGTTTCTGGCACTTCTCCGGGTGCTACCTGCTTCAGTGAGGGCTCTTTGTCTTGCTCGACGTCCCTTCTCTCTTCAGGTCCAATTTTCGACCTCCTGGTCCCTCCTGGGCCCCAGCAGCGTCCAAAAACGCCAAACGAATGATTTGCGCCTAGCAAGGCTTGTTGGCATCCTTTCGGCGGGAAAACACTTCTGCACAACTCTCCAAGGCGAGAGGGATCCGTCCACCAAAGGGGAAGTCTCTAGCCCTTTTCGTTCCTGCAGAAACCTCAGCTTCTTCTGTCCAGTAGAAGCTTCTTTGCACCCGCAGCTGGCATTTCCTGGGCATCTGCCCATCTCCGACTTGCTTGTGACTTTTGGACTTGGTCCCCTTGTTCCACAGGTATCCTAGATTGGAAATCCACAGTTGTTGCATTGCTGGTTTGTGTCTTTCCTGCATAATTCCTCTAACACGACTACTTTGTCCTTAGGGGAACTTTGGTGCACTTTGCACTCACTTTTCAGGGTCTTGGGGAGGGTTATTTTTCTAACTCTCACTATTTTCTAATAGTCCCAGCGACCCTCTACAAGGTCACATAGGTTTGGGGTCCATTCGTGGTTCGCATTCCACTTTTGGAGTATATGGTTTGTGTTGCCCCTATCCCTATGTTTCCCCATTGCATCCTATTGTAACTATACATTGTTTGCACTGTTTTCTAAGACTATACTGCATATTTTTGCTATTGTGTATATATATCTTGTGTATATTTCTTATCCTCTCACTGAGGGTACACTCTAAGATACTTTGGCATATTGTCATAAAAATAAAGTACCTTTATTTTTAGTATAACTGTGTATTGTATTTTCTTATGATATTGTGCATATGACACTAAGTGGTCCTGTAGTAGCTTCACACGTCTCCTAGTTCAGCCTAAGCTGCTCTGCTAAGCTACCATTATCTATCAGCCTAAGCTGCTAGACACCCTATACACTAATAAGGGATAACTGGGCCTGGCGCAAGGTGCAAGTACCCCTTGGTACTCACTACAAGCCAGTCCAGCCTCCTACATTGGTTGTGCAGTGGTGGGATAAGTGCTTGAGACTACTTACCACTCTTGTCATTGTACTTTTCATAAGAGAAAAATATACAAAACAAGGTCAGTGTATATACACATAGCCAAAAAGTTTTGCATTTCCTCTTTTCACTCTTTTCTAAGTGCTGAAAAGTACCTCTAAACTTTCAAAAAGTTCTTAAAAGTTAAAAAAGTTTTTTTCTGTCTTTCCAAAAAAGTTCTGAAAACTTTTTTCTCTTTTTCTATCACTTTAACTCTCTCTAAAAAATGTCTGGCACAGGCCAAAGTGTTGATCTGTCCAAACTTGCATATGACAACCTTAGCTGGAAAAGAGCAAGGAGTATCTGTATAGAGAGAGGTTTGAGTGTAGGGAAGAATCCTTCCTTGGAACTGTTACTTAACATGCTTAGAGAACAGGATAAGGCCATAAGTGCCCCATCTGTTGAAAAAGTACCTAATAGTTCTCAATCTGATTCAGGGACTCCCCCAGGAAAAGATTCAGGAAAGAAACTTCCTAGCCTGCCCATTACTAGACAGTCTAGCATAGATGGTAATGATGATGAGCCACACCATAGAAATAGTGTTGTCTCACATCAGAGCAAAAGCATATATTCTCACCATACTGGTAGTAATGTTTCTGTAAACCAAGTGTTAGGGTGGCTCCTGTAAGGGACAGGTCTCCTTCTGTTCATTCCCATCATAGCTCTGTTTCTAGAAATGTCCCTCCCACCAACCCTGATGACAGAATGTTAGAGAGGGAACTCAATAAGTTGAGGGTGGAACAAACCAGACTGAAGCTTAAAAAGCAACAGCTGGATTTGGATAGACAGTCTTTTGAATTAGAGAAGGAAAGACAGAAGTTGGGTTTAGAAACCCATGGTGGCAGCAGCAGTATTCCCCATAGTCATCCTGCAAAAGAGCATGATTCCAGGAATCTGCACAAGATAGTTCCCCCTTATAAGGAGGGGGATGACATTAACAAGTGGTTTGCTGCACTTGAGAGGGCCTGTGTTGTACAGGATGTCCCTCAAAGGCAGTGGGCTGCTATCCTATGGCTATCATTTAGTGGAAAAGGTAGGGATAGGCTCCTTACTGTGAAAGAAAATGATGCTAACAATTTCCAAGTTCTTAAGAATGCACTCCTGGATGGTTATGGCTTAACCACTGAACAGTACAGGATAAAGTTCAGAGAGACCAAAAAGGAGTCTTCACAAGACTGGGTTGATTTTATTGACCATTCAGTGAAGGCCTTGGAGGGGTGGTTACATGGCAGTAAAGTTACTGATTATGACAGCCTGTATAACCTGATCCTGAGAGAGCATATTCTTAATAATTGTGTGTCTGATTTGTTGCACCAGTACTTGGTGGACTCTGATCTGACCTCTCCCCAAGAATTGGGAAAGAAGGCAGACAAATGGGTCAGAACAAGAGTGAACAGAAAAGTTCATACAGGGGGTGACAAAGATGGCAACAAAAAGAAGGATGGTAAGTCTTCTGACAAGGGTGGGGACAAATCTAAAAATGAGTCTTCATCAGGCCCACAAAAACACTCTGGTGGGGGTGGTGGGTCCAAATCCTCCTTTAATCAGAACAAGGAAAAGAAACCATGGTGCTATTTATGTAAAATAAAAGGCCATTGGACAACAGATCCCAGTTGTCCAAAGAAAGGCACCACAGCTCCTACCACTACAACCCCTACTGCTACACCTAGTGTCCCTACTAATAGCAGTGGTGGTGGGAGCAAACCTACTAATAGCCAATCTAAGGGAGTAGCTGGGCTCACTTTTGGTAATTTAGTTGGGGTTGGTCTGATTAGGGAGACCACAGAGGCTACTTTAGTCTCTGAAGGGGCTATTGATTTAGCCACTTTGGTTGCTTGCCCCCATAACTTGGAGAAGTACAAGCAACTAACCCTAATAAATGGTGTTGAGGTCCAGGCCTACAGGGACACAGGTGCCAGTGTCACAATGGTGATTGAGAAACTGGTGCACCCTGAACAACACATACTTGGACACCAGTACCAAGTAACCGATGCTCACAACATAACACAAAGCCACCCCATGGCTGTTGTAAATCTCAACTGGGGGGGGGGTAACTGGTCCAAAGAAAGTTGTGGTAGCTTCAGATTTACCTGTAGACTGTCTATTAGGGAATGATTTGGAGACATCAGCTTGGTCAGATGTGGAGTTGGAGGCCCATGCAGCAATGCTGGGCATCCCAGGGCATATTTTTGCTTTGACAAGGGCTCAGGCCAAAAAGCAAAAAGGACAGGGAAGCTTGGATCCTGGAACAATGGACCAAGTGCTCCTTAAAGCTAGGGCTAGTAGAAGCAAACCACTTCCTACTATCCCTCCCTCTACAGTGGATTCTACTTCTGAGGAAGAAGAATTCCCTCCCTGTGCAGAACCTACACCAGAGGAGCTGGAAGCAGACACTGCTGAGCTTTTGGGTGAAGGGGGGCCTGCCAGAGAGGAGCTGAGTGTGGCACAGCAAACCTGTCCCACATTAGAGGGTCTCAGACAGCAAGCTGTCAAACAGGCTAATGGGGATGTCAGTGACTCTCACAGAGTTTACTGGGAGGACAACCTCTTGTACACTGAGCATAGGGATCCTAAACCTGGAGCTGCCAGGAGATTAGTGATTCCTCAGGAGTACAGAAAGTTCCTCCTAACACTGGCACATGACATTCCCTTAGCTGGGCATCTAGGACAAATGAAAACTTGGGACAGACTTGTTCCCCTGTTTCATTGGCCTAGGATGTCTGAGGACACAAAGGAATTTTGTAAGTCCTGTGAAACCTGTCAAGCCAGTGGCAAGACAGGTGGCACCCCAAAGGCACCCCTTATTCCACTGCCTGTGGTTGGGGTTCCCTTTGAAAGGGTAGGGGTTGACATAGTTGGCCCCCTTGACCCTCCTACTGCTTCAGGCAATAGGTTTATCTTGGTGGTAGTGGACCATGCCACAAGATATCCTGAAGCTATTCCTTTAAGGACCACTACAGCACCTGCAGTGGCAAAGGCCCTCCTGGGAATATTTTCCAGGGTGGGCTTCCCAAAGGAAGTAGTATCAGACAGAGGAAGCAATTTCATGTCTGCATACTTAAAGGCCATGTGGAAGGAGTGTGGTGTAACGTACAAGTTCACAACACCCTATCATCCACAAACAAATGGACTGGTGGAGAGATTTAATAAAACTCTCAAAGGCATGATTATGGGTCTCCCTGAAAAACTCCGCAGGAGATGGGATATCCTTCTACCATGCCTCCTTTTTGCCTACAGGGAGGTACCCCAGAAAGGAGTGGGCTTCAGCCCCTTTGAACTTCTTTTTGGACACCCTGTTAGGGGTCCACTCACACTTGTAAAGGAGGGTTGGGAACAACCTTTAAAAGCTCCTAAGCAGGATATTGTGGACTATGTACTTGGCCTCAGATCAAGGATGGCTGAGTACATGAAAAAGGCCAGTAAAAACCTTCAGGCCAGCCAAGAGCTCCAGAAGCAATGGCATGATCAGAAGGCTGTTTTGGTTCAGTACCAACCAGGGCAGAAAGTGTGGGTCTTGGAGCCTGTGGCCCCAAGAGCACTCCAAGATAAATGGAGTGGACCCCACACAATTGTTGAAAAGAAGGGTGAAGTCACCTACTTGGTTGACTTAGGCACTGCCAGGAGTCCCCTTAGGGTGCTCCATGTCAACCGCCTGAAACCCTACTATGACAGGGCTGATCTCACCCTGCTCATGGCAACTGATGAGGGACAGGAAGAAGACAGTGATCCTCTACCTGATCTCTTCTCTTCCACAGAACAAGATGCTCTTGTGGAAGGTGTAGTTTTGGCTGATTGTCTTACTGCTGAGCAGAAAGATAATTGCATAAATCTCCTAGGACAATTTTCAGAACTCTTCTCTACTGTGCCAGGCACCACTTCTTGGTGTGAGCACACTATAGATACTGGAGACAGTTTACCTGTCAAAAGTAAGATCTATAGGCAGCCTGACCATGTCAGGGACTGCATAAAGCAAGAAGTTCAGAAAATGTTGGAACTAGGAGTGGTTGAGCACTCTGACAGTCCATGGGCTTCTCCTGTGGTACTGGTACCAAAACCCAATTCTAAAGATGGAAAGAAGGAAATGCGGTTTTGTGTAGACTATAGAGGTCTCAACTTGGTAACCAAAACTGATGCTCACCCTATACCCAGGGCAGATGAGCTCATAGATACACTGGCATCTGCCAAGTATCTAAGCACTTTTGATTTGACTGCAGGGTATTGACAGATCAAATTGTCAGAAGATGCTAAACCTAAGACTGCATTTTCTACCATTGGAGGACATTACCAGTTTACTGTAATGCCTTTTGGTTTGAAAAATGCACCTGCCACTTTTCAGAGGTTGGTGAACACAGTCCTGCAAGGGCTGGAAGCTTTCAGTGCAGCATATTTGGACGATATAGCTGTCTTTAGCTCCAGCTGGGATGATCACCTGGTCCACCTATGGAAAGTTTTGGAGGCTCTGCAAAAGGCAGGCCTCACTATCAAGGCTACAAAGTGCCAGATAGGGCAGGGTAAGGTGGTTTATCTGGGACACCTTGTTGGTGGGGAACAGATTGCACCACTTCAGGGGAAAATCCAAACTATCATTGATTGGGTTCCCCCTACCACTCAGACTCAGGTGAGAGCCTTCCTAGGCCTCACTGGGTATTACAGGAGGTTCATTAAGAACTATGGCTCCATTGCAGCCCCTCTTAATGACCTCACATCCAAGAAAATGCCTAAAAAGGTATTATGGACAGCAAACTGTCAGAAAGCTTTTGAGGAGCTGAAGCAGGCCATGTGCTCTGTACCTGTCCTGAAAAGCCCTTGTTACTCTAAAAAATTCTATGTCCAAACTGATGCATCTGAATTAGGAGTAGGGGCAGTCCTATCACAACTTAATTCTGAGGGCCAGGATCAACCTGTTGCTTTTATTAGTAGGAGGTTGACCCCTAGAGAAAAGCGTTGGTCTGCCTTTGAGAGGGAGGCCTTTGCTGTGGTCTGGGCTCTGAAGAAGTTGAGGCCATACCTGTTTGGCACTCACTTCATTGTTCAGACAGACCACAAACCTCTACTTTGGCTAAAACAAATGAAAGGTGAAAATCCTAAATTGTTGAGGTGGTCCATATCCCTACAGGGAATGGACTATACAGTGGAACATAGACCTGGGAGTAGCCACTCCAATGCAGATGGACTCTCCAGATATTTCCACTTAGACAATGAAGACTCATCAGGTCATGGCTAGTCTTATTGTCCTTCGTTTGGGGGGGGGTTGTGTAGGAAAGTACCATCTTGCCTGGCATGTTACCCCCATTTTTCACTGTATATATGTTGTTTTAGTTGTATGTGTCACTGGGACCCTGGTAACCCAGGGCCCCAGTGCTCATAAGTGTGCCTGAATGTGTTACCTGTGTAGTGACTAACTGTCTCACTGAGGCTCTGCTAATCAGAACCTCAGTGGTTATGCTCTCTCATTTCTTTCCAAATTGTCACTGACAGGCTAGTGACCATTTTTACCAATTTACATTGGCTTACTGGAACACCCTTATAATTCCCTAGTATATGGTACTGAGGTACCCAGGGTATTGGGGTTCCAGGAGATCCCTATGGGCTGCAGCATTTCTTTTGCCACCCACAGGGAGCTCTGACAATTCTTACACAGGCCTGCCACTGCAGCCTGAGTGAAATAACGTCCACGTTATTTCACAGCCATTTTACACTGCACTTAAGTAACTTATAAGTCACCTATATGTCTAACCTTTACCTGGTAAAGGTTAGGTGCAAAGTTACTTAGTGTGAGGGCACCCTGGCACTAGCCAAGGTGCCCCCACATTGTTCAGAGCCAATTCCCTGAACTTTGTGAGTGCGGGGACACCATTACACGCGTGCACTACATATAGGTCACTACCTATATGTAGCTTCACCATGGTAACTCTGAATATGGCCATGTAACATGTCTATGATCATGGAATTGCCCCCTCTATACCATCCTGGCATAGTTGGCACAATCCCATGATCCCAGTGGTCTGTAGCACAGACCCTGGTACTGCCAAACTGCCCTTCCTGGGGTTTCACTGCAGCTGCTGCTGCTGCCAACCCCTCAGACAGGCAGCTGCCCTCCTGGGGTCCAGCCAGGCCTGGCCCAGGATGGCAGAACAAAGAACTTCCTCTGAGAGAGGGTGTGACACCCTCTCCCTTTGGAAAATGGAGTGAAGGCAGGGGAGGAGTAGCCTCCCCCAGCCTCTGGAAATGCTTTGTTGGGCACAGAGGTGCCCAATTCTGCATAAGCCAGTCTACACCGGTTCAGGGACCCCTTAGCCCCTGCTCTGGTGCGAAACTGGACAAAGGAAAGGGGAGTGACCACTCCCCTGACCTGCACCTCTCCTGGGAGGTGTCCAGAGCTCCTCCAGTGTGCTCCAGACCTCTGCCATCTTGGAAACAGAGGTGCTGCTGGCACACTGGACTGCTCTGAGTGGCCAGTGCCACCAGGTGACGTCAGAGACTCCTGCTGATAGGCTCCTTCAGGTGTTAGTAGCCTATCCTCTCTCCTAGGTAGCCAAACCCTCTTTTCTGGCTATTTAGGGTCTCTGTCTCTGGGGAAACTTTAGATAACGAATGCAAGAGCTCATCCGAGTTCCTCTGCATCTCTCTCTTCACCTTCTGATAAGGAAACGACCGCTGACCGCGCTGGAAGCCTGCAAACCTGCAACATAGTAGCAAAGACGACTACTGCAACTCTGTAACGCTGATCCTGCCGCCTTCTCGACTGTTTTCCTGCTTGTGCATGCTGTGGGGGTAGCCTGCATCCTCTCTGCACCAGAATCTCCGAAGAAATCTCCTGTGGGTCGACGGAATCTTCCCCCTGCAACCGCAGGCACCAAAAAGCTGCATCACCGGTCCCTTGGGTCTCCTCTCAGCACAACGAACGAGGTCCCTCGAATCCAGCGACTCTGTCCAAGTGACCCCCACAGTCCAGTGACTCTTCAGCCCAAGTTTGGTGGAGGTAAGTCCTTGCCTCACCTCGCTGGGCTGCATTGCTGGGAACCGCGACTTTGCAGCTACTCTGGCCCCTGTGCACTTCCGGCGGAAATCCTTTGTGCACAGCCAAGCCTGGGTCCACGGCACTCTAACCTGCATTGCACGACTTTCTAAGTTGGTCTCCGGCGACGTGGGACTCCTTTGTGCAACTTCGGCGAGCACTGTTTCACGCATCCTCGTAGTGCCTGTTTCTGGCCCTTCTCCGGGTGCTACCTGCTTCAGTGAGGGCTCATTGTCTTGCTCGATGTCCCCTCTCTCTTCAGGTCCAATTTGCGACCTCCTGGTCCCTCCTGGGCCCCAGCAGCGTCCAAAAACGCCAAACGCACGATTTGCGCCTAGCAAGGCTTGTTGGCGTCCTTTCGGCGGGAAAATACTTCTGCACGACTCTCCAAGGCGAGAGGGATCCGTCCACCAAAGGGGAAGTCTGTAGCCCTTTTCGTTCCTGCAGAAACCTCAGCTTCTTCTGTCCAGTCGAAGCTTCTTTGCACCCGCAGCTGGCATTTCCTGGGCATCTGCCCATCTCCGACTTGCTTGTGACTTTTGGACTTGGTCCCCCTGTTCCACAGGTATCCTAGATTGGAAATCCACAGTTGTTGCATTGCTGGTTTGTGTCTTTCCTGCATAATTCCTCTAACACGACTACTTTGTCCTTAGGGGAACTTTGGTGCACTTTGCACTCACTTTTCAGGGTCTTGGGGAGGGTTATTTTTCTAACTCTCACTATTTTCTAATAGTCCCAGCGACCCTCTACAAGGTCACATAGGTTTGGGGTCCATTCGTGGTTCGCATTCCACTTTTGGAGTATATGGTTTGTGTTGCCCCTATCCCTATGTTTCCCCATTGCATCCTATTGTAACTATACATTGTTTGCACTGTTTTCTAAGACTATACTGCATATTTTTGCTATTGTGTATATATATCTTGTGTATATTTCTTATCCTCTCACTGAGGGTACACTCTAAGATACTTTGGCATATTGTCATAAAAATAAAGTACCTTGTAGTGCCATGGGTGTGGTATGAGTGGTGTGGGTGAGGGTGTGTATGGTGATGTTTTGGGGTGTGTGATGTAAGGTGTGTGGGTGGTGTATAGGTGATGATGGTATGTGGTTCTGGTTGTGTGAGTGCTCCTGCTGTCTCTTTCTGCTGGCAATTGTTTGTATTCATAAAGGTTGTGGGTAATGTGGGTGTGTGTTTTATAGTGGTGTGGGTGTGTGGGTGTGGTGTGTGTATGTGTGTCAGGTGTGTGTAGTTTGAATCATCCAATGTGGTGCTGTTTTGTTTGAGTGTGTGTATTTTGAGCGCGGCAGTATGTACCTCCAATGGTTTACCACCATTGAATTTCCGCTGTGGTGATTTGTGGGTCATAATGTCTATTGTCGTAACGGTGTGGGTTTTGATACCATCAATTTATCACTGAACTTTGGTCTGGTGGATTTGTGTGTGTGGCTGAATAGTGACGGATTGGTGTGTGTAAGTCATAATAAGGTTAGCGGATATCCGCGGCTGTATGTTGGCGGCAGTCAGCATTGCGGTAAGTGGGATTTGCCACCAATGTCATAATGAGGGCTATAGTTTCTCTTCTCTCAGGCTTTAAGCAAAACCTGTAATATCTGCAGTCATAGTGGGGTCCCCCCCAAAGCTGCTGAGTGAGTGATAAAATATGAAACAATCCCTGTTTGCCTAAAGAATGGGGATAAAGAATGCGGATAAGCAAGAATATGGGGGCTCGGAACTCTGATGCTTGCAGGTTATTAGGGGTTTGTAAGTCATCAGCACTTTGTCCAGATCAGGGACACTATCACTTTGCCTACAATTGAGGCTTTATTTGCAAATAGGTTTGTCCAACTCACTGGTAATATTTTTCTATCACCGTAACTTATATCCACAGAGGAAAATATGCATTTTCTGCCAACGTTGGTGAAGGGGAGCTCCTGATTCACAACTCTCAAATCAATACTTTGATTTTTTGATGCAAGGAGGATCCACCATCCATTTTGTTGTGCAATTTGTTTCCCCTACGTTTGAGGGACTGCTTTCTCAACCTGAACATGGCCTCTGCATATTTTATGCCTACTCCAAGTTTCAAGAATATTATGAGTTACTACATGTCTCTTGTAATGAATGGTGACTGGAGGAAACATATGGTGTTATGTTATTTTTTTTTTTATATGTTATTATGATTCTATGTTGTGCTATGCTGTCATGTTAATATGTGATTAAGCTGTATTATCTTTTGGTATGTGATGTGTTATTGTACTATGTTGCTGTGTTCTGATCTGTTGTATTACATTGCATTCTGCTTCAGCATTTATTAAAGTGCTCACTTTCCCAGACATTTCTGAGGTAAAGACTCGGAAAAAGAAGGCAGGAGACTGTGAAGATATTTATAAAAGATATTTAGTAAAGTATTTAGTTGTATTCAGACATTTTCATATTCATGTTTTTTCTCCAAACCACTGAGAGGGCTGTTGCACAAGTTGGCAGTCTGATAAGAGAAAGCTTTGTCACACTGCCACTGCTGTTTCCAAGAAGCAATTTGAAGGTGATAATTTGAGGTGAACACAATAAACAAGTGACATGAAGTAGCTTGTGGACATCTGCTGGCCTTGGCCCTTTCTGCAGGCTCACCCCCAAACGTTTTGCTTTACGCCTTCCTTCTTACCTGAATCTGTTTTTGTTGGTATCCATCCACTGATTTAGCCCTTTAAAACGTGTTTCAGGCTTGCCACTGCAGTCTGAACTGGAATTTTCTAAACTGCCATTTTGACCTGGCAAAATAAAACTACTGCCAGGTCTAAACCTGTTTTAATACACATAAGTCTCCCCTAAAATGTTCCCTATAAGACATGTTGCATTGTAATTAAAAAGTATGACATGTAGGTTAAAGTTTTGTATGACCTGGTAGTGAAAAACTCATAAATCTGTTTTTCACTACAACAAGACCTATTCCTCCCATTGGATAACATTGAGTTACCTCTTCCAATTTAATAAGTGCTAGCTTTTCATTGGGAGCATGTAGGGATATTATGTCTGGACTTGTTATTTTTTGTCCTCTTGTCCTCTTTAACAGTATATTCCAATTTTAAGTCACAATTCTGAAAATGCCACTTTTTCAAATTGGAATTCCCTTGCCCTAACTATTTTGTGCCAGCTGCCAGTGTCCTGGATCACATGACTGAAAATGGCTCAGCTGTTACAGTTTGTGTAGTCCTGCTAGGCAGTTAGACAAAGAGGACTGGATGAAGGTAGGATTAGCCATCTTGCCAGGATTGCTGAGGGCACAGCTGTGTCTTCCTTATGTACATTTCAATTGAGCTTGCCTCCAGCACACCTAAAGGAACCTGCCACTAGTCTTTTGTCACCCCAGACTTCTTGGAGCAGTGACAGGGGAAGGTGAGAACTCTTCAGAAACAGATGTGAGGGGTACCTCAGGATGCCCTTCTATTTCAAAAGCTTGCAGCAGGTAAATATTGTATCCTCAGAAGACCACTTCAGTACACTGCTGTGGAAGAATTCAGATGGACTGCTAGGGCCCCAAGATGACTGCTCTGCTGCTTAAAGGCCTGCCTTGCTGCTTGAATGTGAATTGGACTATCCCCTTGATCCAAGTGCCAACAGAAAGGACTCCAAGGGCTAGTTGGCTGGCCTCCTTTGTGAGCCACAGGGGCATCACAAGCTCCAGAGACACTGAACCATGCACCTGGCCTCTGCTGGAGTCACTTGTAACCCCCAAAATGGTCTCCCTAGGTCATGAACTCTTATAAGTGATATTAGAAGGGCTACTCCTGCCTAACCCTAATTTTTGGGACTTAAAAAATGTTTCACCAAGAAGTGCCCTTGAGAACCGATAGAAGACTGGGACTTATCAGCCAGCCAAACCACCTATGTCACATTGCTTGTCAACCAGGGCAGTAGTTCCTGCTTCATTCTTCTCCACAGCAGGAAATCTCTAGGACAAGTATCTGGTCTCCTGCTGTCCTCGTTGGCTACATTCTGCAGCTTCACCTCTCTGGAGATTTTTGACTTCCAAAAACATGACAACGTCCAAAGGTAAATCTTCACCGCAATTTCATTCAGTGAATCCTCGATGATGATGCCTCCACCTTGGACACTATCTGTTGCCTTGCTCCTCGAAAATTTGCCTTCTCAGGGACTTTTGTTCAGAATTTTTTCAAAGCGTGAAGGTAAGATGAGACCGGGATCAATTCACATTGTGACATCTGACACGCGATCCACTGTGGTCAGCCTTAAAGTTTGACTTTGCCCAGCCATGCACGAATCGATGCCTGTGGTAAAAAAAATCATACCTTGCGTTGTACTGATTAAAAATTTAATTTGTTTTGGTATAATTTTAGTTATTGACATTCACTCTATTTTTCTAAACTGATTTGGGTTTTGGCTTATGTTGTGATTTTACTTTCTGTTTGTTTGCAGCAAAAATAATTTTATATATATGTGAAGCCTGACTTCTTTCCCAGTGGCATAGGTTAATTTTGTGACTTTGAGGTTCTCCCTGATAAGGATTGTTGTTGTTGCCTGAGTGGAGCTTCCAACCCCTAAAGCAGTGACCCAATTTCTTATGACATCACTTATAGTTTGTCAGTCTGAGCTTAGAGAAATTACTGAGTGTATTAATTGACTTGGGGAAATTCAGTGTGGCTTTAATCTGGGTCAATTACCTGCCATATTGTAAGTCTCCCAGCTTTGAATGAGAGACCACAGTTAAAACACATGATAACCATACCATTTCTCCAGCTTCAACTTTTATTTTAATGTAAGTTCCACCAGATCACATCAAAAGCAATTATTATGGGGGGACATTGGTTATACAGTAATTTCATGCTACTCCAAATTTGAACAAATTTGAACCTGAGTGTAATCACAAGGCTGGTTTCAAAAAGTTAAACTTACACTTTGTGAATTTTACTATGTTTTTGCTATTCACAAACTGAGTTACCAGTAAGTTTATGACTGAGGAGAATCTACAAAGAGGGCTGAGAAATCTGTGCATAAAAAATAAAGGGCTGCTTCTCAAATACTAAGTTCTAGTTTATTATTATCTGAAATTGGTCCTGATTTAAAAGCTGCATTAAATTGCTGGTGAAAAAAATGAATGCCTTACTCAGATATTTGTTTCCTGTCCTAGATAAACCTCAACAAAAGAGCCTGGAAAATTTACAAATATTAATCAAAGAGATTAACTTTCAATGTATAAGCAGCTAGAACTGGTTCACTTGGCCAAACTGGGAGAAGACAGGACTATTGCTCGGAGGCATTAAATTATATATTGCTATTGGGATTTTTGGATGAGACATGACGTAGAGAGATGCAGCAATTTCATTTCTGATTTTATGGATTTTGTTTGATAAAAAGATAACAAAAGAGCTGCAAGTGACGTGAGAGAAAGCTAAGACAGATGCAATTGCTTGTGGTTGCATTAGGCTTTGGAGGAGTTTAGTATCTGTTCTACTTAAGGAGAATAAGTATTGTGTTTATTATGGGCTGTAATATAGTTTCTTTTTTATATAGATAAAATGTTCAAGCATTTGGGGATTAGTGTATACTCCAACACTGTCTGAGATTGCAGGTATGCTTCTTTTTTTGCAACAAACTTTATTGGTTTAACATAGTCAACTGCATCAAGTCATGTTACACAGTAGGCGTACTTAAATGATTCTACATACAATGTTAAGTGTAACAAGTGTTTAAGCTTGATCTCTGATGTGAAAATAAATCTTGCTCCTTCTCCCAGCCATGCCCCCACATTATGTAACAGAGTTACTATCTTGATTGTAGGTTAAATCATCATTAATGAGTACCTGTAGGTGACTATAGACATTATCATATAATCCAGTTTATTATAGTAATGTCAGACTCGTTGAGACCCTTTTTCCAGGGGTTGCAACTAATTATCATCATTAACCTTCTAATGGGACCCTCCTGACACCTCTGAAGGTGGTGGGTCTGGGTACCTCAGACTATCTGTCAGTGCCTCCCAAGATCTGGCTACATAAATTGAGCTTCAGCCCTGCTGTGCCTCTCAAAGCAGTACTGCACCTTCATAACCCACCTTTATAATATAGAGCCTCCCTATGTCTACCAGTTCCATGTAATTTCTTATTTTGGTAAAGCTAGGTCCTGAAAGTGGCTTTAGTTTTAGGAGGGTGAGGGAACCAATGTAACAAATAATATCTTGGGCTACAGGGGACCTCCCTTCCCTCCACATCTGAAAACTCACTGGTAATCTCCTTTCAGTATTCAACCAGTGTTGGGTAAGACTAGAACCTATGGTTAAATTTAGCTCCCTCCTCTGCATATCTCAGACATTTTGTGGTGGTTTAATGAAAATGTTGATTCAAGTGCCCTGGGGTGCCATATGCCCTAAGTAGTATATACAAATTTAGCAATTTAAAGCGGGCAGTCCTTGAAATTTTAGGCACCCCATCTAATGTAGTCTCCCAGTCTTTCTCAGGAACAGGGTGTCCGAGTTCTTAGGATGGCGAGTGGGAGCGTTGTGTCCTCCCTTATTGAACAATATGAACAAGTGAGAGCTCTAAAAGTTCCACATGATGTTCGGTTATAGTGATAGATTTTATGTGTGGGAGGCTCAGATAGGCCTGCCCTTCATTGTTTACATATGGCTGCTGTGACAGCCCCATGTAGTAGAAAGTTGCTCTGGTGCAGGTCAAATCCTGATCAAACTCCTCAAATGAGAGGAGTGCTTCCATCTCAAACAGGTCTCCTAGCTTAGTCACTCATGCTTTCTTTGACTCCACTAACCCCACCAATCCCCTCCATGGGGGAGGACATCTAATGACGGCATGTGAAAATCAGGTAAGTATGGTGGTTATATCTCGAAACCACAAATGCTTCAAGCACCCATGGCTCAACAACGAGTTCGGAACAACAAACTTGTTGGTATTGTGGAAAAATAGTTTCTCACCCTTCTTGCAACCACTGTTAGTTTGATATCAGGACAACCATATTGAATATGGCATCCATTTTGTGAGTGTTTTAAACATCCAGTCGCAGAGGAAATAGGCAGAAAAAGATGCAGCTTGAAAGCAGCTACATCGTGTAATATGCCTAAGGCCGAATACCAGACTGGCCACATACCTGCGGTTAAGCCAATTTTGAGAAAAACCAATTTCCACAGAATAACCTGCAATTGGAACAAGGTCATACCTGCCATTTACTACACACTATTATACGCTTCAGCTGTTTGCACATTTTTGTTTGTAAGCAATCTCCCACTCCTCTCCCCTGAGGCATACAAATGTTTTTATACCTAACTAGTGGAAAATGATTGAACCTCTGCCATTTGTTTGCATGTAGTAGAAAAATGTATAAAAGCTCTATGCTGAGCGAAGTAAGACAGACTACTCCCTAACCCGCTTGGTGAAGGAGCTCTCCCTTAACTCGAGTTATTGAATAAATCCCGATTATTCTCTACATCTCGGACCCCGTCTCTTTCCTTTTTTTATTATTATTTAACTTACAAAGCAAATTCAGAGGTATTTTAAATTATTTACCACATTTTGGCGCCCGAACAGGGACTTTCCCTTCTCTACACGTGCCGGTTTTGCCGGTCGAGGGTTTTTCCCCTACTCTCTCTCGCGACGGACTTTAGGTGCACCCGGTGGGGATTTCCCGCCGATCTCCCTCGGAGACCCAGGGGCAGACCAGCGCCCGGCATACACATGAGGCGGTGAGAGACGCGGAAAGTCCATACCCGAGTGCGACAACGAGGAGAAGAGGAGTCCGAGACGTCCGAGATCCCTGGATTCGATCGAAGAATAAAGAGTTTGCTTTTCGGTGAGTACTGCTGAAAAGTATCAAGACGTTTTCTGTTTAAACAGAAACGGTACAGATTTACATTAAGAATGTCATTATTTACTAAATTCAAGTATCGGGCAAAAGAGAAAAAATTGTTAGAGAGGGCGATTGCACTCCCACCCAAGGACACTCCAGCTAGGTTCATGTATAACAAACATGGTATGCCCGCCATTGTATTCTTGGACCTATGGGTAGAATATACTAGTCAATTAGCAGAACGATTCAAATGGCCAAGTACGGGGACTTTTGATATAGAAAATGTCCTCAAAGTAGAGGAACAGTTGTTCAGGAGAAAAGCAAGACAGGGCCAGTTAGAGGCCATAGAATGGTGGAGGAAAGAAGCCCAACGGAGGCAAGAAAAAGCGGAAGGAAAAGTTGAGAAAGCCCAGAGAATGTCAGGAAAAAATAGACAGGAGGAACTACAAGAGAAAGGAAAGGAGGTAGTTCTCGAGCAGATGAAAAGGGAAAGTCAAGGAAATGTTACAGGTTTATACCCCGTACTGCCAAGTAGTGAAAATTCCTGCCCTGATAAATCAAAAAAGAATCCTCTCCTTCCCAGTGCACCTATGCCCCCTGATGATTCGGCGCTTATAGACTTATTAGATGTGCCACCCCCATATTCTACCAATACACGACCACTCTTACCCGTACATAATCTACCACCAGTGGTTTCTCCTGAAACTGTTGAGGATCTCTCCGAAGCTGCGAGATTTCTCTCTATAGCAGAAAAGTATAAGAAGGACGAAGCGGGAGGGGGAGAACCAGAAGGACAGTGCCCACACAATCCCTTATCCACGATATACCCCGCCTTAGGGGATTAGGGAAAAAGACTAGTTGCCATTTGGAAAAAAATAGAAAAGATCCCCGCTGTACAAAATAATATCAATGGTATGCTAGAATTCATGTTAAGAAGGGGCGACTCTACTCCCTACCAAGATGTTCTGAAAGGAAGAAACAGAAAACAACAAATGTATATATATACCTTCATGTTATATCTATTTGCTCGATACTTCCAATTTAAGAGATTAAGAAATCCAGCGAAATTAGAAGATTTAATGGAGGAGGTGGCGGAGGAAGAGGAAGGGGGGATAAGGGAGAAGGAGTGGATTCCAAATTAAACAAATTATTAGATCTCATGAGGGAACATAGACATAAATTTAAAGAAGGAACGGTAACTCCAGAGAGGAAAATCAGTAAACAGCACCCTGTACGATGCGTACCACCCCTAGGGGATAGGTTTGCTTCCCTACTCGCGTTCCCAGAACCTCCCAGTAGCGAAGAATTATATGAGGAAACTGAGGAAGCTCTAGACTGGTTCTTTGAACAAGAACCGCCATTGACAGCCGAGGAACAAGAACTGGTCCGTACTGCTACCCTATGGACTTCACAACCGAAGATTTATAATTCGGACATTATAGCCCAGTTATACTCTAGTTTACCCCTCATCCAGCGTAGGTTAGCAAGTCTGTACATGACACAACACTTGATGACACTGAATAGAGTTTTCAGATCCCATCAATCAGCCCTTGAAAACTTGTTATCCAAATGTACCTCCTTGGCCTTCTTGCAAGATCCTGCACACTTCCTTAACATATTTTTAGATGCACGACAGGAATATCATGATGAAGTGGCTAGGACACTCCTTCGGCCCCGCCATACTGATTACGGGGAGAAAGAAATGTATCGACAATACCCTCTCAGAGAGGTCCATCCTAGAGTAAACGCTGCAAATGAATTGCAGAAAGTTTTTGTGTATACACCTCTTACTAAATTAGAAATAATGAAAATGAAAGAAATGGTACCACCGCATTCTAAGGATCCTGTTGGGTTTTTTAAGGAACTCACAGACGTCCTTACTATGGGAATATATACCTTAACGGATCTAACAATTATACTAAAAAATTTGCTGCCCCCAGGTATATATGAGAAATTAAGGGGACAAGACTGGTTAGTGGATAACGCTAATTTGAATTGGGCCGCCTTAGAGACAAATGACAACGCCAGGACAGCTGGAGCCGACATACCAGATGATGTGAAATTAGCACCGACCCTCATTCTTAAAGTGTTGCCACAACTTCTTACCACAAGGAAAGAGGATTGGGATGCTATCTCCGCCTGTAAACAAAAGCCAGGTGAAGATATAGGGGATTATTATACGAGATTAGAGAAATGTTTCACTGCCAGTAGTGGTCTTAAATTAGAAAGTGATTCATATGCACATCTTTTTGTATCCAATGTGGAAAACAGCCTCCCGAAGTTAAGGGAAAGAGTTCAGAAGGTAGAGAGCTCCTGGCAAGCACAAAGTCCCTCCCAAGTCCTACGAATATTACAATACCACCAAAACAGGATAAGGGGGGAAGAAGAAAGCGAAAAGGTTAGGGTAAAGGAGACTAAGTTAAGAGCACTAGTGGCACAAACAGTGATGCCCAAATCAGGGCCACAACCTCAGGTACAAAGAAAGGGTAATAATACTAAAGGTGTTTGTAACTATTGTAAAAAACCAGGACATTATGTTAAAGATTTACAAGGGAACGTTACGTGCCCAGTTCTAAAACATAATGTGGCCACTGGGAAAACTGCATCCAGAATACATGTTCCTCGAGATCAGTACAGACCTCAAGAAGGAACGCCCCAAGAACAGAATCAGGGAATACCAAACACAACGCAAATGTACATATCTGATGAAAATACTGGATATGCCGATTTTCCCAGTTTTTTATGAGGCTGCCCAGGGGGGTTGAGGATAAATTGCCCCTTATTCCTATACCTGTGGACCAAACTGGTCCATATGTAGACGTTCACCTCCTGGGACAAGACAAGAAATTCCTATTGGATACAGGGGCAAGTAAGACAACGATAGATCATAACGAGCTTCCGCAAGCTCCACTCTCTGGGAATAAAAATATTTCACTGGGTTTCTCTGGTCAACCCATTACAAGTAATACATCAGAGCCACTACCCTTACAAATTGGCCCCCTTACCACTACGACAGATCTTCTCTTGACTGATGCTTGCCCCGAGAATCTATTAGGAATAAAACAATTGAAAGAATTAGGAGCCATAATAGTGTGCTCCCCCCAGGATGTGCGTCTGTTCCTTCGAGACTTCAAGGGCCATAATACAGTCAGAGATTTAGATCCTCGATTGGCCCACCTCCCAGCCGAGTTGTGGGCCACCAGTCCCACATCGGTCGGGCGGATGGTCATTACGCCCCACAAGATCATTTTAAAGGAGGGAGCCATACTACCACGACTCCGTCAATATAAAATGCCTCCACAAGCTGAGAAAGACCTTACTTCCATTATAGAGGACCTCATCACTAGTGGAGTGGTGATCGAAGTACCATCAAATACCGTGAATTCACCCGTATTACCTGTGGCAAAGAAAGTACAACAAGGAGAAAATACCAATTATAGACTTGTGGTAGACTTACGGGAATTAAATAAATGTGTTGTGGCACAACATCCTGTCGTACCAGACATATCTACCCTTTTAACAACATTTGATTGTGAAGCCAGACATTTTACCGTTATCGATCTCAAAAACGCGTTTTTCAGTGTACCAATACATGAAGACAGTCAATATTTGTTTGGGTTCTCATTATCTGGAAGGAGTTTCCAGTTTACCCGAGCTCCTCAAGGATTTACTGACAGCCCGAGCATCTATAGCCAAGCACTAAAAAGACAGCTAGACACCATACAAATGCCTGATCACACAGCCCTTCTGCAGTATGTCGATGATATACTCATTACGGCCAGATCTGAGAAGTCATGTGTAGAAGCTTCATTATTGGTATTAACATTCTTGGCTGAAAATGGCCACAAAGTGTCACCAAAGAAATTGCAATTCTGTCAACAGCAAGTGACCTACTTAGGGCACTTACTGTCAAAGGAGGGAAGGCAGCTAACAAAAGAGAGAATACAATTGATACAAAATATACCACAGCCAAAAACACAGAGACAGGTACACAAATTCATAGGACTAACGTCCTACTGCAGACAATGGATACCCCAATTTGCACTAATATCAAAACCACTTGTAAAATTGACAACATTAGAAGCCAGCACGTCACCCCAGCTTCCCTGGACAGAGGAACACACGCTCGCTTTCAAAATATTGAAAGAGGCGATGTGTCAGGCCCCGGTGTTGGCCACCCCTGATTATCATAAAGATTTTACACTATTCGTCACTGAAAAGAATGGGACCGCTCTATCGGTTCTGACACAAGAGCAAGCTGGAAAACAAAGACCATGTGGATATTTTTCATCCACCTAAGATCCTGTAGCACAAGCTCTTCCCGCATGCCTGAAGGCTGTAGCAGCAACAGCTCAAGCTATTAGACAAAGCAATGCTATAGTATTGGGACATCCTTTGATAGTACGAGTTCCCCATGCAGTATAACTATTACTTAACAGAACACAGACACAACATCTAACAATAGCAAGACTGTCAGGGTATGAACTGACACTTTTTCAACCTCACATACAGATCTTAAGATGCAATACCCTGAACCCTGCCACACTCTTACCCATTCACGAGAACATAGATGAGGTACATGATTGTATGGAAGTGATTGAACAAGTGACAAAACCACGAAAAGATTTAAAAGACACTCCATTACCAGATGCAGAAGAAAATATTTACGTGGATGGTTCTTGTAAAAGAACAGAAAAGGGGGAGATAAGGGCCGCCTATGCTGTTACCACAAATACTCAAATTTTAGAAAGCAAACAGATACCCATTCTCTCAGCACAAGCTGCCGAGTTGATAGCATTGAGCAGGGCCTGTCGATTGGGTAAAGGAAAAAAAATAAATATTTATACTGATTCACAGTACGCTTTCGGAGTAGTACACAATTTTGGAACATTATGGAGAGAAAGAGGATTCATGACATCGCATGGATCAAAAATACAACATGCAGACTTGATAACACAATTGTTAGATGATATACATCTACCAGAACAAATAGCTATAATAAAATGCAAAGCACACACAAAGGGGACAGATCATGTTATATTAGGAAATGCATTAGCAGATCAAACAGCTCAAGACATGACACAGAAAGACGTAGAGAGTACGCTGCATCACTGTCCCGAATTTATGCATATGCAGGTCACACGAGATATAACTATGGACATCCAAGACATACAGAGTCACGCCACAAATGAGGAAAAAGAAAAATGGAAAGAGGAAGGAGGGATACTAACTGATCAAGGATGGATGACACCACATAAAGCAGTCTGGTATCTTCCGATGCCATGGTGCAGATTATTATAGAATGAGTATAACGTAGTTTACTCTCCATTAACATAGCAAACATAGGAATGGAAATCTTAAATTCAAATATACAACATACAATATATTTCAATTTAGATATTTAATATAGCTAATTAAACATTCAGTTCGCACATAATATAATCAACATAGAATCAACCAAAAAAATATATAATACAACCCCCTACCCTCAATGAAACATACATATATGAAAACATAAATAACATAACAGTAAATACGCAAAAATAAACAAATAAACAGAACCAACAAAATCACAAAATAGTATACATACAAAATTACAACCGCCTCATACATGAGAGGATATTTAAACAGCACAATAAAGTTACTGCTTTGATGCTACAATTATGCGTTGTAGTTTGGATTGTATAAAATTCAACATAACAGCCAATTCTAGGTTATAATTTCCTGATTCAAATTCTCGTGTTACAGGCCTGATGGTAGCCAATCCTGGTCAGGGCTTCAAATTTGCCAATTTCAAACACTTCATGCCAATGTTCAAGACATGCCAATTTACAAGCCGACACGCGTTTCGGTGAGTGAAGAAAAATATAAATACACCTTCATCAGGACTTTATGATTCAGTATAATTGGCATACGTACATCTTGTAACCTGCCTTAGATATGAAAGAACTTAGATATCCCTTACAGGCTGGATTAAACACTCTCCAACTTCAAATTTGTAGTCCAAAATGAAGAACTAACACATGGATATAGCTAAATGAAGCTATGCTTTCTCACTCTACAAGTTCACATGGTTTAAAAAACGTAATCCACAGGGGAAACCCACAAGGATACCAAACTGGTAGGGAACAACTTGCTAACAGTATCAGCAGGATCCAGGACATATGACCAGCACGATGATCTCTCGAGGAGCAGATTATTATAGATACAATACATGGACCAGTCCACCAAGGGGAAAAAGCTATGCTAGACGCAATACAACATATATGGGACAATAAACATCTTAGGGCAGCAGCCAAACAAAGAGTCCAAACATGTATGATATGTTGTCAGTATTATATTGGAAAAGGCACAACAGTAGGGGCAGGAGGATTTCATCCTCCTGAACACCCTTTTGAAGTTATACAGATGGACTATATACAAATGGAAAGGTGCAGAGGACAGAAGTATGTACTCCTAGTAGTATGTACATTAACACGATGGACCGAAGCTTATCCTGTACCTGACTATACTGCCAGCACTACAGCTAAACAATTGATTAAGGAGTATTTCCCTAGGTTCGGTCTGCCCCAAGTTATATATTCTGATAATGGTCAACCATTCTCGTCTGAATTAATGAAAAAGATATCGCTCCTGTTGGGATACCAGTGGAAATTTCACTGTGTGCGTCATCCACAGGCAGCAGGCCTGGTTGAGCGACATAACCAGATTTTAAAAAACAAATTGTCAAAAATATGTGCAGATAAGAAAATTGATTGGATAACTGCTTTACCTGTAGCACTGTTCTATATGAGAATGGTCCCCCATTCCAGGATAGGATTAGCACCGTACGAGATAGTTTTTGGAAGACCACCTAACATATGGGGGATACCTCGAGCTAAGTCTATAACAGATATTGAAATACCTGTACTGACTGATTACCTGGCTTCCTTGATGTCTGCACTTCAATCTTGTTGTTCACAGGTTGCAGCCGCATTTCCTGATAATACTGAGCCCAAAGAGCACCAGATCAAACCAGGCTATTGGGTTTATATTCGCAATTTTGATCAAACAATACCTCTTGAGCCTCGATGGAAGGAACCGAAGCTCGTTCTACTGGTTACCAGGACAGCTGTAAAAGTTGAAGGTCGTAAGGGATGGCTCCATGCCAGTCATTGTAAGAAACATTTTCCCAAAGAAAAAAGCAGACAGACATCGCCACTTAAGACACAACAGAACGCATAACAATTGACATTACCCACAGAAGAAAGTCTCCACCAGACTTATAGATCTAAACTCAGGTCATCTACTCGAGCCCAGGTCAATTAAGTCCAAACAAGCTCTACTTGTTGGTGAAATGGCAGGGGCTCTGAGAAGTGTACCTGACAATAATGACGACGGAGACAGTGAAGCAGAAGATGTTGAGAGACAAATACAGAAAGAAAATGTGTGCGAAAATAAATTTTTGTATAATGATGTTAATGTTGTTTCTGGCAGCAGCAATGTGTTTAGGTTGGGTTTTACATTTAATTTTTCCATCTAGTCAATTCCCTATATTCTCACCCAACAGTACACAAGAACATACCTATTATGATCTTACGCCTCATGAACGGGCCCACAGATTAGCTATGCAAAATAACTCCTTTGTACGGATGTTACACTATACTCACCAGGTTGCCAATACTACCGATTGCTGGATATGCAGACAGATCCCCCCTCATCAGAATGACGGAGGGATGCCCCTGGTACCTTTTCCATTTTCATATAATGGTACCTGTGAGGCTTGGTTTGCCTTAATAACAGCGTAAAATAGCTCCAATTCCGCATGCCCTGAAGGAGATGCTCGGATATGTAAGAATGGGTGGCCATGGGGAGATATGAATACCGTCCTTAATCAAGTCTGTTATCCCGACGATAATGGAATACCACAGGCTAAGGGGACTATATTCGAAAGTGAAGAGTACAAACAGGAGTATTGGTCTTCCAAATTAGTAAATACCAAGCCTAAAAAGAAAGGCGGACCAACCTCCATATCTGTTTCCAAAATGAAAGGACAGCTGTGTGTCCAGAAGACTGGTATAATCCAGGTAGGACACAGTGAATGTAATACTACTGTGAGTTTCGAGGATAAAGGCCAATCAACGTTTCCAGCGTCTAGACATACATATTTTGTCTGTGGAGAGATAGCCTATATACGTCTTCCCCTCGGATGGGGAGGAAGATGCTATATATCTTTCCTATTGCCTCCCGTTTTCCTTGCCCCGCCGATGTATCATAAGGATCGCCTACTCCCTAATGAGAGGCATAAGAGATCTATAGATACTTCGGGGATAGACCAAACAGAGACTACCCTGGAACAGTATACAGACTTCAATAGAGGTTTCTTCTTCTTTATTGGACCGATTCAGAATAGTAAGCTTATCCGTAGGCTTACTCGAACAGTAGAAGCAGTTGTAAATCAGACTATAGCTGCTCTGGGAAATTTGACACAGGAACAATCCGCTATCAGAATGGTAGCGCTTCAAAATCGTCTTGTTCTTGATGTTATACTAGCAGAGAGGGGCGGAGCATGTAAAATTATTGGGTCGAGCTGCTGTGTTTTCATACCTGATAATGCCCCCTCTGTCTATCAGGCTATTTCTAGATTGCACAAAATTGCGTCCAGCTTACACCAGGATCCTGGCAACTGGACCTGGTCAGGATGGTTTTGGGGACTAGTCTCCACATGGGGCTGGAAATTGATTTCTGCTATTGGCATAGCATTGTTTACATTAATGGGATGCTGCCTGTGCATCCAGTGCGGCCCGCCACTCTGTGGATTGTGTGCTACCATGTGCATTCCTAAACCACACATCCAGAAAAATGAAAATGTTAAGATTATGCTCCAAGATCATATTGATGATCTTATGGCCATCGAGATAGAGGACAATGGTTGCACTCTGGTGCAAGGAGGGAATGTGGAAAAATAGTTTCTCACCCTTTGTGCAACCACTGTTCATTTGATATCAGGACAACCATATTGAATATGGCATCCATTTTGTGAGTGTTTTAAACACCCCATCGCAGAGGAAATAGGCAGAAAAAGATGCAGCTTGAAAGCAACTACATTGTGTAATATGCCTAAGGCCGAATACCAGACTGGCCACATACCTGCGGTTAAGGCAATTTTGAGAAAAACTAATTTCCACGGAATAACCTGCAATTGGAACAAGGTCATACCTGCCATTTACTACACACTATTATACGCTTCAGCTGTTTGCACATTTTTGTTTGTAAGCAATCTCCCACTCCTCTACCCTGAGGCATACAAATGTTTTTATACCTAACTAGTGGAAAATGATTGAACCTCTGCCATTTGTTTGCATGTAGTAGAAAAATGTATAAAAGCTCTATGCTGCGCGAAGTAAGACAGACTACTCCCTAACCCGCTTGGTGAAGGAGCTCTCCCTTAACTCGAGTTATTGAATAAATCCCGATTATTCTCTACATCTCGGACCCGTCTCTTTCCTTTTTTTATTATTATTTAACTTACAAATCAAATTCAGAGGTATTTTAAATTATTTACCACAGTATCACTAATGCCTTTACCACAAATGCCTTTACAACTATTTTTCGTTGTAAAGGCATTAGTGATCAGCATGCACGGTTCCAGCATGCTTCCCTCCTAGCCCCCCACCCATGAAAATTACAGTGACTCTCCCACCCCCACAACTACCCCAACCCCAAAATTACCACAACCCCAACCCCCTACCCTAAAACCTAAAGCACCCCAACCCCCAACCCACGCCTAAAACCTAAACCCTGTCCCCCAAACCCTAATCACCCCGAGCCCCCACCCCACTACACCCCCAAAAAAACAGCCCCAGTCCCAGCCCAACTTACCTCCTCCGTCCCCGCATCGACTCCCTTCTTCTGTGCCTTACCCAAGGATGTATGTGGTTCACACATGCGTGTTAAGGCACGAAAACCAGGAAGTCGTGGAAAACAAAACCGTTGGTTCGCTTTCATTTTCCACGACTTCGTGGTTAAGGAGTCGTTGTTCTGGGTGTTTCCCAAGTATGGTACTTTCACATGTGTTTTTTGCAAATCTTGAGTCCAGAAGTGGTACAGCAGTGTCATTCTCATTGGGGCACCTAAAATGTAATAGGGTTTTCTGTAACCACTCTAGTTCAAGAACAAAATAGCCCATGACTCTCCTAGGTTTTAGCTTGCTCACTAACCATTGGGTCAGCCACTGAAGCTGCTCTGCTAGGGAATACACTTCTAGACCCTCACCTTCTGTCAGATGCTGCATTGAAGTTAAGGACACTTGTCTTCTGCTTGCTCCAGAAATGAATGCAATAATGAGAAAACCAAACTCTGTAATTATTGCTCAGGGAATCCAGACCGGCAACACAGTGAAGAAATATAAAAGTCAAAAGAGTGTGACCATTTTCAATAGCACCGCCAGGCCTGCTACCAAAAGGGGAAGTGTGGACCCAAATTCCATGGTTGTCTTAAGGGTACAGAGCACCTTCACCACATTACCATCAAGCAGGTCTTGGGGGTCATGGAATATCTGGCCCCCCAAGTATTGTAGACAGCAGGGCTCCCATTGCAATAGGAACATATCCCAAGGGGGTCTTGTTGTGCTTGTGCAGGGAACAAACGTAATTTCTGCCAGTTTACTCTCAGCCCGACAGCTCCCCAAACCTGCCCAACAATTTACAGACCCTCCTGGGCTCTGTAGATGTGTTCCTCAAAATGATCCCTAGATCATTTACATATAATACCATATAATGGATGAGGTCAGCAATTGATATCCCCTCATAAACTGCCACAGTGTGAGTGTGTCATGCCAGTGGCTCCTATGCCAGAGCAAATAACATGGGTAACAGAGGCATCCCTATCGAGTTCCCCACCTGGTAGCTGTCAGATGTGGTGACTACTGTTCGGGCTCAGCTGTTAGGTCGGTATTTAATAGTTTAATCCACTTCACAAAATCCTGTCCTGGTATAAAGTGCTGCATAACTTCATACAGGAACTCCCACACAAGAGTATCGACTGCATTTTCTATGTCCATTGCAAACACTGCAGCCTCTGCCCGATCATAAGTGTTCACCTCTTGAATTGTAAGGAGTCTCACTATATTAAGTGCTGTATTGCAGTTGGGAATGATCCCACTTAGTCTGAGTGAATGAGTTGCAGATTGTGTGAGAGTAATCTGATGGCCAAGATATGACTAAGGATTTTATAATCTATAGTTAACATTGTCAGCGGTCAAAAGGCTTTTTATAATGGGCAGGTTTACCTGGTTTCAACAGAGAAACTATCAGTGCTTCTCACATAGACAAAAGCAGCAGTTCCGTCTCTCCAGCTGTGTTGTAAAGGTCAACAAATTTAGGGGCAAAGTCCTCACTAAATGTGGCATAGAACCCTCTTGGGAAGCCATTTGTTCCTGGTGTTTTTCCCCAAACCTTTCCCTTAATGGCCGCTCTACCTCCTGCAGGGTGATCTCTCCCTCAAGCTTTTCTGCCTCTGCAGGGGTGAAGGTTGGAAGAGCTAGCAGTGCCGGAAAGGCATCTAATTTATCGATGGGCCAATGAGTAGTCCCTCTATATAATTCCAAGGAAAAGTAAAAAACACGTTAATATCTGCTTGCCAGTAAACCTTTGGCTTGGTCTGCAGCAAGAGCTCTGATAAGTGAGGTTCGCAAAACAAGCCAACAGAGATCCCGTATAGCTTCACTCCACTTTCTCTCTGGTCATGTAGACCTTATAGTCCAAGCATCACAGCTTTTCTATCTGTACAGCCACTGCCTCCTTCCCGTCCAACAGGTTCGGCTAAACCTCTGAGTGGCCTGGTCTGTATCTTTCAACTTGTCTCAACATAGTCTCTGCTGACAGCATCTCTGCCACCAGTTGCATTGTATCCCCATGGATGCTGCAATGCATTGCCTTCAAAGCACAACTTTGAAGGTATTCAATTCCGTTTGCAGGGACGAAGTTGTGCCAGTGTTTTCTGAAAAGTATTGTCTGATGCCGTCCTCAAATGAGGCTGAAAGGGTCTGGTCTTCCAGGGACTCTGATTTTAGTTTCCATGTCAGTATATTGGGCAAGGTCAACCCCCAAACCAGGATGAGCAAAAACCAGGTTATGGTCCGACATGGTTCTAGAAAGATACTCTACACTGTGTACTGTGTTGTGTACATCTGGGATATAGAGGAATGTGCCAGGTTGCACATGCAAGTCATTTAAGAAGGAGAAAAAAGAATTGTCCCATTCATACCGATTATTTACACACCAGGAGTACAGCAGGTCCCATTCTGTCTGCCAGTCCTTAAAAATGCGGGCCATTCTTATCATGGGGAAGTCTTTCAGTGGGGGGGTTGGGAGCAATCCATTGCAGGGTCCACTACACTGTTGTAGACCCTTATAATCTGTAGTGATCCTTGTAAATAGGGGGTCAGTGCTCTTGGGAGGGCTGAGAAAAAAAATCCCTTGGTTTTTGTTTGGTGTGTGTATATACACTGACTAGTGTAACATCCCTTACCTACAGTCAGCCTGTCACCACCACAAATCTAGCCGAGGGATCAATGAGTGTTCATGTGCACTGAAAGGGAACACCTGGAGCGATCCACAGTACTGTTCCCCTAGCGTATGTTGTGTATGTTGTATAATACACCTGCCCCCCATCAATGTTGTAGTGCCACCACTTGTTTGGCTATCAGATGTGTTTCTTGAAGGAGGGCTATTTGCAATGATGGCTTGTAAGATATCCTGCAGGGTGGGACTCATTGGAGATCCTTCCTTTGTGGGTTCCAGTTCATCGTCCTGTAATAATATTCATATCTAAAATGGATAGACAGAAAGCTATATGAACCAGTGTATGTATAGATGAAATTGTATTTGAAAATGCTAAAAGTTCTAAGGTGTGACCATATAAAGATAAAGGTTTTGTCAGACCCCTAACATTAACTGAGTCACCAACGGTTTCTCATCCATGTTTTCTGATTAACAGCACAACAGCACTGGAGGAATAAGACTTCTACAATGAAGCTGCATCATTAATAGTAAAGGTGCTTTCAGAATTTCATCATAATATTTATTTGTGCAAGCACAATAAAAAGTAGTGTCCCCTCATCACACGTTCTGAAGCATTTTAGCCTACTGCAAATATCTCAAGCAGTGCACCACTATAAAACAGGTGGTTTTGTTCTATAAATGCTTCACAACTGTTTCCTTTACAGAGGCTTTTAAATTTACTTTGAGCTAGCTTCCCTCTTTGTTCTCTGGTTGCTGTTGCCCAGTCACCTTTCCATTAAGTTTCTTTAATCCCTGATACTGTTGTAGTCTGCTAGAAAATTGTACAATATCTCTTTCATATTCAATGCTCATCTGTTAATTTCCGGCTCCTTCAGTAATATAGTGCTTCTTCAGTATATCTTTAACTCTACCTCCAAAGTTCTTTGTGGAATTTGTGTCACTTCTACCACAGAAAGTACTTTCTACAGTCATGTTCTACCTCCACAAATTCGGCTATTGTGGAGGTTTACTCTTGATTGTGCTGTGTTCTGTCACAAATCACACAAGACGGCAAACAGAAACACCAAATCTGTCATTCACAATTGGTCCCTCTTGACAAATTGCAAACTCACAGACAGTCGTGGGCAGCACGGATGTGACAGCAATTATTTCTAAATTACATAGCCTTCTAAAGGAGGTGGATACTCTAGAATTGGACAAAGAGAAATTACTTTGGAAATTAAAGAAAATTCAAGAAGTTCAAACAGCAGTACCTAATACCGTGATACATTGTCAATCAATGTAGTCTGCAATCCGATCATCAAATTGAGTAAAGTTTAATGGGGATCCCAAAAGAATTCAAAATGTTGTCACCCCATGCTAGATACATCTGTTTGAAGTAGAAGCTTTTCCAAATGATCAATTTAGGATTGCCCACGATCTGGGAACTTTAATGGATGGTGCAGAGCTTTGGGCAGCACCAATTATTGCCAATACTCAACATCGATTATTGGCTTTTTAATTGCAGTTGAAAAGGATTATTGACTAACATTCAAAAGTTACTAGATAGAATATTCCTCAGGGTGTGAACGTTTTATAGTTCAGAAAAGGAACCTCAGATATTATAAGTTACCTTGCTCACTTCAAATATTTAGCAGCAAGCTGTGACCTGAATGACGAGAAAGTGCCAATTTATTTCAGTGCAGGCCTAAAAGCAGACATCAGAGAGGAGTAGTCCAGTGGTGCCCTACATAGAACATGTGCAGCTTAAATAGATTTGGTGCACAATGTTAGCAAATGATTTAAGAAAAGAAAAAATGTGAAATTATAAAGAAAGATTTAATTCTTCCCCAACTGGTGTATGACAGTTGACATGATGTAAAACATCAGAAAATTAAGAAACAAGCCCTGAACCAGTGAAAATTGGAAGGGGGCAGTAACAAACCACATTTAAGTATAGAATACAAATAATGAAGACTTACTGACTCTTTGTGTTTATATTGTGTAAGGTTGATGATCGCATTTGAATTGCTCAGTACGACCCTTATTGGAAAATGGCATGGCTTGACCCTGTAGGGGTTGGGGGTCAAAGCATAATTCATTCGTAGCCCCCTTTCACATTATGATGTCCTATGGAAAACCAACACATTAATTCTTGCCTCGTTACATACAACTCCTCACAGGAAGAATGCTGCACACCTCAGCTATGCTCAGTTCAGGTGCTTTTTGAAATTAAATTAATTTAGATAATCAGTTTTATGATGCACTGCAAATATCCTGATTACAAATTGATCTACTAGAGGAGATCGCTGCTATTGATGGTAGCGTCCTGTGATACATTTTTCTCCAGATTTTTTGGTGAAATGCCGAAATGATTAAGAATGTATAGCAAGTGAACTGATTCAAACTTCTACATTTTAAAATAATTTTAGACATGTTGAACAGACCTGACATTTTCCTCTTGAAGACTGACAAAAGGGAACCAATTCCTTGCAATCTGTCTATAGTCTGCTACATTGTTTTGTGTGCTTAAATGACACAGTTGTAGCGTTAGAAACGCATCAAAAGATAAATTATGCTTTAATCATAAATGTGCCTAAGGATTATTTAGATTTTTCTTGTGTTTTAAGTGGGAAAGAAGCAAAAAAATTACCTCTTAATAGATGTTATGAGTGTCCTATTGATTGAAAAATGCACATTTCTGATTCCATGTGGTTAAGTCCATTAACTGGACCAGAAAATTAAATTATAAAATGTTATGTGGATTCTAGTTTAATGAAAGGTTCATAAGAGTGTCCTAGTTTTCAGCAAGAGCATCATTGTTGTTTATAAAAAGGAAAAGTGGGGATCTACGGGAATGCATACATAACCATGAAATAAATAAAAAAAACTATTAAGAATTGGTATTCTCTTCTACTTGTACATTTTTTTTACCAGGTGATCTTCAGGGAGCCTATTAGTACACACAATTAGATCTTCATGGGACCTATAAGTTATTAAGAATTTGTACTTGAATGAATGGAAGACATGGACGTCATTTAGGGGTCACCAAGGGTCGCAGCTGCGACACCGGGCATGCCCCATGCGACCCCTGAAGCTGCCTTTGAGACCCCTGGCTTCAGAGGTGGCAAATTCAGTGCCAGTGGCACAGGGGCAGCTAGTCTCTATGGACGTAAACCGGGACTCCGCTCAATTTGAATTCTGTCAATTTTGTATTACGCTAATAGTGAATAATATATTACATAGTGGATAATGATATATTATTCACTATTCGTCTCCTAAAAACGTGAATATGCCCTTCCATGGCAGCTGAGGTAAGTAAAAATGCTTTTAAATGGCATGTTGTGTGCGTGCTTGTGGGTGAGAGTGTGTTTATGTGTGTGAATTTGTGTGTATGTATAAGTATATGTCTGTGAGGGAAAGTGGAGGTTAAGCACGTGTGATGTCACTTCCGCTACCCCTGGCATTTTGGTGAATTGACGTACATGATAGAAGACAGTCTGTCATATTCAATTTGGCCATTCTGAGTATCTCAGAATATCTTTTGAACTAAACAATATTCCATCCACATCTCAAAGATTTATCAATGAAATGTTCCAAAATCGCCTCAGAAAATCAGTGGAAGTGTATCTTGATGATATATCAATCTACTCAAAGACTTACTCCAAAGAATTAGTACATGTTATTCAGGAGTTACAGTGAATGTGCTCATCGACAGCATGACAAGTTAAAAATCATCCTTTAATTGATAGAAATTAATTATCTATGAAACCATATCAGTCAGAAATGAATTGGTATGGATAAACAAAACATGCACAATATCGTGAAATGGTCTAAACCTCAGGTAAATTAACTTATTAGATAGACTTCAAAGAATTTGTAAACAAATGTCAGTGTTATATCAATTTTTCAATCTACTGCTACTGCAGTCTCAGAATTGGTTGAATTCATACTGTAAGTACAGATTTTTTTTGCCACCCACAAAACATGCTTCAGGCCTGCCACTGCAGCCTGTGTGTTAGATCATTTCAAACTGGCAAAATAAACCTTTCATCAAGTTTAAACCTTCCTTTTTATTATATATGTCACCCCTATAGTAGGCCCTAAATAGCCTATGGGGCAGGGTCTATCATATTTATGAATTTGGACATGTACGTTTATGTTTTACATGTCCTGGTACTGAAAAACTCTCAAATTTGTTTTTCACTATTCTAAGGCCTACCTCTCACATAGAGTAACATTGGGTTACCCCATTACATTTAGTAAGTGCAGGTAGGATTGTCATATTTGGTGTCTGAGGAACCCTCTGTAATGGTAAAGTAATATTTTAAATCATGATTCTGAAACTGCTACACTTAGAAAGATGGCATTTCCTTGTCCTAAACATATAGGGGCAGATTTATGAAAAGTGGCACTGCACCTAGTGCAGCGCCACTTTTCTTGCACCCCTTAGTGCCCCCTAACGCCACCAATTGTGCGTCATATTTAATATACAGCACACCATGGCAGTAGTTAGGGAACTAGCGTCAAATTGTTTTACGCTAGTTCAGCACTTTGCAGGATCGCTAATCCTGCAAAGCACCCAGAGGCCCATTGAAACCAATGGGAGCCTCCTTTTAACGCCTGGTCTGAGCAGGCATTAAAAGTGCTGAAAAAAATGATGCAAAGAAATCTCTTGGATTTCTTTGCACCATTTTTGTGCCCCCCCCCCCACTGAGAAACGCCCCTTTGCATACATTATGCTTGGCGCAAGTATAATGTAGCACAGAGGGTTACAAATTGGCACAAGGAGGCTCCAGGGGCTCTTAAATTGCCACTTTGACATGAGTAGGTGTAGTTGGCATTTGATCTTTTTATAGACAGCCACATAATAGAGGGACTAGGTGTTGGAGGATGGGGGTCAGAGCTGCGCACAGTTCTACTTGCACTTCAAAGACACTGCCTCAGCTCACACACAAAGAACTTATCACCAGCCTATTGGGACTACAGACAGACTAGAACCAGGACAGGAAGGCAGGAAATCACAAACACCACAGTGAGGAAAAACTCCAGAAGCTTCCCCAATTTTGAAGCTAACACAAGGAATAAACATGGGACTCTCAGACCCATTCGTCAGTACACTCTTGGACCTGGAGATACTACAGAAGAAGGATTGCCCTGCTGCCACAGGACTACCCTGCTACTTGAGGCCAGACCTCCTGTCAAGAAAGAAGAGTTGACCTCCTTCCTTCATCCTAGGGTAACTGAGTGACTCCAAGGGCTAGTTAGGTGGCCTCCTGTTCTGTGTTACAGGGACGCAGCAAGCTCCGGTGGCCTCCCTGCAACTACGTAGCTGCCCTGCTGCACTGGACTTGCCTGGATCTGCCTGCGCCTTGCTGGCCTCTGCTGGAGTGAGTTCCTGTTCCCTAAGAGATGCTTCCTATGTCCTGGTGCCTTGGTGTGGCATCAGCTAAGCCCCCCAGAAGAAGCTAAACATTCTGAGGTTTTGGGTTAAAAGGCTTATATGCACCAAGATCTTGCCAGCTGCATCAAACTTCAACCTGAAGCACCAGTGAGCCTGGCAGCAACTAGCTGTGACAACCGGCGATGCAAGATCTCCACTTTGCTCTACAGCATCAACAGCCAGTGATGACCACTAACACAAAGTTTCAGCAACAACAGTCCGCAACTCCCAAATGGATCTTCGTATTACAGTGATGACAACCATCTACAACACAGGGCTGATCTTTGTGCTATAGCGATGACTATCTGCATTGCTTTACCTGCTCCTCAAGCCTTCTCTACCAAGAATTTGAATTTTGCACTGAAATTTGAGAAGGTAACTTTTTCAGCAGGATTAACTTGGTCCTTGCATCCTGCCTACACTACATCATGGTCAGCCTGAACTTATGAATTTACCCGATCTTGCGCAACCAGATATCCATGAATGGTGCTTTGTACTTTTAGACCGTACACTTACCTTAAATATATGTTGTGTTTTCACTTTATTACTGTTTGTGTGCTGCACAAATTGTTTACACATTGCCTCTATGTAGAGTCTGACTGCTTTTGCGCCAAGCTACAAGAGGGGTAAACACAAATAATTTAGTGACCTTTTGTGGTTCATCTTGATGAGGGCTGTGGCTGTTTCCTGAGTAGGTTTTTACAACCCGCAATCAAGAACCCAATTTATCACACTATGTATATCTTAGTAAACCAGTTTATACAAGAATGCGTAACTTGCCTACTAGATCACCTCAGCTACTTTGAAAAGGTCAGGAGGAATGTGAAATACAATCAATAGATGATTTTCAATAGAAATAGAAAGGATTGCAATATTTCATTGATTGGAAAGGATATGGATGTGGACCTGAAGAGTGACCAAGGGCAAATGCTACATATATGTAAGTTTTGACTCTATGACGCATTTCACTATCATTATGCAAATTGACCCAAACTCATTTAGTTGCCATTTTTGCATAGAGGAGGGGATGGTGTAAGATACTGTAAGTTACCTGCTTGAATACAACATTTTCTTCCATGCTTTGCTAAAAATTACAGAACAGCAACTGGAGGGATAACACCACTAAACTGAAACTGCGTGGGTAATGGTGACATTGTTTCCAGAACAGTGTTTATATTTTCATTTGACCACATGGACAAATGCAGTGTCTCCTCATCTTGAATGCTCAGAAGCATCAGAGCTCACCAAGTGGTCTGAAGCTGATTACCACCATAACAGAAGTGGTTTCCTTCTGTAAAATGTGTGCAACTCTATCCATTGCAGTATAAAGTTTTTCTTGTATACTTTGCTTCAGTCAACTTCCTACTTCAATTCTGTGATTCCTGCTGCTCAACCTACTTTCCATTTCGTTTCAATGGTATCTGCTGTATTTGCACCCTTTTACCAACTCTTCCTATATAAGTTTAAAGTCAGTGTTCTACCAAACATTTTCAACTTCACGATCAGTATATTGTTTTTATGAGTAGGTCTATGACTATACCTCACAAGTATTATCCAGCACTCCTTTGACACACAGAAATATTTTCTACAATCAAGTTCCATCTACTTAAACTTGGCTGCTCTGGGGAACTAATTTGTAACCTTGTTCTGTTAAAATAAAACACAGACAGACATTGAATACAAAGATCAGGTATGACAATTGCGCCTATTCCCTCCTGGTAGGTTTTAAAATTAAATGTTCGCAAAAAGCAATGATCAGGTGTGCCTTAATTTGTACTTACCGTTGGGGGCAGTCAAACAACTGTAGAAGCTTTGAAATGTCTGAAATAGCTACCAAAATAATAAACTCTTGAAGTGCTATCAAAGGAAATATTTTTAGCAATAGAGGTATTTGAATATCGGCTAGTTGTTGGGCAGGAGATTATAAAGCTTTTAATAGAGAAATTAAATTTGATGAGGCATGTGAATATTAAAATCCAAAGTACCACATCACCTTAGATATATCATGATTGACAGCAAGAGTGTTTTGGGAATAAATACAATTTCTTCTCAGTTTTTTCTCTAAAAGGTACATCATATTTTGAAGGTTCCAGTAGGGAGGCAGATTGTTTGTTTCTGCACATGACATTTCTTAATATAACATGACTCCTAGCGCTAGTTGACTGGCCTCAGAGACACAACAGGCTCTCAACAACCTCTGTGCACCTGAACTCTGCCATCTGTAAGTTTACCCTGCCAAGGGGTGCCACCCCAGTCCTGGATCCTTGGAAGTCAACTTAATGTGGTCTGCCAGCCCCTGTGATCCAGCAAAACCGAGGCATTGCCTCTGCTGCACTGCGCAAACCTAAGCAGAACTGATGCATTGCCACTGATGCACAGATTGGGCCAATTACAAAGACCCACATTACAGCACATTGGAAACCGCTGCTGTGTGATGCATCTGTGATGCAGATGCTTGCATTCATCATCAATGGCATCCTCAACAATGACAACAGACTCTGCATTGCAACAGAGCAGCTCTTCGGAACAGACGCATCACCTTGACTGGATGATTCATCCTTGTTGCTAGGCTTTGCATCAGTGGCCCTCATCGATGGCATGCAGGACCTCACACTACAGAGTTGTAGCATCTTGGATCTGGTGCATTGTTTTGGCTGTGTGACTCATCTTCAACGTAGATGTTTGCATCACTCCACAAACCAGGATTTAAGGTACTTTGTTCAACTGGCTTACCTGGATCACTATAGCAGGCCCGTGCTCCATAGTGGTCGGCCTGAACTTGTGACTTTGTACTAGTCTGGTGCAACCAGATTTCTAGAGTTGCTGCTTTGTGCTTTTTGGTGCTATTTTCACTAAATAATTTAAAATTGCATATCTCTAGTTCTACCTACTGGACGTTTGTTGTTCTGGTCTTGTTTTATTTATCAAAGAAAGTTCTTTTTTCTAACTTGGTTTGTTGCACACATTGCCTCTAAGTCAATCCTGACTGCTCCGTGCCAAGTTATCAGAGGGTTAAGCACAGATTAATTTTGCCTCACCCTGTCAAGGGTTGCTGCTTGAAGAGGGCTCACACCTAAGTCAACCTACAACCCAATTTCTTACATGTTCACTGTAGGAAAGTACCATCTTGCCTGGCATGTTACCCCCATATTTCACTGTATATATGTTGTTTTAGTCTATGTGTCACTGGGCCCCTGCCAGGCAGGGCCCCAGTGCTCATAATTGTGCCCTGTATGTGTTCCCTGTGTGATGACTAACTGTCTCACTGAGGCTCTGCTAACCAGAACCTCAGTGATTATGCTCTCTCTGCTTTCCAAATTGTCACTAACAGGCTAGTGACCAATTTCACCAATTCACATTGGCATACTGGAACACCCTTATAATTCCCTAGTATATGGTACTGAGGTACCCAGGGTATTGGGGTTCCAGGAGATCCCTATGGGCTGCACCATTTCTTTTGCCACCCAAAGGGAGATCTGACAATTCTTACACAGGCCTGCCAGTGCAGCCTGAGTGAAATAACGTCCACGTTATTTCACAGCCATTTACCACTGCACTTAAGTAACTTATAAGTCACCTATATGTCTAACCTTCACCTGGTGAAGGTTGGGTGCAAAGTTACTTAGTGTGAGGGCAGGAAGGCGGGTTGGGAGCACACTGCCTCACATCCCAGTCGAGTTCGCCCCTTTGCATTCTGGTAAATGCAGTTCAAATTTAATGCTTACTTGAAAGTGTCCGTAGTTTTTCACTAAAGTTAGTGCAGTCATTGCTGTTCATCTCTATACACGTGTTTCAGGGTAGTTGCCCCTCATCAGTAGAGAGTAGAAAGCATCAAAAAATATCTGGGGTTGCTGGAAATGCTGCCAAAATCGTCTCAGGTCCAGTACCATTCACAGGCTCACAGGTGCGTCTCCAGAGCTCGTCAGCTCAATGGCTCAAGGGAGCCTTTTAACAGGAAGGCGGGTTGGGAGCACACTGCCTCACATCCCAGTCGAGTTCGCCCCTTTGCATCCTGGAAAATGCAGTTCAAATTTAATTCTTACTTGAAAGTGTCCGTAGTTTTTCACTAAAGTTAGTGCAGTCATTGCTGTTCATCTCTATACACGTGTTTCAGGGTAGTTGCCCCTCATCAGTAGAGAGTAGAAAGCATCAAAAAATATCTGGGGTTGCTGGAAATGCTGCCAAAATCGTCTCAGGTCTAGTACCACTCACAGGCTCACAGGTGCGTCTCCAGAGCTCGTCAGCTCAATGGCTCAAGGGAGCCTTTTAACAGGAAGGCAGGTTGGGAGCACACTGCCTCACATCTCAGTCGAGTTCGCCCCTTTGCATCCTGGTAAATGCAGTTCAAATTTAATGCTTACTTGAAAGTGTCCGTAGTTTTTCACTAAAGTTAGTGCAGTCATTGCTGTTCATCTCTATACACGTGTTTCAGGGTAGTTGCCCCTCATCAGTAGAGAGTAGAAAGCATCAAAAAATATCTGGGGTTGCTGGAAATGCTGCCACCTGTGAGCCGGGGAGTGGTACTAAACCTGAGACGATATCGGCGGCATTTCCAGCAACCCCAGATATTTTTGTTGTTCTTTGGTCTCTACTGATGAAGGGCACTAACCCAGAAACACGTGTCTAGAGATGAACAGTACTGTCTGCACTAACTTTGGTGAAATACTACAGATTTTTCCAAGGAAGCGTTAATTGTTCAAACTGCATGTACCAGGATGCAAGGGGCGAACTCGACTGGAATGTTAGGCAGTGTGCTCCCAATCGGACTTAGTGTGAGGTGCACCCTGGCACTAGCCAAGGTGCCCCCACATCGTTCAGGGCAAATTCCCCGGACTTTGTGAGTGCGGGGACACCATTTCACGTGTGCACTGTACATAGGTCTCTACCTATGTACAGCGTCACAATGGTAACTCCGAACATGGCCATGTAATATGTCTAAGATCATGGAATTGTCACCCCAATGCCATCCTGGCATTGGGGTGACAATTCCATTATCCCCCGGGTCTCTAGCACAGAACCCGGGTACTGCCAAACTGCCTTTCCGGGGTTGTCACTGCAGCTGCTGCCAACCCCTCAGACAGGTTTCTGCCCTCCTGGGGTCCAGCCAGGCCTGGCCCAGGAAGGCAGAACAAAGGACTTCCTCTGAGAGAGGGTGTTACACCCTCTCCCTTTGGAAATAGGTGTCAGGGCTGGGGAGGAGTAGCCTCCCCCAGCCTCTGGAAATGCTTTGATGGGCACAGATGGTGCCCATCTCTGCATAAGCCAGTCTACACCGGTTCAGGGATCCCCCAGCCCTGCTCTGGCGCGAAACTGGACAAAGGAAAGGGGAGTGACAACTCCCCTGACCTGCACCTCCCAGGGGAGGTGCCCAGAGCTCCTCCAGCGTGCCCCAGACCTCTGCCATCTTGGATTCAGAGGTGTGCTGGCACACTGGACTGCTCTGAGTGGCCAGTGCCAGCAGGTGACATCAGAGACTCCTTCTGATAGGCTCTTACCTTTCTTACTAGCATATCCTCCTTCCTAGGTAGCCAAACCTCCTTTTCTGGCTATTTAGGGTCTCTGCTTTGGGGAATTCTTCAGATACCGAATGCAAGAGCTCACCAGAGTTCCTCTGCATCTCCCTCTTCACCTTCTGCCAAAGGATCGACCGCTGACTGCTCAGGACGCCTGCAAAACCACAACAAAGTAGCAAAGACGACTACTGCAATCTTGTATCGCTTCATCCTGCCGGCTTTCTCAACTGTTTCCTGGTGGTGCATGCTCTGGGGGTAGCCTGCCTCCTTTCTGCACCAGGAGCTCTGAAGAAATCTCCCGTGGATCGACGGAATCTTCCCTCTGCAACCGCAGGCAACAAAAGACTGCATCACCGGTCCTTTGGGTTCCCTCTCAGCACGATGAGCGTGGTCCCTGGAACTCAGCAACTCTGTCCAAGTGACTCCCACAGTCCAGTGACTCTTCAGTCCAAGTTTGGTGGAGGTAAGTCCTTGCCTCCCCACGCTAGACTGCATTGCTGGGTACCGCGTGATTTGCAGCTGCTCCGGCTCCTGTGCACTCTTCCAGGATTTCCTTCACGCACACCCAAGCCTGGGTCCCTGACACTCTAACCTGCAGTGCACAACCTTCTGAGTTGTCCTCCGGCGTCGTGGGACTCCCTTTTCTGACTTCGGGTGGACTCCGATTCACTCCTCTTCTAAGTGCCTGTTCCGGTACTTCTGCGGGTGCTGCCTGCTTCTGTGAGGGATCCCTGACTTGCTGGGCGCCCCCTCTGTCTCCTCATCTAAGTGGTGACATTCTGGTCCCTCCTGGGCCACAGCAGCATCCAAAAACCCTAACTGCGACCCTTGCAGCTAGCAAGGCTTGTTTGCGGTCTTTCTGCGTGGGAACACCTCTGCAAGCTTTTTCACGACATGGGACATCCATCCTCCAAAGGGGAAGTTCCTAGTCCTCTTCGTTCTTGCAGAACACCAAGTTTCTTTCATCCAGTGGCAGCTTCCTTGCACCCTCAGCTGGCATTTCCTGGGCTCCTGCCCACTCTCGACACTGTCGCGACTCTTGGACTTGGTCCCCTTTTCTTACAGGTACTCAGGTCTGTAAATCCACTGTTGTTGCATTGCTGGTGTTGATTTTCCTTGCAGAATCCCCCTATCACGACTTCTGTGCTCTCTAGGGGTTGTAGGTGCACTTTACACATACCTTACAGGGTCTTGGGGTGGGCTATTTTTCTAACCCTCACTGTTTTCTTACAGTCCCAGCGACCCTCTACAAGCTCACATAGGTTTGGGGTCCATTCGTGGTTCGCATTCCACTTTTGGAGTATATGGTTTGTGTTGCCCCTATACCTATGTGCTGCTATTGCAATCTATTGTAACTTTACACTGCTTGCATTAATTCCTTTTGCTATTACTGCATATTTTTGGTATTGTGTACATATATCTTGTGTATATTTCTCATCCTCATACTGAGGGTACTCACTGAGATACTTTTGGCATATTGTCATAAAAATAAAGTACCTTTATTTTTAGTATATCTGTGTATTGTGTTTTCTTATGATATTGTGCATATGACACCAGTGGTATAGTAGGAGCTTTGCATGTCTCCTAGTTCAGCCTAAGCTGCTCTGCTATAGCTACCTTCTATCAGCCTAAGCTGCTAGAAACACCTCTTCTACACTAATAAGGGATAACTGGACCTGGCACAAGGTGTAAGTACCTCTGGTACCCACTACAAGCCAGGCAAGCCTCCTACATTCACATTTGAAACTACATGTTTTTCTTACAGACTGAATTGTTTCATTTTATGGCAAAGCCTGTTCATGACCTCAAAGTATTCAGTGTTGAAAATGCATCTATACATATGAAGTCTTATTTTCTATTGGAAATATTGGTTAAGAATCTGGTCTATGAAATTAACTTTGTAATTTTTCTTATAAAATACTGAACATAATTACAGAACACAAAAGAGAACCTAGATTGGATCCAAATTAAATGTATTAGAACATTGGCATAACCCTAGACGGCAGTTTTTGCTGTAGTGAAATGCAAAATGTGAGTTTGCATCTTTTGTATGTATTAAATTCTGTACAATATACTGATGGGCTAGTCCACAAATCTGACACTTGAGATGGCACGTTTTCCAAGGTGGAGAAATTCTGCATATATGTATTTAGGCAACTTTCACATATCACATGGTTTGACGTAAACTACAATATTTACCCAGATAGGAGAGGTGGAATATTCTGACAAATAAGTCATGTATGACACTGCTAGTGACTGGAATGACAATCAGGAGATGATTAATTACCACAATGGTGATTATATACATCTTTATAGACAGACAGATCCATTCTGATTGGATATCACAAATTTATCTTTAGAAGATCATTTTACTTCTATGTTTATTAAAGCATTAATGATGTAAACTAAATTGTAGCCTATTATTTCACATTACGGTAAATGTAGGAATACTGGCCTCAGTTATGTGTTGGTGGTAAGCCTTTCCTCTGCCAGGGCAACAAAATAAATTACTCTATTGCCCTGACGGAGGTACTGACCGTCAAATTTTGAAATTTCCATCAGCCCAGCTGACATTTAAAGTGTTTACAGGAACCTCCATCAAAGCAGATCCTGTCAAAGCATTTTAACTTTGCCGCATGGCTCCATCAAACATGATGGAGCAGTACAGCAAAATTAAAAGAAAAAAAAAAAATCCCAAAAAAATTCCAAAGAGTTTCTTTTTGAAAATTAAAAAAAAGCAATGCTTCTCTCGCCATGGGAGTGTTTTCTCACAGCAGGAGGACATTGTGCATTTTTCAATTCCCGTTTCTGCCAGGTTTCTCTTGGTCTGACAATCATTGAAAAATGTCTATATGTATGCTGTTAGAAATGTGATCTCTGGTTGGCAGTCAGTTTCCACTCTGTCCAAGCAGGGATCCTCACTCTAGTCGGGAATGGAAATACAAACTTAGATAACCCCTGTTCACCCCTTTGGTAGCTTGGCACAAGAAGTCAGGCTTATCTCAGAAGCACTGTGTAAAGTATTTGTACCAACAGACACAGTAACACAGTGAAAACACAACAAAATGGACACCACACCAGTTTAGAAAAATAGGTATTATTTATTTAAATCAAACAAGACCTAAAATGACAAAAAACCAACATACAGAAGTCACAGTATGAATTTTCAAAAGAAATCTTACTCCATAGAAAACAATAGAAACATTGATTTTACACAAAGTACCAGGTGTGCATAAAAAATAAAGCCACATGGGTGAGCGTGCATCGGAGAAGGCAGCAATGCTTTGAATTCTTAATCGCAAGTCAGGCAATGCATTGTTTCTTTTCTGGTCCTGTGGGCGATGAGGCAGTGGAAAACCGGGAAGCTGAGCTGGCTCTAATCCATCGGCTCTAATCCACCCTCTGACCCCTGAAACCAGCACCCCAGCCACGTGAGGAGCGACCTCGCAGACTACCCGCCACAGGTGCTTCAAAGCACCGTCCCTGCAGCAGGAGCGGTCGGTAGCGGGAGCGCCGGCAACAGCGGCCCCTCTGTGGACCCCTGCGGAAGCGGCTTGAACGCGGTTGCGGCTTGTGGGGGGGCACAGGGGGATGGACCAAGGCAAGGGGGGCTCCCTACCCAACTTCCTGTTCCATACCATCAATTTTAAGCCACAATTTACCCTCAAGGCAAGGCAAGGGAAGACCGTGGAGCACAGACTGCAGGCAGCTGGTACCAGGCACAAGGAAGCTCGTCCATCAGCCCATCAGCCTGGGAGCGGTCAGAGACACAACGCGGGGGCAGTTTGCTTGCAACAAGAGAACCAAAATACAAACTAAGCCGCTAACTGCCAGCGGATCCCAGCACCAGTGAGCACTAGTGAGCACCAGCAAGAGACAGGCGAGCTGCAGGTGGGGCAGAGAGCCTCTGGTGCCTTGCTTGCTTGCCCTGTTGCCTTCCAGGTGGCGCAACTCCCCCGCTCCCCCAACTCCCTAACAAGCCCTCCAGGCGGACCTTGTCTTCATTCCCCTCAGATCCCTGCCAATTGGACTGGCTTGACCTACAATGCGACCTTCACAGGGTTGCCCACAGCCCGGGGGGGGGCGTGTGGAACTGGGCAGGCCCAGCAGGAGCAGCAAGGAGCAACCAGGTTTCCATGCGGCAGGAAGCCGCGGTTGCTGCTCTTCTTTCACGCCTGGAGGCGCATAAGTCTGGGCTCGCCCCCTGCCGTGCGGGACGCTCTGACAGGGGACGAAGGGGCACAGGACTACAGCCCCCAGGTTTCCTTGCAGCAGGAAGCCACGGTTGCTGCTGTTCTTTCTCGTCTGGAGGCACCTAAGTCTGGACTCGTTCGCGGGCGCACCTGTGCGAAAACCGGGCCAAGAGCGGGCCCGTCTGCTCCCGTCCGCGACCGGATGAGGCCGGGCCGGGCCTATTCTTTTTTTTTCTGCATTTTCTTGGTTGTTGGACAAGCCTTTGATGCTAGTTTTTTTTTTTTTTTAAATAAGACACTTTTATATTAGTTTTTCACTTTTTGTATTGTTAGACTTGATAAGGAAATGCAAAGGAGACCATAAGTTGATAACTAGCTATCTTATCTCTGTGATGGGTGTCATTGAGTCGGAGATAGGGAGGGTAGAAGCTACTCTAGGATCAACCCTTGAGAAAACAGGGAAAGGTGAGATGGAAGAAAGGACTCCCTGCAAAATCTCCAGTGATCAGCATAAGGAATCCATGTGTCATAACGGACTCGGATCTCCAAGTTGACCGAATCATTCCTATGGCCTCTGAGAGTCCCCCTTTAAAAAAGAGCAGGCATCCGGCCCCTTCCTATGTTACAGATTCCCCTTCAGACCCAGCTCTGTCTTTTGCAAAATCTATTTTATCTGGGAAGGACTCAATAGGAATAGAGATTAGAAAGGGGAAGTCACAATTGAAACAATCTAAGAAAACCACTGGGAAACAGACTGGAGATACCAAACCATTTACTCTTTCTAATGATTATCTCAGTCAGATTGAAAACTATTTTAGTGATACAAGAAAGTTATGCTCCCTGGTCTTGGAAAAAATGGTTCCTCTTGAGGAGAAAGTCAACTCCCTATCAGTGGCAAAAAAGCCACCATTACCAAGGGTGAAATTCCAGCCCAATCTTATTAATTCGGCATGCTCATTAGCCCCAGTCACCCTGTCAGATCAAAAAGGTAGGCCAAATCATGCCCAGAACCCTGTTTTAAAGCCCCTGAGCCATGTAATTACAGAATGCTCTGTAAATATGCCACCCCAGCGGGGAACAGATAAGCAGGAGGATCTTGAGGGTTTGGCCTAGGCCTTACCTTCCATGCCCGCAAGAGCTCAAACACCTTATCCCCGGATTCCGCTGGTCCGTGCCCCATATATTTTAATTCTGAGTCCCATACATCACTCTTAAGTAAAGCTTTACACTGGGTTGGAAAGCATTCGGGGTGGACGGCAGATTTTTCTAGGGAAATTTTAACTGTAAGAAGGGTCCCTTGGGTTGGCACATCACCTAAGTCTTCACAAGGGGACTGTATAATTATACATTTTAGGAACCCGTGGCTAGCTTATACCTTGTACCACAATTTTTTAACTTCAATGCAACCCACAGGGTCTATCAGAGTACAATGTCTAACAGAGTTTATTTCTTCCTCCTCGCAGGCCTATCCACCTGATTTAAATGATTTGGGAAAACAGAACCTTAGCCACTCTTTTGTCCCTAAGTCGTTTGATACTCCTCTGATGCTATCCAATAGGTTTGAGCCCCTGGACTCTGTAGGGCAATTGGACTGACCATTAGTAACTGGGTGCTCTCTAGAAGAGAACTCAGAGGCAAATATAACACTCCAGCCTAATTTGCAGCCCAATGGAGTGTCTAATATACCTGATGCGACAGTCTCAGCGATTATCTCCTGGAATGTGACAGGACTAAAATCTAAAATGGGAAATTCTGACTGGTCAAGACTAGTGACAGAAAATCTCTTTATTTGTTGCCAAGAGACTTGGCTTACAGAGGCTCCTTAAATTAATGGTTACACCACATATAGGCCCTCATTCCTACTCTGGCGGGCGGCGGGAACCTCCATATAGCCGCTCCGCGGTCGAAAGACCGCTGGGGCCATTCCGACCTTCCCGCTGGGCCGGCGGGCGCTAACATTGTTAGTGCCCGCCGGCCCAGCGGGAAGGCGGCCTGCAACACTGAAGCCGGCTCCGAATGGAGCCGGCGGTGTTGCAGGTGTGCGACGGGTGCAGTTGCACCCGTCGCGCTTTTCACTGTCTGCTAAGCAGACAGTGAAAAGCATGCTGGGGCCCTGTTAGGGGGCCCCTGCACTGCCCATGCCAGTGGCATGGGCAGTGCAGGGGCCCCAAGGGGCCCCAGGACAACCGTTCCCGCCATCCTCTTCCTGGCGGTGAAAACTGCCAGAAACAGGCTGGCGGGAAGGGGGTGGGAATCCCCATGGTGGCGCTGCTTGCAGCACCGCCATGGAGGATTAGCCCAGCCGGGGGAAATCCGGCGGGAAACCACCAGACCCGGTTTTCCGACCGTGGCTTTACCGCCGCGGTCGGAATGGGCTTTGAAGCACCGCCAGCCTGTTGGCGGTGCTTCAGTCATCCGCGACCCTGGTGGTCATAGACCGCCAGGGTCAGAATGACCCCCATAGTGTCCCTGCAACTATGTCCCTCGTGGGCAGGGCTAAGGGAGGCCTGGACACTTTTGTATCAGTAATGGTAAAGAGGGTGGATGTGCGTGTTATGGGTACATCCCCATATTTCTGGCCCTCTTTTTGAAACTAGCTGGGTCATTTGATGTGTTGTTGATTAATTATTATAATAACATCTTTGACCTCTCAGATACTAGTGTGATTGACAATCTCAAGATTATGATACATAAGTCAATAAATATAAGCAAGAAAGATTTAAGAATAATATGGGCTGGTGATTTTAATGCTCATCTTTGTGAACCAGAGTATCTAGACTGTTGTGGGCTTCTTGATGAATACGACTGTCCTCTGCAGCATTTTAAATACTCTCCCTATGGAAATGCGCTTAATCGTGTGATAACAGCTAACTTTTTGCTCTTTCCAACACCAGTAGTAGAGGGGGTTCCGACGTTTATAAGGGACGATGCCCATACTACAACTGATTTTATTATTTATTCTAGAGGACTTACCCCCTTTGTTGGGAAGTTTAAGGTGATGCTAACTTGCATTAGTCACCGCCAACAGACAGCCGGGAGACAATGTACCGCCCACACTATTATGGCAGGCCAATCTGCCACCTTTTCCGGGGTGGATTCACCGTGGACAAAAACACGGCGGAAACAGGAATCCCGAAGGGAAAATGCTCACCTCTACACACCCCAAGAGGAACGAGGACGCCATGGACCCGGAACTCCAAATTCTACCTACAATAGTCTTCCTGCTCCTCTACCAGGAGCACCAACGCCGGCGGCGAAGACCACGGTGAGTACTGCACCTACGACACAGGGGAGGGGGGAGGCAAAAAACAGGGACACACACGCAACACCCCCACCCCCACCCTCACCCACTACAACACACACACTAATGCACATCAATACATTACAGTTACACCCCCCAAACCCCCCGGAAGAATGCAAAGACAATAGAAAATGAGTGTAACCATTGTAATATAGTAAAAGCAAGTAGGCAGAAATATATATACACCATGTACAAAATATATAGCAAGCATAGTAGTCCAGGTAGTGCACTAAGAAAGTCTGTGGAACACTGGGACCACACGGTATGGGCGAGGCCCACACAAGATCCCCGACCATGACGGAGAGAACACTGCAGGGGCATCAGAGAGCAACTAAACAGGCACCTCAGGGGGAGGGAAATGGAGGGCGCCTCAGCCGCTTGAGTGCACGACGCCAAATCCATGAGGGGGCCACATGCCCACTGTTCCATCCTGGGGAGTGCAAAGCCACAGTCTCACAAGTCTCTACAGTGGGTGGGTTGCCCACTGCCATATCCTGGGGAGTGCAAAGCCACAGTCTCTTAAGTCTCTACAGTGGATGGGTTGACCACTGTTCCATCCTGGGGAGTGCAAGGCCACAGTCTCTCAAGTCTCTACAGTGGGTGGGTTGCCCACTGTTCCAATCTGGGGAGTGCAAAGCCACAGTCTCACAAGTCTCTACAGTGGGTGGGTTGCCCACTGTTCCATGCTGAGGAGTGCAAAGCCACAGTCTCACAAGTCTCCACAGGTTCTGGAGGGGGCATGGTGCCCAGAGTGCTTCATCCTGCTAAGGACAGAGGTAGTGGATGGATCTCTCCACTGGTTCTGGAGGGGGCATGGTGCCCAGAGTGCTTCATCCTGCTAAGGACAGAGGTAGTGGATGCATCTCTCCACTGGTTCTGGAGGGGGCAGTTGGGCTGATCCTGGCAGTGGCCTCCTGGGCATCGGGGATGATGGCGGTCTTCTCCGCCGAGCTTGCTGGGTTTCTTGTGGCCCTTCCCCACCTTGGAAGGTGTCACAGCTGACTCCACACTCCCAACGGGACCCCTGAGAGCAGCTTGGTGGATAGAGGCTTCCCCCTCTCCCGCCGGGCACTGGCCAACTTCTGATGCTTCACAGGTGGGGGACTGTCTGTGCTGTGGCTCCGTGCCACACTGGCTGCCCTGGTGGCCGGTGCACTACAGATTCCGGTCCCTACAGGCACCACTGGACCCAGAGATGTTGTGGCTGAGGTGCTAGTTCGGGACCTATGAGATGGACGGGGTGGGGGAGGTGTGGGAAAGAGGAAAAGTTTTCTGGACACACTGGGACAGGTAGCTGGAGGGGGTTTGGGAGTGGAGGAAGAGGTGGTGGTTGTAGGAGGTGTACGTTTGGTGACTTTGGGTGAAGGTGCATGCGCTGGAGGCTGTTGTGAGGTGGATGACTGTTGGGTGGGTGTGTGCCTGCGTTTGTGTATCTTGGGAGGGGGCGTCACAGACACACTGGGAGAGGACACAGGGGACGTGTGAATGGTAGTGGGGGTGGTGACTGCACGTGAGCGGGGTGTGGGGGTGGGTGTGCTGGAGAGGGACATAGTGGCTGTAGAGGTAGTGCATTCAGGTGTGAGTGTAGACGAGACTGGGAGAGAGGAGGGAGATGAGGAGGAGGGGGACACAGTGGAGGCAGTGGATGTTGGTGTGTCTGCATGTGTGTGATGCTTGCGTGAGTGCCTGTGGGATGTGTGGTGCTTATGTTTGCCTGAGCTTCCCTTAGGTGTGTGCATGTTGGTCTGTAGGTGTGCTTGGGATAGGCTGAGATACAGGGGATTGGGTTGGGGTGGAGGAAGTTGGAGGGGGGAGGCTAGAGACGGGGACAATGGCTGCCATCAGTGCTGAGGCCAGAGTTCGAAAAGCTTGCTGAAGGGCCGTCTGACCAGAATGAATGCCCTCCAGGAATGCATTGGTTTGTTGCAACTGCCTCTCTACACCCTGGATGGCATTCAAAATGGTAGACTGCCCAACAGTGAGTGACCTGAGGAGGTCAATGGCCTCCTCACTGAGGGCAGCAGGGGTGACTGGGGCAGGGCCTGAGGTGCCTGGGGTGAAGGTGATGCCCACCTTCCTGGGTGAGCGGGCATGGGGCAAAGGCTGAGGGGCTGCTGGGAGGGCGGGACTGGTAGGGAGGGTGGCGGCTGTACCTGTAGATCCGGGGGGCACAGATGTTGCCGCCACCACAAGGGAGCTCCCATCAGAGGACGAGTCCGTGTCGCTGGTGCCAGCTCCTGTCCATGCAGTGGAGCTCCCCTCGCCCTCCGTCCCACTGGTGAATTCAGACTCCAAAGGGTCGCCCTCCAGGGCCATGTGGGATGCAGCTCCCTCATGCTCCGGTGCCACTGCTCCTCCGCCTGATGATGCTAATGCACACAAGAACAGGGAGACCACAAAAAGGGGGGGAAGACAGAAGAAAGACATGTTGAGTGCATGCATTACCACTACTGTTGGCGGACACGACAGACACAGAAGCCCCCTGCACTACGCCGCGCTCTTGGGCTCCACTGTTCAATTCCTGGGAAATGGGCTACAAGGCTATGGACGACATCTGCATACATAGATGACACAGGGGCATGACTAGGTGTACTTGGCACTCTACAGAGGTTGGCTGGGGTGCCACATGGCCTGCCTTATGGAGGGGCCTTGCCTACGGTACTCGCCCTGGCCTAGGGAATCCCACAACCCACCTCCCCCACCCAGACACTTCCACTGCGCGCAAAGTCAGCAGAATGAGAGTGTACTCACCCCCTTGTGGCTGCTGTGATGCTCTCAAAAGCCCATCCAACTCGGGGTAGGTCACCGCCAGAATCCTGAACATCAGGGGAGTCATGGTGCAACGGGCACCCCTCCCACGTTGGGAGGCCATCCCCAGCTGAGCCTCCGCCGTCTTCTTGCTGCAGCGGCGAATGTCCTCCCATCTTTTCCGGCAGTGGGTGCTCCGTCTGTGGTAGACCCCCAGGGTCCGGACGTCCTTGGGGATGGCACGCCAAATATCTTTTTTCTGGTGGGCGCTGACCTACATGAAATGTACAGGGGGAAAAAGAGAAGTTATTATCAACTGCACCGTCAAAGTGATTGTCCCCCATCCCTACCCTTGCCATGTGGCACATGCATTCACCGTCTTTCATGTACGCAGCACTCTCCCCCTTCCTTCTTACATCCAGCCCTCTCCACACAGGCATAGCCCATACAACATGCTCCCTGTGTACTTACCTGTTTGTCTGGAGGACCGTAGAGTAGCGTGTACTGGGGGAGGACCCCATGCACGAGCTTCTCCAACTCCTCCGATGTGAAGGCAGGGGCCCTTTCCCCAGACACTCGAGCCATTGTCTCTTCCAGACCGAGGTCACAGCAGCACTTGCAGTGTAGGTCCTCTCCTGTCGAAGATCAGGTATCGAGTGATTGAACGGATAGAAAATGGCGGTCACATCTGCGGGGGTGCGCACCGTCACCGCCGGCATACATCGTCATTGACTCCTGGGACCCATAGGGTCCAATGTTAACCAATGCAGCATTGCGCCGCGGTCTTCGACCGCCTACCGCAATGGTGTACAACGCCAGCGAAGTTACCTCACATCCCATTGTCCCACTTTACAGGTCAGGCATCCGCCATTTCAGGGGCCCACATGGCTTCATTTCCAACTGCGTTTCACATACCTAGGCCTAGACTCAACACACATACAGGCCACATTTTGTTTATGTTTGTTGTTCTGGGCAAACTGTGGGTACGTACCTCTGAGTTGTGTGACTCTGTGCTCGCTGTTGTCCTTCATAGGCACCGTCCACTGGGACATGTGAGGAGATGGCGGCATCCTCCGGTGTACCGACCGTTGGTGGACCTGTCGACAAAGGAGGAGCGACATTTGATTATCACATACAGGCTTGACCGTGCCACAATCCAGGAACTGTGTACCCAGTTGGAGCCAGACCTGATATCAGCAATCCGCCATCCCACAGGAATCCCCCCTCAAGTGCAGGTGCCGTCAGTGCTCCATTTCCTAGCAAGTGGGTCATTTCAAACAACAGTGGCCATAGCATCAGGGATGTCCCAGCCTATGTTTTCCAACGTATTGTCCAGAGTGTTGTCTTCCCTTCTGAAACACATGCAGAGCTACATCGTTTTCCCTCAGGTGGAGGATTTGCCTACAGTGAAAGGGGATTTCTATGCCCTGGGACACATCCCCAACATCATAGGTGCCATTGATGGGACCAATATGGCTTTGGTCCCCCCCCAGAGGAGTGAACAGGTGTACATAAACCGGAAGAGTTATCATTCTATGAATGTGCAGATGGTATGTTTTGCAGACCAGTACATCTCCCATGTGAATGCCAAGTTCCCTGGCTCAGTGCATGACGCCTACATCCTGCGGAATAGCAGCATACCTTATGTGATGGGTCAACTCCAGAGGCACTGTGTGTGGCTATTAGGTGAGCACCTGGAGGCAAGTCAGTGGGAATGGTTGTCTGGGTCTGAGGATATCCCTCCAGGTTAGTGCGTGTCTAACAGTTGTCCCTCACCATTTGCAGGTGACTTTGGTTACCCCAACCTGTCATGGCTACTGACCCCAGTGAGGAATCCCAGGACAAGGGCAGAGGAACGCTACAATGAGGCCCATGGGCGAACCAGGAGGGTGATCGAGCGGACCTTCGGGCTCCTGAAGGCCAGGTTCAGGTGCCTCCATATGACAGGTGGATCCCTATTCTACTCACCAAAGAAGGTGTGCCAGATCATCGTGGCCTGCTGTATGCTTCATAACTTGGCTTTGCGACGACAGGTGCCTTTTCTGCAGGAGGATGGTCCAGATGGTGGTGTTGTTGTAGGTGTGGAGCCTGTGGACAGTGAAGACGAGGAAGCAGAAGAAGAAGACATGAACAACGGTGACTCAGTGATCCAGCAATATTTCCAGTGAGACACAGGTAAGAGTACAGACCTGCCTACTACATGTACTTTAACACTACTACCTCTCTACTGTGTGTCGTTTTCACCCAGTGTATGGTCACTGAGTTGTCACTTTCCCTTACGATTTCACAGATGTGGGTCCCACTATGTGACATCTGCTTAGATTCCTCATGGACTAGAGGTGTATGACATAGGTATGTTGAAATTACAATTGAAAGAGCATTTTGTCACTGTAATTGCTAATACACTATTTCGAAATCACAGACAGACTCCAGATTGTTTTGTGCTTTAAGTGTGTTTATTTAAGTGCTCAATATTGGATGGGGTAGTGAAATGGGGAGGGGTGATGGCGTAGGAATGTCCATGGCAGAGTCCAGTCTATTAGTCTCACCGGTGCATTGCCCAAATGGGCATAGGAAGTGGAGCTGGGACAGTTAAAGTATGGACAGGGTGGCAAAGTGGGACAGTAGGATGACAATCAGGGTGGTCTCATTTCTTGGCAGGGGTCTTGGCATCGTGCTCTGTCCTTGTCCTGGATCTCAGGGACCGTTTGCAGGGTGGTTCTCCCTCTGCATGGGGTGGGGTGCTGGTGTGGTTGTCCTGTGGCAGGGCGTCCTGTCCACTAGCGCCGGCGTAGGTGGTGGGCAGTTCATCGTCCATGCTAGTGTCAGGGGCCCCTTGTAGTGCCACAGTGTCCCTCCTGGTGTTCACAAGTTCCTTCAGCACCCCTACGATGGTGCCCAGGGTGGAGCTGATGGTTCTGAGTTCCTCCCTGAAACCCATATACTGTTCCTCCTGCAGGCGCTGGGTCTCCTGAAACGTGGCCAGTACCGTTGCCATCGTCTTCTGGGAGTGGTGGTATGCTCCCATGATGGAGGAGAGGGCCTTGTGGAGAGTGGGTTCCCTTGGCCTGTCCGCCCCCTGTCGCACGGCAGCCCTCCCAGTTCCCCTGTGTTCCTGGGCCTCTGTCCCCTGGACTGTGTACCCACTACCACTGCCCCCAGGTCCCTGTTGTTGTTGGGGTGGTGGGTTATCCTGGGTTCCCTGTAGTGGTGGACACACTGCTGATTGACGTGTCCTGGGGACGGAGGCATGGGCCCGCTGGGTGGGTGCTGTGCTGGTGTTTTCCAGAGGGGGGAAGGTCTGTGGTGGCCTTTGACTGGGTGAGGGGAACCGACTGTCCAGAGGTCCCCGATGGGCCGGGCTGGTCATCTAGATCCAGTTGGACAGAGCTGCTGTCATCACTGTGGGCCTCTTCTGTTGGTGGTGTGGACATGTGTGGACCCTCCTGTCCGGTGACGTTGGGTAGGGGTCCTGCAGGGGTATAAAAGGATGGTTATTACATATTTGTGTGTCATGGTGTGCAATGGGTGGGTGGCCGTGTACCCCAGTGCTTGCATTCCTGTGTGGGACCTTGTGTGAGGATGGTTTAGGGGGTTGTATGTGTATGTGCAGTGGGCATGCTTTAGTGATGGTTGTCCATGCTTTGTTGTTGCATGCAGGGCTTGGTGTTGGGATGGGTGGTTTGTGATAGTGGGAACATATGTGAGGAGTTGGGGTGCTGGGGGTGAGGGTGAGGGTGGGGGTATGTGATGGCATGTAGGTAGGGTGGGGGATGTAATACTTAAGTTTGTCTTACCAGAGTCCATTCCTCCACCTACTCCTGCGAGGCCCTCAGCATGCAGAATCGCCAAGACCTGCTCCTCCCATGTTGTTAGTTGTGGGGGAGGAGGTGGGGGTCCGCCGCCAGTCCTCTGAACCGCCAGGTGGTGTCTTGAGACCACAGAACACACCTTCCCCTGTAGGTTGTTCCACCTCTTCCTGATGTCCTCCTTATTTCTTGGGTGCTGTCCCACTGCGTTGACCCTGTCCACTATTCTTCGCCATAGCTCCATCTTCCTTGCAATTGAGGTGTGCTGCACCTGTGCTCCGAATAGCTGTGGCTCTACCCGGACGATTTCCTCCACCATGACCCCGAGCTCCTCCTCCGAGAACCTGGGGTTTCTTTGCCGTGCCATGGGGTGGTGTAGGTGATGTGTGGAGTGTTTGTTGATTAGTGTGCTGATATGTAGTGGTGTGTTGTGTGAGGTGCGTGGAAGTTCTGTTGGTGATGGTGTTGTATGCCTGCAGATGCTGTTGTTCTTGCTGGTGCTCTCTCTCTGGCCTTCTTTCTGAATATTTTGTCGTGGGGGTTTGTGGGTGATGTGGGTGTGTGTTTTATATTGTAATGGGTGTTTGGGAGTGGTGTGTGTATGTGTATCAGGTGTGTGTCTTTGGAATTGTCCAATGTGGCTGTGTTTTGTAAGAGTGTGTGTATTTTGAGCGCGGCGGTGTGTACCGCCAATGGAATTCCGCGGTTGAAAGACCGCCACGTGGATTCATGTGTCGTGATAGTGTGGGCGTATTTCTGTTGGCGTGACGGTGGAGGTTTTGTTTTCGCCAGTTTATCACTGACCTTTGGTGTGGCGGACTTGTGTGGGTGTCTGAATTTTGGCAGATTCCGACATGTGGGTCATAATAGCTGTGGCGGAATTCCGCGGCGGCGGCGGTGTGTTGGTGTCTTCTGCACGGCGGTAGGTGGCTTTTACCGCCAATGTTGTAATGACCGCCTTAATGTTAAATAAATGGACAGAGGTCATGACTGTTTTGGGCGAAGATACGCCCCCGTGAAATTGTCAATGCCTTTTCTTCCCTGACAAACTACATGGCTGAAAAACAGCAACATTCTAGTACCAGCAAAGAAAGAGGATCTCAATGGTTTAATCATGCATGTACCTCTTCTCTAAAAAACTTAAAGAAAATAACCAACTTTTTCCATCAAGACCGACATGCCATTAAAGTTGCAAGAAAGAGATACAAGAATGCGCTTGCTGCTAGAAAGACTGAACTGCGAGAGTCTGCCTGGGAGGAGCTGATTGAAGCGAGCAAAACTAGAGACACAACTGCTTTCTGGCAAGTGACCAACTCCCCATTATCGAATGACAAGGTTAAGACGACTATGGACACTGTTATCCCATCCCAAGTTTGGGTGGATCATTTCTCAAAAATGTTATTACAGAGAATAATGCTTCATAAGATGACAAGACTTGTATTATGGCAATAAGAAATGCTTCAATAAGTGCGGCTTTTTGTAATACAATAGATGTAGCTGATGTAAAACAGGCCATCCGAGATTGCCCCTGTGATGAAGCTCCTGACCAGACAGAATCCCAGCCGACTTATACAAAGCACCTCTAGATTTTTGGGGACCATTGCTCACTAATGTCTTGAAATCTGTCATGACAGGTCCCCTGGTAGATACTTGGAGAGAGGCGATTATTGTCCTGATTTTTAAGAAGGGGGGTAGGGCAGATCCATTATTTTATTGCTCAATCTCCCTCTTGGATAGCTCAGTCAAGATATTAGGTTGAGTGATTTTAAATAAGCTGGAAAACTGGGCAAATGGGACCAATTGTCTGTCAGAGGTGCAGTTTGTGTGTCGCCCAGGGTTGGGTACAGTCGAATAAACACTTAACTTGACTCTGATAGTCCAAAAATACACAAAAGCAAAAATGGGCTGTGTACATCTAGCGTTTATGGACCTGTCCTGTGCATTTAACACAGTTGACAGAGAGAAATTGTGGACGGTTATGTTAAATATGGGGGTACATAAAGAAATAATTGTTTTACTTAGTAGACTTCATGCTGTAGTTCAGAACGAGTCCGCTACTCCCAGGAGGTTGATTTAACAGACAAATTCTCCTCATTAAAGGGGGTCAGACAGGGTTATGTGCTGGCCCCCTTTCTCTTCCTCCTCTATATAAATGGGTTGGAAAAGTTCCTCTGTGAAATGGGGAACGATTTGCCACTTATTAATAACTCCCCGATTCCGGTACTCCTGTACGCGGATGATGCCGTACTTATTTCAAGGACAGCAAATGGTGTCCAAATTTTATTGAATGCTTTTAATACATTCATGGGAAACCTGGGTCTTAAAATTAACAGATTAAAGTAATTTGTAATGAAGAGTGGGACAAAGCTAGCGAAAACTAAAAAAATTATTTTGGAAGGGGAAGAAATACTCAAGGTCCCATATTTTATATATTTGGGGGTTCCCATTGATGTAGATATTAATTGGACATTTTTAGTAAATGTACGTTTAACAAAATTTCAAAGAGCCATAGATGCTGATTTTAGATTTTTGAAAAAATTGGGGCATAAACCTGTTAAAGAGATGAAGATTGCTTTTATTAGTAAATGTCTTTCTATCGCAACATTTGGAGCAGGGGTCTGGGGCTATGCTGAATGCTCGAGCCTCCAAGTTGCCAAAAATACGTTTTTAAGGAGGCTATTAGCAGTCCCGCAATCAACCTCAGTAACGTTTTGTCACGAAGAAGTGGGCTTGGGAGGTATATCCGACTACATAAAGCTTCAACCTGTATTGTTATGGTTAAAAATTTGGTCAAACCCTGAAGCCCACTTGTGTAGAACGGTGATCAAGGACTGTCTTTCATTATCACGGTCAATGGATATACCCTGGCTCAGATACGTTCATTCTCTTTTTCTCTCGCTTGGGATAGGGGAGGTTTTCCTCACGCCGGACCTCAAAAGGGTAAAGGAAATATATTGGCATCAAATTCATGATTCAAAGTTAAATACAGTTATAGATAGAAATCAGGAGAGGAAGCAGTTACACCAACCATATCCAATGTTACATTTGGTCACTATCAGTCTTGAACGGCAAATGTTCTTAATTATCAGGCTATGTTTGAATATATTACAATATTTGGTAGCATTTCCTATCCGCGGAACTTGGTTTAAGAATCTTCCGCCATGATGTTGTGATGGAAAAACACCTCAAAGCATCTTGCACTTTATTCACTTTTGAACTCTTTATGATACTCCAAGAAAAAGGTTTTTACGTCCTATTTTTTCTAGCTAAAGGCATTAGAACTAGTCATCTTGCCTTCTCTTATTTACATAACTTGGGAGACGTAGAGACAATACAGGCTGTGCTAAACTATATATATGCCGCTTTCGGCATTCAAAACTTTTACTAATAATGTTATTCATTAAATGCTTAAGAAATTTGTAAGTATGTATATATTGGATGTCTTTTATGGTCTATATGAACCCAATAAAGTATTGGATGATGATGAGTCATTTTTCTCCATCTCAAAAGAGCGATGCGCCGATTTCCGGACAGGACACCTCAGATCCGAGCAGGTTCACAATCACGTTGATGCCCAGGGATGATGCGAGTGAAATCCAGTCGCATGGTGTTAGAAAACCATGCTGCGTGGCATTTGCGTCATTATCAGCAGCCGCAAGCAGGTGTTGCGTTGTTTCTACAGCTGTGATGAATTGATCTCCCAGTGGCAGTGCAGGTGGAGCATCGATTTCAGCAGTGAAGTGGGTGCCACACTATTTATCAGCCACGTTGCAGATGGTGCGTCAAAAATTTCACTGTACGGTGTTCTGTGCGTGGATTTCAGCTCTTGTTCTGCCAACTTCACCTTTCAAGGGCGCCCAGGGATTGGATAGGGCACCACTTGGCAGGGCAGAAGTCTCAGCAGAGAACCCAGGTGCAGGTAGAGGAAGTCGTTGATGGCCCTGCGACTTCAAAACAGGAGGCAAGCTCAGTTCAAGCGCTTAGAGATTCTCCTCAAGAAGGAATGCACAACAAAGTCCAGTCTTTGTCCCCTTTCACAGGCAGAAGCAGCAACTGCAGGGTAGCTCAACAAACCACAGTCACAAGCAGGGGCAGCACTGATCCTCAGTTCTTCAGCTCTTCTCCACAGCAGAGGTTACTCTTGGTTCCAGAAGTGATCTAAAGCCTGGGGGTTTGGGTCCACTACTTATACCCCCTTTCTGCCTTTGAAGTAGGCAAACTTCAAAGGAAAGTTTCTGTTGTTCACAAGGTCCTGCCTTGCCCAGGACAGGACCCATACACACAATATAGCAGGCATAGCCCATTCAGATGCAAGTGGCCACTACTCACTCTAATCCAGATGGCTTATCAGGATATGAAGACTACATCCTAGCTCCCTTTTTGTCACTGTCTAGAGGAGATTCGCAAACAGCCCAACTGTCAGCCTGACCCAGACAGGTAATCCACAAATAGGCAGAGTCACAGAATGGTTTAAGCAAGAAAATGCCTACTTTTTAAAAATAGAATTTTCAAACTAACAATATAAATACCAACTTCACTAAAAGATGTATTTTTAAATTGTGGGTTCAGAGACCCCAAAGTCCACATTTCTATCTGCTGTTAGAGTGACACTGCATTTTAACCCCTTCGCTGCCAGGCCTTTTCCCCCTCCTGTGCCAAGCCTTTTTTTGGCTATTTGGGGCAGTTCGCGCTTAGGCCCTCATAACTTTTTGTTCACATAAGCTACCCACGCCAAATTTGCGTCCTTTTTTTCCATCATCCTAGGGATTCTAGAGGTACCCAGACTTTGTGGGTTCCCCAGAATGAGGCCAAGAAAGTATCCAAAATACAGTGAAAAATTCATTTTTTTCAAAAAAATGGGAAAAAGGGGCTGCAGAAGAAGGCTTGTGTTTTTTTTCCCTGAAAATGGCATCAACAAAGGGTTTGTGGTTCTAAAATCACCAGCTTCCCTGCTTTCAGGAACAGGCAGACTTGAATCAGAAAACCCAATTTTTCAACACATTTTGAGATTTTACTGGGACATACCCCATTTTTACGATTTTTTTGTGCTTTCAGCCTCCTTCCCGTCAGTGACAGAAATGGGCATGAAACCAATGCTAGATCCCGCACACCTAAACATTTCTGAAAAGTAGATAACATTCTGAATTCAGCAAGGGGTAATTTGTGTAGATCCTACAAGGGTTTCCTACAGACAATAACAACTGAAAAAAAAATATTGAAATTGAGGTAAAAAAAACAGCAATTTTTCTCTACATTTTACTCTGTAACTTTTTCCTGCAATGTCAGATTTTTTAAAGCAATATACCGTTACATCTGCTGGACTCTTTTGGTTGCGGGGATATATAGGGCTTGTAGGTTCATCAAGAACCCTAGGTACCCAGAGCCAATAAATGAGCTCCACCCTGCAGTGGGTTTTCATTCTATACCGGGTATACAGCAATTCATTTGCTGAAATATAAAGAGTGAAAAATAGCTATCAAGAAAACCTTTGTATTTCCGAAATTGGCACAAGATAAGGTGTTGAGAAGCAGTGGTCATTTGCACATCTCTGAATTCCGGAGTGACCATACTAGCATGTGAGTTACAGGGCATTTCCCAAATAGATGTCTTTTTTACACACTGTCTTATATTTGAAAGAAAAAAATGTAGAGAAAGACAAGGGGCAATAACACTTGTTTTGCTATTCTATGTTCCCCCAAGTCTCCCGATAAAAAAGATACCTAATTGGTGTGGGTAGGTCTAGCGCCCGCGACAGGAAATGCCCCAAAACACAATGTGGACACATCCCATTTTTTGACAGAAAAGAGAGGTGTTTTTTTGCGAAGTGCCTACCTGTAGATTTTGGCCTCTAGCTCAGCCGGCACCTAGGGAAACCTACCAAACCTGTGCATTTTGTAAAACTAGAGACCTAGGGGAATCCAAGATGGGGTGACTTTTGGGGCTCTGACCAGGTTCTGTTACCTAGAATCCTTTGCAAACCTCAAAATGTGGCAAAAAAACACATTTTCCTCAAATTTCGGTGACAGAAAGTTCTGGAATCTGAGAGGAGGAACAAATTTCCTTCCACCCAGCGTTCCCCCAAGTCTCCCGATAAAAATTATACCTCACTTGTGTGGGTAGGCCTAGCGCCCGCGACAGGAAATGCCCCAAAACACAACGTGGACACATCCCATTTTTTGACAGAAAACAGAGGTGTTTTTTGCAAAGTGCCTACCTGTAGATTTTGGCCTCTAGCTCAGCCGGCACCTAGGGAAACCTACCAAACCTGTGCATTTTGTAAAACTAGAGACCTAGGGGAAACCAAGATGGGGTGACTTGTGGGGCTCTGACCAGGTTCTGTTACCCAGAATCCTTTGCAAACCTCAAAATTTGACTAAAAAAACATATTTTCCTCACATTTCGGTGACAGAAAGTTCTGGAATCTGAGAGGAGCCACTAATTTCCTTCCACCCAGCGTTCCCCCAAGTCTCCCAATAAAAATGATACCTCACTTGTGTGGTTGGGCCAGGTGCCTGCAACAGAATAAGGCCAAAAAATTGTAGAGATAGAGGGGATAGCACAGCGAGTTGATAAGGACATATTCTTCTTTTATACATCTTTAGGCTGACTCTGCTTTGGGGACCCACACAAGTGAGGTGTTATTTTACTTGGGAGACTGAGGGGAATGCGGAGGAGTAGGAATTTTGTGCTGGAGTGGTGATCGTACAAACGAAAGTCAGGAAAATATGCATTTTTAAGCACATTTTGAGGTTTGCAGAGGAGTCTGGGTAAGAAAATGTTGGGGGATCCAGGCAAGCCACACCTCCCTGGACTCCTTGGGGTGTCTAGTTTTAAAAAATGTCGGGTTTGGTAGGTTTTCTTAGATGAAGGCCGCACCCAGGACCAAAAACGTAGGTGCCCCCTCCCCCCCTAACACAGGTAGTTTTGTAATATATCATTTTGATGTGTCCACATACGTCTGTGATGTGCCAAACACTAAAATTGTGAAAATAAATGCACTTAGGTTATGTGAAAAAGACCCCTCACCCACCAACCAAGTTGGTGGCATGCTTCATCATCGGGGTCCCACCCGAGGCACCTAGCGTGTCACAGGTGTGCTGCGAGGCCTGATTACAGCGGAGCAGGTTTTGTCATTTTTACCACACATACTGGTTGGATTTGGCACGAGGGTGAGTGATGGTTCAGAGGATCAAATGTTATTAACAATAGATTTCACAAAAAGGAAAAGCACTGTTAATAACTGAAAGGCCAAAAAACTGAACCAATGACTCACAGCTCGTGAGCTGTAAACAGTCCATTCACACACCTTTCATACATGACATTCACAAGACCATTCACGCCACCAGCCACGGGCCCAGCACATTACAACACTCGCATCGACAGACAGCGCCACTCAAGGGCCCATCACTTACATACAGCCACATGCCTGATACAACAATCACACCAGCTGATGGGAGTGTGTGGACTGGTGTTTGGCTGGTAGTGTGTTGCAGTAGCCAACAGCAAGTCAATATGCACACTATGTACACCCTCAGCCAAGCCCCACTCCACACACAATGGCATCACTTTTTTTTTTTTTAAACAAAGAAACCCCTAACTAATTATAAATAATTACAAAACTACAAACACAAAAGCTCTAACTAAGTACATGACAGAAATGCTAACCATAAAACTGAACACATGAAAATACAAAACAGACATTAGTTTACACTTATGGTTGTTCCCAGTAATTCTTCTGGGTGTGGTAATTCTTAAAACAACCACCCACACACAGCCCAGGCTTTGAAGGACAATCTGGGCAGTACATTCGAGTCTCCCTCCGGATACCTCTTCGAAAACACACTCTACATTTCTTAGCTGGAAAGTCTTTTTTGGGTGTGGTAGGAATGTGCTCAGCAAAGTGGTGATCTTTCAATCTAGCCACATCCTCCACCACTGCTTCTCTAGGAACTCTGGCCTGTTCCACCACAATAAGGCTCTCTATCACTGACTCCTGAAATTTCACAAATGTCATCTTTGAATCTGGAGACCTATCCTTAAACACAATAAAAGCATTAAAAGTTGCTAAGTGGAAGAGGTGAATTGCTAACTTCTTATACCAAACGTAAGACTTACGAATAGCAGTATAAGGTTCCAACCTTTGATCAACTCTATCTACACCTCCCATGTGCTTATTATAATCTAAAATGTACACAGGTTTGCGCACTTCAGCAACCTGGACCCAAACAGTCACAGGGGAAGTACTCTCATCATGGATGGTACTTAGCATGTAGACATGCCTCCTGTCTGAAAACTTCAAAGCTAGCAGCTCATCATTCCCAAAGGCACTGCACTGTCCCCTCTGAAGTTTTTTACAGACAAGCTCCCTTGGATAGCCTTTCCGGTTACAACGAATTGTGCCACAAGCAACAGTGTCCACTCTAAACAATTCCTTGAACAACTGCACTCCAGTGTAAAAGTTATCTACATACAAATGGTGGACTTTGTTGAACAGTCGTCTACCAAGTTCCCACACAATTTTCTCAGTAACTCCAAAAGTGGGAGGACTACCAGGGGGGTCAATACTGAAATCCCTACCAATGTAGACACGGAAATTATACACATATCCTGTACTACTTTCGGACAGCATATACAATTTAATTCCACATCGTGCCCTCTTGCTAGGAATGTACTGCCTAAAAACCAAACGACCCTTGAAGAGGACCAAATACTCGTCCACAGCTATTTCTTTGCCTGGAACATGGACCTCTGAAAACCGATCTACAAAATGATCAAGGACAGGCCTAATCTTAAAAAGACGGTCAGAATCAGGATGATCTTGTGGCAAGGATAATGCATTGTCAATAAAATGCAGCATCCTCAGAAGAAGCAAATACCGATTACGACTCATTGTTGCAGGAAATATAGCTGTTGCCATCAAGGGACTAGTAGACCAATAAGAAGCCAGTGACAGCTTCCTTATCAACCCCATCAAAAGAGTCAAATTTAAAAACCTTTTCATCTCCTCCAAATTTGTGGGAATCCACTGGGCAGCTCTAGAGTGCGGCCTAAGTCTAGCAGCGTTGTCCCTCAAATACTGCTCCACATACAAATTAGTCTGCTCAACAATCTCTTCCAAAAACACATCATCAACAAATAACTCAAAGAAATTGACAGGCAAAAAGTTCTCAGTATTGACTCTACACCCCGGTAGACCAGTAAAGGCAGGCAACTCTGGCTGCTCCATGTTTGGGGCAACCCAGAGTTTAGGTCTTCTAACGGGAAACCTTTCAGCCCCAGGTTGCTGCACTAATGGCACATCAGTGTCCTCCTCTGAAACAGGCCCTTCATCTGCACTGAGTATGGCTTCCTCATCAGAAGATTCCTCTCCGACAGAAACTTCACTGCCAGAATCTCTCACTTCATCCTCTACCTCAGATGCAGAGTCCGTCTCATAATCATGATCAGACAATGACTCAAAAAGTATACCAACCACCTGCTGAGCGGTCATCCTGCGGCTAGCCATGATCTTTCCTACGAAAATTAACTGGACAAATGCACCACCAACAACCAGCACTGTGTAAGATAAGTAATAAAGTGTAGCTTTATTAGTAAGCGTTATAAACTCAAAAACTATACCGCTCACTTGCCTGAAAAAGCTTGAATCACCAGCAACTACTCTGCACAGACAAAGCAATCACCAATGATATCCCACTAAAAAGAAAGAAAGAAAAGCAAATTAGAAATAAGACAACACAAATATCATTGTGCACAAATCTAAGGACAATTTCACACAAACCTGCTTTGAGTACACCACCTACAAACATGTCATTCATGCATGGCAACAATACTCCTTTGGAGTAAATTGTTTTTACTTACCTAAAACATGCAACTATGCAAACCGCAGGTCTACCACCGTCAAAACCGCAGGGAGCCACAGCAAAGAAAGCAAAAGCTTTGAACTAGAACAAAAAGGAGAAAAAATTTTATCACAAATGCAAATACTTCGTCAGTTGACAAACATCCCATCATCAAGCATTTAGAAATTGGTGCCTAAGTGGATTCTGCCACAGGGGCAGATGGGCCTACTAAATAATAGGCCTATCTGCCCCAAGGAGGGCAGAAAATACCTTTAGTAGTGTGTCCCCTGGGGGAGCGACCCTTGCCCAAGGGCCCACCCGCAAACAAAAAACAAACCACACACACTATCCCTGGTGCCTAAGTGGCTTCTGCCCCCCTTGGGGGTAGATCAGCCTAAAAATAATAGGCCAATCTGCCCCCAAGAGGGGCAGAAATGGCCACACGAAACATGACCCCAAATGGGAGCGACCCTTGCCCAAAGGGCCGCTCCCCAACGCAAAACATTACAAACATAAAAAAAAAAATCCCTGGCGTCTAGTGGATTCTGCCCCCCTTGGGTGCAGATAGGCCTAAACATATTAGGCCGATCTGCCCCCAAGGGGGGCAGAAATGGCCACACAAACATGCCCCCCAAATGGGAGCGACGCTTGCCCAAGGGGCCGCTCCCAAACATGAAAAGCCTTTCCTTTCCCCCGGTGCCTCTTTGTCCCAAACCCCCACCCGCCGGAGGAGAAAGTCACCTGTTCTCCTGTGATCGCACTGGAAGCAAATGGCTTCCAGTGCGACCGGCTGTGGATAAAGATGTCAGCAGGCGATTGCGTGCTGACGTCATTATGGTGGGGTGGGGGGGAAGGGGAAGGGGAAGGTGTTCCCCTTCGATCCCCGCCTTGGGGGTGTGGGGGGGAACCCCAGGGAGGGAGCGCTAGCGCTCCCTCTGGGCTCTGGGCCGAGGACTTTACAGGAGCACTGTGCCGCGGGGCGTAACCACTACGTCCGCGGCACAGAAGGGGTTAAGGATATTTAAAGGAAGCCATCATGTTAATCTATGAGAGAGATAGGCCTTGCAACAATGAAAAACAAATTTGGCAGTATTTCACTGTTAGGACATGGAAAGCACATCAGCACATGTCCCATCTTTAACATATACTGCACCTTGCCCATGGGGCTATCTAGGGCCTACCTTAGGGGTGCCTTACAAGTGTAAAAAGGGAAGGGTTAGGCCTGGCAAGTGGGTACACTTGCCAAATTGAATTTGCTGTTTAAAACTGCACACACAGACACTGCAGTGGCAGGTCTGAGCCAGGTTTACAGAGCTAATAATGTGGGTGGCACAACCAGTGCTGCAGGCCCACTAGTAGCATTTGATTTACAGGCCCTGGGCACCTCTATTGCACTTTACTAGGGACATACTAGTAAATCAAATATGCCAATCAAGAAAAAGCCAACTACACATACACACAGGAACACTTGCACTTTAGCACTGGTCAGCAGTTGTGAAGTGCCCAGAGTACCAAAAACAGCAAAAACAGAGTCCAGCACACAGTCAAAACAAGGGAAGCTGCGGCAAAAAAGACATGGGAGACCAAGGATGCAAGGTCTAACATACATGTAGTCAAATCTCCAATGGCTAGTACTCCATCAGCCTGTCAAATACGTTTGACTACCGTGGAAACTGAATCATTTTTTCCATCATCAAACTATGGTCTTCCCGAATAAAAATCAGGCAGGCAAGGTATAATGTTACCAGCGGGGTGCTTCATAGACATTGCGACGGACTTCCCTCTTCACCCACGTTTATTTTGGGCCCTTAGTCTTATATCCAAATACTTGCAATCTCTGTGATTAGGATGAGCACTAGAGAATAAAAGAAAAGGAAGAGCAGATCTGGGCACACATAAGTGTCCCCTGCATTGCTCTGGTGCACATGTATTCTTGCATTCAGTTCCATCTTTAGTGAATCTCAGGTTACTTTTGATTTGGCCTCAGTGTATATGATAATCAGTTGTGTACACTCTGGGCCTTACTTGTGGACGATAGGCAACAAATGACCCCCTTAAAGTATAGGAATGGTCCTTCCTGCTCCATTCTCCCCTAGCCCCAACAGATTGAGATTTGGTTGAGAGTAGAAGCCTCCGCCTCATTTGTGCTTTTGATTTTGCTACTTAGGCGCTATGGCAGTTGTAAATGAGGATTTCACTTTTATCGAATTTAGCCATTATGGGTAACTTGCTACATGAGAATATGTAATGGACAGCTGTCAATTAATTCTATATTAGGGATACTTGTACAAGGTTTATATGAGAAAGGATAGTTAACATTCATCACTGCTCTTTGGTCAGTATCGTTTCAGTTGTTCTGCATGTCAAGGCCATTGTTTTTCATTTTCAAGTAACAATGGCTTGCGTTGAGAATTTACTGAAAACAAAAATAACTTAGGTGTATTAAACATGATACCTGCTTGGCAAAGTTTCAGTGCTTTCAGGGCACCTACCACACCTATTACTTTATTGGAGGCACAATAATCCCTTCCTGATTCGCAACATCTCCAAAGTTTACTGGCAATACTCCACATGTCTATACCATCTGGCTATTACAGAACTAATTATTAACCCTGTAACAGAATTCCAGGTGCAGTAAAGTGGAGACACATACCTACATAAATGGCAGTAAACGTATCAATTATTCTCTTCTAGCAATTTATCAATTATGATATCACCAAGGCATCTGGGAGTTCATTGTTACGACTTCTATATTCTAAACAGAAGAGTTGCACATCTAAGAGAACTATCTCTTCTATTTGTGTTCAAAGTCATGTCTTCTCTGAAGTACCATCTGCCAGTAGTAAAGAGGATTTGCAATGCAATGAGTAACACCTTGAACCTTTGTTTAACTATTCAATGCATTCTGACAATAGTATGGTAACTTTTACAATGAACATAAGGTCTAAAAAATTCAAGCACAAAAAATTCAGGATTGGCTGAAGGTGTTACTCATGATACAGGGCATGTGGAATTCATGCAGATTGGAGACTCTTCAGACTTCTATCGAAAGGGCTCATTTTGTACAATTAAGTGATAAGAAAAATTAATGCATAACTAATAAATGTCAATTAAAAAAACTGTACAGAAATGAAGCAAAAAAGGGAATAATTGAGCCTAACATCCTGGTGGTGTCAGCCTACAAGAATATATAGGATCAACTAAATAAATAAATATGTTTATTTAGAATAACTCAACCCCTTTGCTGCCAGGCCTATTCCCCCTCAGGTGCCAAGCATTTTTTGGCTGGTTGGGGCAGTTCACGCTTAGGCCATCATAACTTTTTGTCCACATAAGCTACCCACGCCAAATGTGCGTCCTTTTTTTCCAACATCCTAGGGATTCTAAAGGTACCCAGACTTTGTGGTTTCCACTGAAGGAGGCCAAGAAATAAGCCAAAATACAGCAAAAAATTCGTTTTTTTTTTTTCAAACGAAGAAAAAGGTTGTAGAAGGCCTGTTTTTTTCCCCCTGAAAATGGCATCAACGTAAGGGTTTGCAGTGCTAAAATCACCATCTTCCCAGCTTTCAGGAACAGACAGATTTGAATCAGAAAAACACATTTTTCAACACAAGTTTGACATTTTACTGGGACACACCCCATTTGTAAAACATTTGGTGGTCATTCCAACATTGGCGGTAAAAGGTGCATACCGCTGTCAGAAGACCGGCAACATACCGCCGTGGCCGCGGTAAACCGCCACGGTCATTCTGACCCACAACACGGAAACCGCCAAAATGCAGACACCCACAAAAGTCCGCCACACCAAAGGCCAGCGAGAAACTGGCGATAACCAAACCGACACCGTCACGCCAACAGAAATACGCCCACACTATCACGACCCACGATTCCACGCGGCGGTCTTTCAAACGCAATATTCCATTGGCGGTACACACCGCCACGCTCAAAATACCCACACACTTACAAAACACAGCCACATTGGACAATTCCAAATACACACACCTGATACACATACGCACACCACTCCCACACACCCAATTAAATATAAAACACACACCCACATCACCCACAAACCCCCACTCCTAAAAAATCGGGACCACGCACAGAGAAATAGAGAACCGAGCACCCAGACGCGCATATTACCATCACCCAGCACTATTACCACGCACTTCACACAACACACCAATACACATCACCACACTCAGCATCAATCCACCCCACACATCACCTACACCACCCCATGGCACCGCAAAGACACCCCAGGTTTTCTGAGGAGGAACTCAGGGTCATGGTGGAGGAAATCATCCGGGTAGAGCCACAGCTATTCGGAACACAGGTGCAGCAGACGTCCATTGCCAGGAAGATGGCGCTATGGAGCAGAATAGTCGACAGGGTCAACGCTGTGGGACAGCACCCAAGAAATCGGGATGACATCAGGAAGCGGTGGAACGACCTACGGGGGAAGGTGCGTTCTGTGGTATCCAGACACCGCATTGCAGTGCAGAGGACTGGCGGCGGACCCCCACCTCCTCCCCCAGAATTTACAACATGGGAGGACCAGGTCTTGGCGATCCTGCATCCTGAGGGCCTCGGCAAAGTATCTGGAGGAATGGACTCTGGTAAGTCTCATCTTCACTACTTCATCCCCCCCACCAGCATGCCAACTCATACCCCCACCCTCACCCTCACCCCCATCACTCCTACTCCTTGCAAGTGTCTCACCATCACAACCCACCCATCCCAATACCAAGCCCTGCATGCGACCACAAAGCATGGACACCCATCACCAAAGCATGCCCACTGCACATACCCATCCCCCCCCAAACCACCGTCACAAAAGCCCCCACACAGGAATGCAAGCACTGGGGTACACGGGCACCCACCCATTGCACACCATGGCACACACAGATACAATAATCATGGTTTTATACCCCTGCAGGACCCCAACGCAACGTCACCACGCAGGAGGGTCCACAAATGTCCACTCCACCCCCAGAAGAGGCTCACAGTGATGACAGCAGCTCTGTCGACCTGGATCTAGATGACCAGCCCGGCCCATCAGGGACCTCGGGACAGTCGGTTCCCCTCAGACAGCCACAGGCCACAGCAGACCTTCCCCCCTCTGGGAACACCAGCACAACACCCACCCAGCGGGCCCATACCTCTGTCCCCAGGACACGTCAATTAGCGGTGTGTCCACCACTACAGGGCACCCAGGTTAACACACCACCCCAACAACAACAGGGACCTGGGGGCAGTGGCAGTGGGCACACGGTCCAGGGGACAGAGGCCCAGGGAAACAGGGGAACTGGGAGGGCTGCTGTGCGACGGGGAGAGACAGGCCCAGGGAACCCACTCTCCATGAGGCCCTCTCCAACATCATGGGAGCGTACCATCATTCCCAGGAGACGATGGCGACGGTACTGGCCAGGTTTCAGGAGACCCAGCGCCTGCAGGAGGACCAGTATTTGGGGTTCAGGGAGGAACTACGAACCATCAGTTCCGCCCTGGGCACCATTGTAGGGGTTCTGAATCTGGTAGTCACCACATTGCGGGACACTGTGGCACCACAAAGGGCCCCTGACACTAGCATGGTCCAAGAACTGCCTACCACCTCCGCCGGCGCTAGTGTACAGGAGGCCCCGCCACAGGACCAACAGGCCACCAGCACCCCACCCCCTGCAGAAGGAGAACCACCCCGCAAGCGGTCCCTGAGAGCCAGGAAGAAAACAGAGTAAGATGCCAAGACCCCCGCCAGGAAAGGATACCACCCTGATTGTCATCCCACTGTCCCACATTGTCACCCTGTCCATCGTTAAACTGCCCCAGCTCCACTTTCCACAGGCATTTGGACAATGCACCTGTGATACTAATAGTCTGGACTCTGCCGTGGACATTCCTCCACCATCACCCCTCACCAATTTGCAACCACCCTCCAATATAGAGCACTTTAATAAACACAGTTATTGCACAAAACAATCAGGAGTCTGGCTGTGATTTTGAACAAATATATTAGACATTACCATGCCAAAATGCTTATTTACATTGTGATGCCAACATACCAATGTCACACAGCTGTAGTCCATGGGGAAACAAAGCAGATGTCACACAGTGGGGCCCACATCTCTGAAATCGAAAGGGAAAGTAACAACTCAGTTACCATACACTGGGTGAAAACGACAGACAGTAGAGAGGTAGTAGTGTTTAAGTACATGTAGTATGCCGGTGTGTATTCTTACCTGTGTGTCATTGGAAATATTGCTGTATTACTGTGCTCCTGTTGTCTATGTCGTCTTCTTCAGCTTCCTCGTCTTCACTCTCCACAGGCTCCACAGCTGCTACAACACCACCATCTGGACCATCCTCCTGCAGAAAAGGCACCTGTCGTCGCAAAGCCAGGTTGTGAAGCATACAGCAGGCCATGATGATCTGGCACACCTTCTTTGGTGAGTAGAATAGGGATCCACCTGTCATATGGAGGCAGCGGAACCTGGCCTTCAGGAGGCCGAAGGTCCACTCAATCACCCTCCTAGTTCGCCCATGGGCCTCATTGTAGCGTTCCTCTGCCCTTGTCCTGGGATTCCTCACTGGGGTCAGTAGCCATGACAGGTTGGGGTAACCAGAGTCACCAATTAGCCACACACAGTGCCTCTGGAGTTGCCCCATCACGTAAGGGATGCTGCTACGCCGCATGATGTACGCGTCATGCACTGAGCCAGGGAGCTTGGCATTAACATGGGAGATGTACTGGTCTGCCAAACATACCATCTGGACATTCATGGAATGATAACTCTTCCGGTTTCTGTACACCTGTTCACTCCTGTGGGGGGGGACCAAAGCCACATGGGTCCCATCAATGGCACCTATGATGTTGGGGATATGTCCAAGGGCATAGAAATCACCCTTCACTGTAGGCAAATCCCCCACCTCAGGGAAAACGATGTAGCTCCGCATGTGTTTCAGCAGGGCAGACAACACTCTGGACAACACCTTGGAAAACATAGCCTGGGACATCCCTGATGATATGGCCACTGTTGTTTGAAATGACCCACTTGCTAGGAAATGGAGCACTGACAGCACCTGCACTTGAGGGGGGATTCCTTTGGGTTGGCGGATAGCTGACATCAGGTCTGGCTCCAGCTGGGCACACAGTTCCTGAATAGTGGCACGGTCAAGCCTGTATGTCAGTATGACATGTCTCTCCTCCATTGTCGACAGGTCCACCAGCGGTCTGTACACCGGAGGATGCCTCCATCTCCTCCCATGTCCCAGCGGACGGTGCCTATGAAGGACAACAGCGAGCACAGAGTCAATTAACCCACAGGTACGTAACCACAGCTTGCACAGAACACAATTCTTAATCCATAGAATGGCTTGTATGAGTGTTGATGCAAGGCCTAGGTATGTGTGACGCAGTAAAAAGTAAGCCATGTGGGCCCATGAAATGGCGGCTGCCTGACCTGTAAAGTGCGACAATGGGATGTGAGGTAACTGCGCTGGCGTTGTACACCGTGGCGGTAGGCAGTCGAAGACCGCGGCGCAATGCAGCATTGGTTAACATTGAACCCTATGGGTCTCAGGAGCCAATGACGATGTGCGCCGGCGGTCGCGTTACGCACCGCCGCGGACGTGACCGCCATTTTCTATCTGCTTAATCACTTGATACCTGATCTTCGACAGGAGAGGACCTACACTGCAAGTGCTGCTGTGACCTCGGTCTGGAAGAGACAATGGCTCATGCGACTGGGGAAAGGGCCCCTGCCTTCACTGCGGAGGAGTTGGATAAACTTGTGGATGGGGTCCTCCCCCAGTACGCGCTACTCTACGGTCGTCCAGACAAACAGGTAAATACACTGGGAGCATGCTGTATGGGCTATGCCTGTGTTGAGTGGGGTGGATGAAAGATGGGCGTGTGGGGAGCGATTGAGGCATGCATCAAACGACGGTGAGAGCATGTGCCACATGGCAAGGGTAGGGATGGGGGGCCACTCACATTGAGGGTGCAGAAGGTAATGACTATTCTTCTCCCCCTGTACATTTCATATAGGTCAGCAACCATCAGAAGATCGATATTTGGCATGCCATCGCCAAGGACGTCCGGACCCTGGGGGTCCACCACAGACGGGGCACCCACTGCCGGAAGAGATGGGAGGACATCCGCCGCTGGAGCAGGAAGACGGCGGAGGCTCAGCTGGGGATGGCCTCCCAACGTGGGAGGGGTGCCAGTCGGACTTTGACCCCCCTGATGTCCCGGATCCTGGCTGTGGCCTACCCCGATTTGGATGGGCGCGTGAGGGCATCACAGCAGACACAAGGGGGTGAGTACACTCTCATTCTGCTGACTTTGCGCGCAGTGGAGGTGTCTGGGTGGGGGAGGAGGGCTGTGGTTATCCCTAGGCCAGGGCGATTTCTGTAGGCTAGGCCCCTCCGTAAGGCATGGCCCTGTGCCCCCGCCCCCCACCTCTGTAGGGTGCCAAGTACAGCTATTCATGGCCCTGTGTCATCTATGTGTGCAGATGTCGTCCATAGGCTTGTAGGCCATGTCCCAGGGATTGAGTAGTCGACCCCAAGTGCGCGGCGTAGTGCAGGGGGCTTCTGTGTCTGTCCTGTCCGCCAACGGTGTCGCCAATGCATGCACTCAACATGTCTATATTCTGTTTCCCCCCCCCTTTGTTGTGGTCTTCCTGTTCATGTGTGCATTAGCATCATCAGGCGGAGGAGAAGTGGCATCGGAGCACGAGGGAGCTGCATCCCACATGGCCATGGAGGGCCACACAACGGACTCCGAATTCACCAGTGGGACGGAGGGCGAGGGGAGCTCCACAGCGGGGACTCGGGCAGACATCAGTGACACCGACTCGTCCTCTGAAGGGAGCTCCCTTGTGGTGGCAGCAACATCTGTGCCCCCCGCAACAACAGGTACAGCCGCCACGCACCGTACCAGCACCGCCCTCCCAGCAGCCCCTCAGCGTTTGGCCCGTGCCCGCTCACCCAGGAAGGTGGGCATCTCCTTCGCCCCAGGCACCTCAGGCCCTGTCCCAGTCACTCCTGCTGCCCTCAGTGAGGAGGTCATTGACCTCCTGAAAACGCTCACTGTTGGGCAGTCTACCATTTTGAATGCCATCCAGGGTGTAGAAAGGGAGGTGCACCAGAGTAATGCATACCTGGAGGGCATTCATTCTGGTCAGGTGGCCCTTCAGCGATCGTTCCAGACTCTGGCCTCGGCACTGATGGCAGCCATTCTCCCTGTCTCTAGCCTCCCCCCTCCAACTTCCTCCACCCATACCCTATCACCTATACCTCTGCCTATCCCAGACACACCATCAGACCAGCCTGCACACACCTCAACACCCAAGGGAAGCTCAGCCAGACATAAGCACCACACATCCCACAGGCAGTCACACAAGCAACATCCACATACAGACATACCAACACCCACTGCCTCCACTGTTTCCCCCTCCTCCACGTCTCCCTCCTCCCTCCCTGTCACCTCTCTGTCCACACCTGCATGCACAACATCTTCAGCCACTACGTCCCTCAGCAGTACACACACCAGAACACCCCGCACACGTGCAGTCACCACCCCCACTGCCATTTACACGTCCCCTGTGTCCTCTCCCAGTGTGTCTGTGTCCCCCCTTCCAGGATACACAAACGCAGGCAGCCACCCACCCAACAGCCATCCACCTCACGACAGCCTCCAGCCCAAGCACCTGCACCCAAAGCCACCTGACTTACAACTCCTACAACCACAACCTCTTCCTCTACTCCCATACCCACTACACCTACCCGTCCCACTGCTCCCAAAAAGTTTTTCCTGTCAAAACTCAACTTCTTTCCACCAACTCCCCCACCCAGTCCATGTCATAGGACTACAGTCACCACCTCAGCCACGACAAAATCGACCCCTCTCATCACAGTCTGCCATGGACAGTGGAGTGCCCCACCCACCAGGGCAGCCAGTTTGGTGCGAAGCCAAGGCATGGGCAGCCCAACCCCGGAGAAACATCCCAATATAGGCAGTGGCCGGCCGGAGAGGGTGAAAACACCAGGGACTAAAACCCCTACCAGGGCTCCGGCAGGGAGTGTGGAGACAGCTGGCACACCGCCCAAGGTGGGGAAGGGCCACAGGCGATCAGGGAAGGCTGGGTAGTGCAGCATGCCCGACAACACCGCCATCGGCCCAGCTGGCCAGGAGGGCCCCCCAGCCCCATCCCATGTGGGCAGGAGGCCACCAACAGCCCCGGCACAGCTGCCCAGGAGGGCCCCGCCAGCCACAGGACAGATGGGCAGGAGGGCCCCGCCAGCCACAGGACAGGTGGCAAATGAGCACCCCGCCATGGCCGGGACCGCTGAACTGGGCACCGCCGTCTCAAGCACCGCTGCACTGGGCCCTTCATCTCAAGCCCCGCTGAACTGGGCACCGCCGTCTCAAGCACTGCTGCACTGGGCCCTTCATCTCAAGCACCGCTGAACTGGGCACCGTCGTCTCAAGCACCACTGCACTGGGCCCTTCATCTTAAGCACCGCTGAACTGGGCACCGCCGTCTCAAGCACCGCTGCACTGGCCCCTTCATCTCAAGCACCGCTGAACTGGGAACTCCATCTCAAGCACCGCTGCACTGGGCCCTTCACCTCAAGCACCGCTGAACTGGGCACTCCATCTCAAGCACCGCTGAACTGGGCCCTTCATCTCAAGCACCGCTGAACTGGGCACCGCCGTCTCAAGCACAGCTGAACTGGCCACTCCATCGCAGGCACCGCTGGCCCATGAGCGGCAGGGTCTGGGCCGCATCTGTGTCGGGCAGGGCTGCACAAGGCACTCTGGGCACCAGGCCCCCTCCAGAACCAGTGGGGACATGCATCCACTACCTCTGTCCTGCACAGGTAGAAGCACTCTGGGCACCAGGCCCCCTCCAGAACCAGTGGAGACTGTTATCCACTTGTGAGACTGTGGCTTTGCACTCCCCAGGATTGAGCAGTGGGCAGCCCACCCACTGTATAGACTTGTGAGACTGTGGCTTTGCACTCCCCAGGATTGAACAATGGGCAGCCCACCCACTGTCTAGACTTGTGAGGCTGTGGCTTTGCACTCCCCAGGATTGAACAGTGGGCAGCCCACCCACTGTCTGGACTTGTGAGACTGTGGCTTTGCACTCCCCAGGATTGAACAGTGGGCATGGAGGCCCCTCGTGGATCTGGCGTCGTGCACTCATCTGGCTGAGGTGCCCCCCCTTCCCTTCCCCCTGAGTTTTGCTATCTGATGCCCCTGCCGTGTTCTCTCCGTTAGAGTCAGGTATCCTGTGTGGGCTTTGCCCATGTGATTTGGGCCCAGTGGTCCACGGACAATGCCTGCTACAATGCTCGGACTTGTACATTTCTGTATATAAGAGTTTTTGATGTGTATATATATTTTTTGGCAGTATTACAATATATTTCAATGTTTAAAATCATTTCCTTTTGTCTTTGCATTCTTCCGGGGGGCTTGGGGGGTGTAACTGTGATGTATTGCTATGCATTGATGTGTGTGTTGTAGTGGGTGAGGGTTGGGGTGGGTGTGTCGCGTATGTGTGTCCCCATAATTTTTTGCCTCCCCCCTCCCCTGTGTCGTAGGTGCAGTACTCACCGTTGTCTTCTGCGCTGGCGTTCGTGCTCCTGGTAGAGGAGCAGGAAGACTATCGCTGGGAGTATGTGGAGTTCGGGTTCCATGCTGTCCGGATTCCTCGTGGGGTGTATGGAGGTGAGCGTTTTCCCTTCGAAATGGCTGTTTCCGCTGTGTTTTTATAGGTGGGGCTACCGCCCCGGAAAAGGTGGCGGATTGGTAGGTTGTGATACTGTGGGCGGTACATTGACTCCCGCCTGTCTGTTGGCGGTGACCGCCGCGCTGTTTGTTTGTACCACCGTGGCGGTCGGTGTGTTAAAGTGGCGGTCTCTGTTGGCGGTTACCGCCTCGGTCGGAATTCCTTTTTTTTTACCGCCAGCCTGTTGGCGGTTTTGCCGCCGCTTTAACACCGACCGCCAGGGTTGGAATGACCGCCTTTGTGCTTTCAGCTCCTTCCAGTTACTGACAGAAATGGGTGTGAAACCAATGCTGGATCCCAGAAAGCTTAGCATTTCAAAAAAGTAGACATAATTCTGAATTCAGCAAGGGGTCACTTGTGTAGAACCTACAAGGGTTTCCTACAAAAAATAACAGCTGATATTAAAAAATATTAAATTGTGGTGAAAAAAACAGCCATTTTACTCTGTAACTTTTTCCTGCAATGTCAGATTTTTGAAAGCAATATACTGTTATGTCTGCTGGACTCTTCTGGTTGCCGGGGATATATAGGGCTTGTAGGTTCTTCAAGAACCCTAGGTACCCATAGCAAATAAATGAGCTGCACCTTGCAATGGGTTTTCATTCTATACCGGGTATACAGCAATCCATTTGCTGAAAAGAGTGAAAAATAGGTATCAAGAAAACCTTTGTATTTCCAAAATGGGCATAAGATAAGGTATTGAGGGGCATATTTATAGTTGGCGCCGGAATTGCGTTGTTTTTTTTTACGCAATTCCGACGCAAAAATAACTCCATATTCATACTTTGGTGTTAGATGCGTCTAGTGCCAAAGTCCATGGAGTTAGCGTCATTTTTTAGCGTGGACACCTACTTTGCGTTAATTATATGCAAGGTAGGCGTTCCCGTCTAAAAAATCGACTCCGAGGCATGTGCGTCGGATTTATACTCCCGGGCAAAATTCACGCCCGGGAGTGGGCGGGTCAAAAAAAATGACGTACTGCCGCTTTTGCGCCGTTTTTTAGCGCCTGCAAAAGGCAGGCATTAAGGGACCTTTGGGCTCTGAAGGAGCCCAGAGGTGCCCTCCCATGTCCCCAGGGACACCCCCTGTCACCCTTGCCCACCCCAGGAGGACACCCAAGGCTGGAGGGACCCATCCTAGGGACATTTAGGTAAGTTCAGGTAAGTGTTTTTTAAAAAACAAATTGTGGCATAGGGGGGCCTGATTTGTGCCCCCCTACATGCCACTTTGCCCAATGACCATGCCCAGGGGACAGAAGTCCCCTGGGCATGGCCATTGGGCAAGGGGGCATGACTCCTGTCTTTGCTAAGACAGGAGTCATTTCAATGGGGGTTGGGAGTGAAAAAAAATGGCGCAAATCGGGTTGAGGCAAAAAAATTGCCTCAACCTGACTTGCCCCATTTCTTGACGCCCAAGCCCCATATCCCCCTACGCCGGCGCTGCCTGGTGTACGTCGTTTTTTTTAACGCACACCAGATGGCGCCGGCGGCTAACGCCGGCTAACGTCATTCAATAAATACGGCGCCCGCATGGCGCTTCAGAATGGCGTTAGCCAGCGCTAATTTTTTTGACACAAAACTGCGTTACCGCAGTTTTGCGTCAAAAAGTATAAATATGGGCCTGAGAATCAGTGGTTATTTGCACATCTCTGAATTCTGGGGTGCCCATACTAGCATGTGAATTACAGGGAATTTCTCAAATAGACATCTTTTTTACGCACTGTCTTACATTTTGGAAGGAAAAAAATGTAGAGAAAGACAAGGTACAATAACCTTTGTTTTTCTATTCTGTGGACACATCACATTTTTACATTGAAATCTTATGTGCTTTTGCTTTTTACCCAAAATCCTTTGCAAACCTCAAAATTTGGCCAAAAAAAAGCTTTCCCTCACATTTTGGTGAAAGAAAGTTATAGAATCTGAGAGGAGCCACAAATTTCCTTCCACCCAGCGTTTCCCCAAGGCTCCCAAGAGAAATGGTAGCTCACTTGTGTGGGTAGGCCTAGCGCCCGTGAAAGGAAATGCCCCAAAACAGAACGTGGACACATCACATTTTCCCAAAGAAAACAGACCTGTTTTTTGGAAAGTGCTGAGCTGTGGATTTTGGCCTCCAGCTCAGCCAGCACCTACGGAAACCTACCAAACTATAAAACTAGACAGCTAGGGGGATCCAAGACGGGGTGACTTGTGTGACTCTCACCAGGTTCTGTTACCCAGAATCGTTTGCAAATCTCAAAATTTGGCAAAAAAAACACTTTTTCCTCCTATTTTGGTGACAGAAAGTTCTGGAATCTGAGAGGAGCCACCAATTTCCTTCCACCTAGTGTTCTCCCAAGTCTCCTGATAAAATTGGTACCTCACTAGTGCCCGCAAAAGGAAATACCCCAAAACACTATCTGGACACATCAAAATTATCAAATACAAAACTACTGTTTTTGCACGGAGGGCGCACCTGCGTTTTTGGTCCTGGGCTCAGCAGCCATCTAGGGAAAGCTACAAAACCCAGACATTTCTGAAAACTAGACACACAAGCGAGTCCAGGGAGGTGTGACTTGCGTGGATCCCCCAATGTTTTCTTACCTAGTATCCTCAGCAAACCTCAAATTTAGCTAAAAAAATCTAATTGTTCCCACATTTCTGTGTGAGATCACCACAGCGTGACAAATTTCCTACCACCCAACGTTCCACTCAGTCTCCCGGTAAAAATTATACCTCACTTGTGTAGGTGTGCCAAGTGCCTGTGACAGGTAAGAGCAAAAAACATGTTGAAATTGAGGGGTAACCAAAGATGGTCCAAAAGGGCAGTTTGAAAAAAAACTTTTTTAGGTTTACAAGTGCAGCATAATTTTTATCAGCATTGATGAGACAATGCTGGGTGGTAGGAATTTTGTTGATTCCTGCAGATTCCATAAAGTTTCATCAAAAAATGTGGGAAAAATGTGTGATTTCTAGCAAAGTTGGAGGTTTGCAGGGCATTGTGGGTAAGATAATGGTGCATGGTGCATGTGAAGCACACCACCGTGGAATCACCCAGATGTTTAGTTTTCAGATGTGTCTAGGTCTTGTGTATTTTTCTACATGGCAGCGTCCAAAGTCCAAAAAGTGCAGCCCTCACTATTCCAAGTGGGGCGATTTTGAGAGTTATCCAAGTTCCCATGACCCAAATGTAAAACTAAAACCCAAAATAATCAAATGTCCTCTTGCTTGCCCTAGGATAAGATGTTTTAGTGTGTGGGGGAGAGCAGAAAGACTGTTACCCCCTCCAGTTTTGGGTGGGGGCATAACTAGGCCCATAATGGTTGGTAGCCACCACCCCACTATTTTTTGTTTTTTAAAATTCCCTGTCATCTAGTAGACTTTCTACCCCCCCGGGATGTGGATCGGGGTTAATTGTCCCATCTGCCCAGTAGTGGGCAGAACAACTTTGGCCCCATTTATTTGGGGTAGGGGTATGGGCATACCCCCACCCTCTTATTTTGGAAAACAAAAATCCCTGGTCTCTTGTGGGCTTTCTGCCCCACTCCCCCCCTTTTGGGGCAGATGGGCCTTACAAAAATGGCCAACATTAATATGCCTCCATGGGGAGCGACCCTTGCCCAAGGGGCTGCCCCCCAAACAAAACACACACATACACACACACCAATCCCTGGTGCCTAAGTGGTTTCTTCCGTCCCTGGGGGCAGATCGGCCTAATAGAAATAGGCGAATCTGCCCCCAAGGGGAGCATAAATGGCCTATAGTAAATTTGCCCCCCCCGGGGAGTGACCCTTGCCTAAGGGGTTGTTCCCCTTGTGTGAAATTGGCAGAAAAAAAAATACCTGGTTCCTAGTGGTTTCTGCCCCCTTGGGGGCAGATCGGCCTAACAAGAATAGGCCGTTCGAAATGACCTTAATACAATTTGCCCCCCAGGGGAGTGACCCTTGCCTAAGGAGTCACTCCCCATATATAAAAAACAAAAGTAAATATTAAAAAATATATGTTCCTGGTGTCTAGGGGTCTCTGCCCCTCCGAGGACAGATCAGTCTAATTATAATTGGCCGTCCTGCCCCCAGGGGTCACAGAAATGGCCTAAAAATAACTTGGCCCCTTGGGGCCTTATGTCAATTACCTGTAAAATAAAAATGTCCTGTTGTCTAGTGGGCATCGGGCAGCAGAAATGCTGAGAAAGACATCAATGGAAAGGAAAGGCTTTTCTTTTCCTTTCCTTTGATGCCTTTCTCGGCCCCTCCACATGATCGGAGGAGAAATGCAAAAGCATTTCTCCTCCGATCTGTGCTGGAAGCTGAGCTCCTAGCGCGGAGGGGCAGGCCTCTGATGAGGTCAGCGTGCGATCACATGCTGACGTCATCAGACACCACAGGGGGTGGGGGTGGAAGGGGAAGTGATTCCCCTCCCATCTCTGCAGTGGGGGTGCTGAGCCAGTCCCAAGACGTAACGGTTACGTTCTTGGCGCCTCAGCGCCACAGCCAAGGACATAACCGTTACGTCCTTGGCTGCGAAGGGGTGAAATAAAAATTTGAGTTATTGCTTAAAGTTAAATTAATAATACATTCTACTAAATATTAGGAAAGTCCTTCTCAGAATCAGTGGAGCCACTGTAATATAGGGCCAGATGTAGGAACATTCCGAATTATGACCCGCAAATTGCGAGTCAGTCCCTGACACCATCTGCGAATCGCAAGGGGGTCACAAAGGCCCACCTCATGAATATTCATGTCTGTCACTGCTTTTTAATAAAGCAATTTTTCTTTTTTGTAATGCAGCCCGTTTTCCTTAAAGGAAAGCGAGATGCATTACAAAAATGGCCATTGCCTGCTCTGAAAAAATGTTTGCAGTGCCATTCTCAACAGGGAAGGAGTCCCATGGGGACCCCTTCCCTTTTGCAAATGGGTTACCACCCATTACAAAAGGATGCAAACTGCGATTGGTTTGCGACCGCGTTCGCGGTCATAAAGCAATCCTGCATTGCACTGCAACTTGCAATTAGGAAGGGAACATTCCTTTCTAATTGCGACTCGCAAACCCATTTTGTGATTCGGTAACCAGGTTACCGAATCACAAAACGAGGTTTGTGCATTGCAAAGTGCTTTTTGCACATGGCAAACAGCGAATTTCACTGTTTGGGACGTGCAAAAAGCTTTGTACATCTGGCCCATAGTCCCATGTTATGTCACAATCTCAACAGTATAATGACTTAAAGATAACCTTAGCACAGTAATCAGTTCTTTAGTTAATTAGTGGAGTTACATTTTGCACAGTCCCTGAGAGCTGAATGCAATGAGAATATTCATACATTCATGGTAACTGAAATTAATAGCAGTAAGCCGTCAATAGAAAGTGCAGAAAATGATATGGTATTGGTCACATCCGAGCTGTGCTTAATATTAGTTAGTACTTGTGTTTTATTTTTTTCACATTGATTTCAAGACCATGTTAATCCTATGTTTGCACCATGAACGTTTGGTGCATCAAACATAATATCAATGATTTGGCAATGTTATAGAATTAAAGAATATATCGTGTGCACACTGTATTACTTTTCTATTGCTGTCAGGAGCGCTGCTTTAAGTGGAGTTGTATTTAATCTAAGGCTACTTATGGAACTTGTTGCTGGAGCATCATGAATAATAATAAAGGCTAGCAGTGATGTTAGATCACGGTGGATCTACCCAAGTCTTACCTAAATCCACAGATGTCACCTTTTGTGATCATGCAAACTGATTAGGTGTTTGCGCATGGGTTTTGTTAAAACATTTGACTGTTGTGCTACGTAGTTTCTCAGCACTATGAACAGAAACCCATGTTTATGTTTGCAAAAGTGCATTGCACTTTACAAAAAATATACATGCTTTTTTAAATTATCTGGTATCGTGCGCCTGGAGCACGACTTGGAATACTTAAACTAAAGGAGTATGGGCACTATCAAATTCTATTGACTGGGATGAAGTCTAAAACCGGAGACAAAGCAGAGTTAGCTTCTTCTTGAATAATATTGCTATTAAATACAACATATTGAAACTTTGAGGTGAAATCAAATTCTATTGACTGGGATGAAGTCTAAAACCGGAGACAAAGCAGAGTTAGCTTCTTCTTGAATAATATTGCTATTAAATACAACATATTGAAACTTTGAGGTGAAATTTTCACAACTGATTGTCGGATGCTGTCTCTTTCAATGGACTGTTTAGGTAGAAGTTTACAGTATGAGAGAGAAGGCTGCTGCCTGGTGGATGGAAAGGTGCTGCCCCGCAAGTCCCAGCAAGGCACAGAGAAGAGGCTACTTTCACATTTTGGACAGCATACATGTAAACAGACGAAATGACAGATTGGTAATTTTGTCTGTTTACATTTCCGATGCCTGTGCAGCTGACACAGCAAAATACGCATGTCAGCAGCACAGGACAATGGGCGCCTTCTGTGCTCCTTGGATTGGGCATTCCTTTGTTTTTAACCGTCTGATCCATTCACAAACTACAGACATGCTTTAGAAGCGCAAAGCAGCACAGCATGTTTGAGATGTGAACCCTTCAGACGGTGAAGTGACGTTGCCCCAGCCTCTATTAACCCCTACAGTGCAGGCGTCGGCCACTGGCCGACACCCACACTACTTCCCTGGTGTGGGTCACGACCAGTGGCCGACACCAGGGAGGGGGTTAAAAAATCCTCTGTGCATTTTTTATTAAAAAATACCCAGGGGGACACAGAAGATATTCCGTGTCTCCCCCATAACCCCAACCCGCCTCTTTGTGATGTCAGCGCGCCTCGTGTTGGTGTCGCCCACTGGCCGACACCCACACTACCTCCCTGGTGCGGGTCACGACCAGTGGCTGACACCAGGGAGGGGGTTAAAAAATCATTGGGTGCATTGCACCTGAGGATTTTTTTAAATTTAAAAATACCCCGGGAGACAGGGAAGATCTTTCGTGTCCCCCCACCTGCCCAACTGTGACATCCGTCACTATCTGCTTTCTCCATCGGAGCAGGAAGCGGCCTTGCAGCCGCTTCCTGCTCCAGTGTGGAAAACAGCCCCAAACGGCCTTCCCGACGTTTGGGAAGGCCTCGTTTGAAAGGGGGAGACTCTCCCCTTTCAAACGTGGCCTTACCGAATGGGTTTCCTGGCCCTCGGGAAACACCCACTAGACACCAGGGATTTCACTTGGGGAGGTTGGCCCCCTCGGCAAACAGGCCGGTCCCTCCTCAGGGGGATTTTTTTTTTTTTTTTAAAGGTAGGTTTACCCCTGGGGGGGGGGGGGCATGATCATGCCCTATTGCTCCCCCAAGGGGTTTAAAAATGTATTTTTAAAAACGGAATAAAAAAAAAAAGAAATTGACAGGGGATCGTCCGTGAGCAGGATGAACCCCTGTGGGGGCAATCATTTTCTGATGACTATTTATGTCATCACATTTTCCCATAATAAATTCGTTTATTATCATCAATTTAAAAACTTTGTTTCATTCATTTTTGTATTATTTTTCTTTCTTCTTTTACTTTCTCTGTAAAATGTATTCATTTGAATTTCAACATGTCTTCTATTCTTTTCCAATTTCATTCTCTTAAAACATTTTGGGGGTCATTACAACCCTAGCGGACGGTGTTAAAGCGGCGGTAATACCGCAAACAGGCCGGAGGAACAAAAAAGCGAATTATGATCGTGGCGGAAACCGCCAACATAGACAGCCACTTTAACACTCCGACCGCCACGGCAGTACAGACAAGCAGCACGGCGGTCACCGCCAACAGACAGGCGGGAGACAAAGTACCACCCACAGTATTACAACAGGCCAATCCGCCACCTTTTCCGGGGCGGATTCTCCGTGGATAAAAACACGGCGGAAACAGCTTTTGCAATGGGAAAACGCTCACCTGAACACACTCCACGAGGAAGGAGGATACCATGGAGCCGGAACTCCAAATACTCCCTGCGATTGTGTTCCAGCTCCTCTACGAACATCAGCAACGGCGGCGCCGAAGACACCCTCGCACCCTACAACACACACACCAATGCATTACCAAACATCACAGGAACAACCCCCAACCCCCCCGGAAGAATGCAAAGACAAAAGGAAATGAAGTACAACCATTGTAATGTATGAAAATACAGTAAGCACATATATACATAAATATATACACATTCCAAATATATACATCACGATTAGTAGTGCAGGTATGCACATTTCAATGTCCGTGGACCACTGGGCCCAAAATGCATGGGCGAGGCCCACACACGATACCTGTCCAGAAACGGAGAGAACACTGCAGGGGCATCAGATAGAAATACAACAGGCACCTCAGCCGGATGACAGCACCACGCTAGATCCACAACGGGGCTCCATGCCCATTAATGTATCCTGGGGAGTGCAAAGCCACAGTCTCTCAAGTCTTTGCAGTGGGTGGGTTGCCCACTGTTTTATCCTGGGGAGTGCAAAGCCACAGTCTCACAAGTGGATAACAGTCTACATTGGTTTTGGAGGGGGACTGGTGCCCACAGTGCTTCATCCTGTTAAGGACAGACGGAGTGGATGCTGTTCTCCACTGGTTCTGGAGGGGGACTGGTGCCCACAGTGCTTCATCCTGTTAAGGAGTGGATGCTGTTCTCCACTGGTTCTGGAGGGGGACTGGTGCCCACAGTGCTTCATCCTGTTAAGGACAGACGGAGTGGATGCTGTTCTCCACTGGTTCTGGAGGGGGACTGGTGCACACAGTGCATCACGCTCCCCCCCTGACGGTCCCAGTTCCGTCACTGCTCCTGCCGCACATGGGCTAACAATGCTTGAGTTGGCGGTGTTTGCCCTGTTCAGCTGTGCTTGCCATGTTCAGCGGTGCTTGCCATGGCGGTCTTTGCCCTGTTCAGCGGTGCTTGCCCTGTTCAGCGGTGCTTGGCCTGTTCAGCGGTGCTTGACTTTGCTGTCTCTGACCTGTGCAGCAGTGTGTGCCATGGCGGTCCCTCATTGCCCAGCGGGGCTGTGGCTGCCGGGGCCCTCCTGGGCACTGACTCTGGCGATGGTCTCCTGACAAGTGACGATTGTGCTGCTCTCCTGGGCACTGACTCTGGCGGTGGTCTCCTGACCAGTGACGATTGTGCTGCCCTCCTGGGCACTGACTCTGGCGGTGGTCTCGGGACCAGTGACGATGGGGCTGGCCGTGGCGTCCTGGGCAGCGGGGAGGATGGCGGCCTTCTCCGCCGTGCTGCTCTTCCCAGACTTTGGCGACTTCTTCTGCCCCTTCCCCACCTTGGGAGGAGTCACAGCTGACTCGACACTCCCTCCGGGACCCTTGTGAGCGGCTTTGCCTGCAGGAGTCTTCACACTCTCCCGTTGGCCACTGTCCAACTTCTGGTGCTTCACAGGGGGTGGACTGGCAGTGCTTTGGCTCTGTGTCACACTGGCTGCCCTGTGCCCGGTGCACTCCACATACCTATAACAGCCACCACTGGTACCAGACTTTTTTGGCTGAGGTGCTACTACGGGACCTATGAATTGGAGGGGGGGTGGTGGGACAGAGGTCAAGGTTGCTCAGGAAAAGTTTCTGACGAACACTGGGACGGGTAGCTGGAGGGGGTCTGGGAGTGGAGGAAGAGGAGGTGGTTGTAGGAGGTGTAACTTTTGATGCTTTGGGTGCAGGTGCATGTTCTGGAGGCTGTCGTGAGGTGGATGGATGTTGGGTGTGTGTGTGCCCGCGTTTGTGTACTTTGGGAGGGGGCGTCACAGACACACTGGAAGAGGACACAGGGGACGTGTAAATGGAAGTGGGGGTGGTGAGTGCAGGTGAGCGGGGTGTGGTGCTGGGTGTTCTGGTGCGAGTCCTAGTGGCTGTAGTGGTAGTGCATGCAGGTGAGAGTGTAGACGAGACTGGGAGGGAGGAGGGAGACGACGAGGAGGGGGACACAGTGGAGGCAGTGGATGTTGCTGTGTCTGTATGTGGGTGATGCTTGTGTGAGTGCCTGTGGGATGTGTGGTGCCCATGTTTGCCTGAGCTGCCCTTGTGTGTTGAGGTGTGTGCAGGCTGGTCTGATGGTGTGCTTGGGATAGGCTGAGGCACAGGGGATTGGGTCTGGGTGGAGGAAGTTGGAGGGGGGAGGCTAGACACAGGGACAATGGCTGCCATCAGTGCTGAGGCCCGAGATTGCAGGGTTCGATGATGGGCAGCCTGACCAGAATGAATGCCCTCCAGGAATGCATTAGTGTGTTGCAACTCTCTTTCTACACCCTGGATGGCATTCACAACGGTAGATTGCCCAACAGTGAGTGACCTGAGGAAGTCAATGGCCTCCTCACTGAGGGCAGCAGGGGTGACAGGGGCTGAGGTGCCTGGGGCAAAGGTGATGCCCACCCTCCTGGGTGAGCGGACACGGGGCGAACGCTGAGGGGCTGCTGGGAGGGTGGTGCTGGTAGGGGGGGTGGCGGCTGTACCTGTAGAAGTGGGGGACACAGATTTTGCCGCCACCACAAGGGAGCTCCCATCGGAGGACGAGTCCGTGTCGCTGGTTGCTGATCCGGTGACCGCCGTGAAGCTCCCCTTGCCCTCCGTCCCACTGGTGTATTCAGAGTCCGTGGTGTGGCCCTCCATGGCCATGTGGGATGCAGCCCCCTAGTGCTCCGGTCCCACTGTACCTCCGCCTGATGATGCCGATGCACAAGAGAACAGGGAGAGCACAAAAAGGGGTGGCGAAACAGAAGAAAGACAGGTTGAGTGCATGGCTTACCGCTACCGTTGGCGGACAGTACAGACACAGCAGCCCCCTGCACTACGCCGCGCTCTTGGGCTCTACAGATGCAGTTCCTGGGATATGGCCTACATGGCTATGATAGACATCTGCACACATAGATGAAACAGGGGCATGTATACCTGTACTTGGCACTCTACAGAGTTGGGGTGGAGTGCCACATGGCCTGCATTACGGAGGGGCCTAGCCTACGGAACTAGCCCTGGCCCATGGAAACCCACAGCCCTCCTCCCCCACCAAGACCCCTCCACTGAGCGCAAAGTCATGAGAATGTGAGTGTACTCACCCCCTTGTGTCTGCTGTGATGCCCTCATGCGCCCATCCAACTCAGGGTAGGCCACCGCCAGGATCCGGAACATCAGGGGGGTCATGGTGCGACGGGCACCCCTCCCACGTTGGGAGGCCATCCCCAGCTGAGCCTCCGCCGTCTTCTTGCTCCAGCGGCGAATGTCCTCCCATCTTTTATGGCAGTGGGTGCTCCGTCTATGGTGGACCCCCAGGGTCCGGACGTCCCTGGCGATGGCACGCCAAATATCCTTCTTCTGGTGGGCGCTGACCTACATGACATGTACAGCGGAAGAAGAGAAGTCATTACCAACTGCACCGTCGAAGTGAGTGGCCCACATCCCTGCCCTTGCCATGTGGCACATACATTCACACTCCTTCATGCTCGCAGAACTCTGCCCCCTTCCTACTTACATCCAGCCCTCTCCACCCAGGCATAGCCCATACAACTTGCACCCTATGCACTCACCTGTTGGTCTGGAGGACCATAGAGTAGCGTGTACTGGGGTAGGACCCCGTCCACGAGCTTCTCCAACTCTTGTGCAGTGAAGACAGGGGCTCTTTTCCCAGACGCAAGTGCCATTGTCTCTTCCAAACCGAGGTCACAGCAGCACTTGCAGTGTAGGTCCTCTCCTGTCGAAGATCAGATATCGAGTGATTGAACAGATAGAAAATGGCGGTCACGTCCGCGGCGGTGACGTCCGCGGCGGTGCGTATCATCACCGCCGGCGCACTTCGTCATTGGCTCCTGGGACCCATAGGGTCCTATGTTAACCAATGCAGCATTGCGCTGCGGTCTACGATCGCCTACCGCGACGGTGTACAACGCCAGTGCAGTTACCTCACATCTCATTGTCCAACTTTAGAGGTCAGGCATCCGACATTTCAGGGGCCCACATGGCTTCATTTTTAACTGCGTCACACATACCTAGGCCTGGAGTCAACACACATACAGAAAGTTTTTTGTATTTTGTGGCGTGTTCTGTGTAGCTGTGGGTACATACCTCTGAATTGGTTGACTCTGTGGTCGCTGTTGTCCTTCCTAGGCACCGTCAGCTGGGACATGTGAGGAGGTGGTGGAATCCTCCGGTGTACCGACCGCTGGTGGACCTGTTGACAATGGAGGAGCAACCTTTAATCATCACCTACAGGTTTGACCGTGCCACAATCCAGGAACTCTGTACCCAGTTGGAGCCCGACCTTAGGTCACCAATTTGCCATCCCACAGGAATCCCCCCTCAAGTGCAGGTGCTATCAGTGCTCCATTTCCTAGCAAGTGGGTCATTTCAAACAACAGTGGCCATGGCATCAAGGAGGATTTGGCTACAGTTAAAGGTGACTTCTATGCCCTTGGACATATCCCTAACATCATAGGTGCCATTGATGGGACACATGTAGCTCTGACCCCCCCGCAGGAGTGAACAGGTGTACAGGAACCGGAAGAGTTATCATTCCATGAATGTACAGATAGTATGTTTGGCAGATCAGTACATCTCGCAGGTAAATGCTATGTTCCCTGGCTCAGTGCATGACGCCTACATCCTGCGGAATAGCAGCATCCCTTATGTGATGGGTCAACTCCAGAGGCACCGGGTGTGGCTATTAGGGGACTCTGGTTACCCCAACCTGTCATGGCTACTGACCCCAGTGAGGAATCCCAGGACCAGGGCAGAGGAACGCTACAATGAGGCCCATGGGCAGACTAGGAGGGTGATCGAACACACCTTCGGCCTCCTGAAGGCCAGGTTCAGGGGCCTGCATATGACAGGTGGTTCCCTATTCTACTCACCAAGGAAGGTGTGCCAGATCGTCATCGCCTGCTCTATGCTTCACAATCTTGCTTTGCGACGCCAGGTGCCTTTTCTGCAGGAGGATGGTCCAGATGACAGTGTTGTGGCAGCTGTGGAGCCTGTGGACAGTGATGAGGAGGAAGCTGAGGAAGAAGACATTGACAACAGGGACTCTGTCATACAGCAATATTTCCAGTGACACACAGGTGAGAACAATTTATTTACTAGTACATTTACTTTCAAACTTCTATCTCTATCCTGTCTGTCAATTTGAAGCAGTATTTGATAACTGAGTTGTACATTTCCATTACGGTTTCACAGGTGTGGTTACCAACGTGTGTCATCTGCTTGCATCCTTCATGGACTTGTGATGTGTGACATAGGTATGTTTACATTACAATCTTCGAAAGGATTTTGTCATTGTAACAGATAATACAAATTTTAAAAATCACAGACTGACTTCAGATTGTTTTGTGGTTCAAGGGTGTTTTTTGACGTGCTAATTATTGGAGGGGGTGGCAAAATGGTGAGGGGGGATGGTGGAGGAATGTCCATGGCAGAGTCCAGTCTATTAGTCTCACAGGTGCACTGCCCATATGGGCATAGGAAGTGGAGCTGGGGCAGATCGAATATGGACAGGGTAACAAAGTGGGACAGTAGGATGACAATCAGGGTGGTCTCATTTCTTGGCGGGGGTCTTGCCATCGTGCTCTGTCCTATTCCTGGATCTCAGGGACCGCTTGTGGGGTGGTTCTCCGTCTGCAGGGGGTGGGGTGCTGGTGTGGTGGTCCTGTGGCGGGCGTCCTGTCCACTAGCGCCGGCGGGGGTGGTGGGCAGTTCATCGTCCATGCTAGTGTCAGGGGCCCCTTGGAGTGCCACGGTGTCCCTCATGGTGTTCTGTATGTCCTTCAGCACCCCTACAATGGTGCCCAGGGCGGAGCTGATGGTTCTGAGCTCCTCCCTGAAACCCAAATACTGTTCCTCCTGCATGCGCTGGGTCTCCTGAAACTTGGCCAGGACCGTAGCCATCGTCTCCTGGGAGTGGTGGTATGCTCCCATGATGGAGGAGAGGGCCTCGTGGAGAGTGGTTTCTCTTGGCCTGTCCGCCCCCTGTCGCACAGCAGCCCTCCCAGTTCCCCTGTGTTCCTGGGCCTCTGTCCCCTGGACCGTGTGCCCACTACCACTGCCCCCAGGTCCCTGTTGTTGTTGGGGTGGTGGGTTATCCTGGGTTCCCTGTAGTGGTGGCACACAGCTGATTGACGTGTCCTAGGGACGGAGGTATGGGCCCGCTGGGTGGGTGCTGTGCTGGTGTTACCAGAGGGTGAAAGGTCAGTGTTGGGCTGTGCCTGTGCGAGGTGAACCGACTGTCCCGAGGCCCACGATGGTCCGGGCTGGTCATCTGGATCCAGTTGGCCAGAGTTGCTGTCGTCACTGTGGGCCTCTTCTGCGGGTGGGGTAGAGATGTCTGGACCCTCCTGTCTGGTGACGTTAGGTAGTGGTCCTGCAGGGGTATAAAAGCATGATTATTGCATCTGTGTGTGTCATGGTGTGCAATGGGTGGGTGAGCGTGTACCCCAGTGCTAGCATTCCTGTGTGGGGGCTTGTGTGATGATGGTTAGGGGGTGTTATGAGTATGTGCAGTTGGCATGCTTTAGTGATGGGTGTCCATGCTTTGTTGTGTCATGCAGGGCTTGTTGTTGGGATGTGTGGTTTGTGTTATTAGTACATTAGTGAGGATTTGGCATGATAGGGGAGGGGGTGAGGGTGGGGGTGTGTGGTAGCATGCAGGTAGGGTGGGGGATATGATAGTTAATATTTGACTTACCAGTGTCCATTCCTCCACCGACTCCTCCGAGGCCCTCAGGATGCATATTGGTCAAGACTTGCTTCTCCCATGTTGTTAGTTGTGGGGGAGGAGGTGGGGGTCCACCGCCAGTCTGCTGAACCGCGATGTTGTGCCTGGAGACCACAGAACGCACCTTCCCCCGTAGGTCGTTCCACCTCTTCCTGATGTCCTCCCGATTTCTTGGGTGCTGTCCCACTGCATTGACCCTGTCCACGATTCTTCGCCATAGCTCCATCTTCCTAGCTATAGAGGTGTGCTGCACCTGTGATCCAAATAGCTGTGCCTCTACCTGTACGATTTCCTCCACCATAACCCTGAGCTCCTCCTCCGAAAACCTGGGGTGTCTTTGGCGTGCCATGGGGTGGTGTAGGTGATGTGTGGGGTGGTGTATGTGGTGATGAGTGTGGTGATGTGTAGTGGTGTGTGGTGTTTTGTTCGTGGATGTTGTGTGGGTGATGGTGTAGTGTGCCTCTGTGTGGTGGGGTTGTCTATTGGTGTGCTCTCTGTCTGTAGCCTTCGTCTGTGATTTTTGGTCGTAGGGGTTTGTGGGTGATGTGGGTTTGTGTTTTATATTGTGTTTGGTGTGTGCGAGTGGTGTTTGTATGTGTATCAGGTGTGTGTAGTTGGAATTGTCCAATGTGGCGGTGTTTTGGAGATGTGTGTGTATTTTGAGCGCGGCGGTGTGTACCGCCAATGGAATACCGCGGTTGAAAGACCGCCACGTGGATTCGTGGGCCGTGATAGCATGGGCGTTTTTCTGTTGGCGTGACGGTGGAGGTTTTGTTTTCGCCAGTTTATCACTGACCTTTGGTGTGGCGGACTTGTGTGGGTGTTTGAATTTCGGTGGATTCCGAGATGTGGGTCATAATAGCTGTGGCGGAATTCCGCGGCGGTGTATTGGCGGTCTTCTGCACGGTGATAAGCGGCTTTTACCACCAGGGTTGTAATGACCCCCTTTATCATTTTGCATATTTCCCAAATCCCGACTAAACAAAACCCAATTATCGACACCTATTTTGCTATTGTCAGCATAATATTTCTTCCCACATTGCTAAACCAATTTTGCACAGCTTTAATCCCTTTCCCAGCTTTCTCCCAAACTGTAGTTTCTGTTAGTTGTTTTAAATCCTCTTTATTAGTATTGGTTACATTCTTCATTAGTTCTTTAACTTTACCTGAGTTGTCAGGTATAAATGAAGAACAGTGATTTCAACCAACTGATTTACTAACTCCGCCCTCTTTTGCTAAAAGAGTGTCTAATGCAAGTCAGTTCTGAAGTGCCATGGCTCATGTAGCAGCCAACTCAGTATCTAGAAGAATGATAGCTCCAGAATACCTTGTCAACATGTTATCCACTATTGTGGACAACTTCTGTATTTTAATTGAATTTAAGACTACTCCCACCGAAGGAATTATAGCCTCAAAAATGTCACCCACAATGCTAGAAATTGATTCTCGCTTGTGTCTTGTTTGAAATCTCATCGTCTCAGGAATCTTATTCAAGTCTTCCAATTGATAGATTTTTGGAAAGACTATTCCCAAATAACATGTTCCATACCATCCTCTAGGAATACTGAAACATGCATTTCTTCCACAAATATAGTAAATCCCAGGAACTGGAGGGTCCTATCCATTCATCATAAAATCCCACTTACTCCTAAACAAAAACATGTCTACATTCACTCTTTCCAACAAACATTCTATCATTCTTGCTCCAAGGACTGTATATGCAAAGTTTCCTTACATGTTCAGCATCTATAGTTAGTTTTCCTTCTTTAGTAATGTCAGTATAAGCATAATCTATTCCAGGCTTCCTACTTATAGTTCCCTTGTCTATCTTTGCCTTTATTTCCCTTCTTCTATCTTCTGTGTTATCTAAAGATTTATTTTTAAACATGTTAGATTATTTAGATGCACGAATAGTGTGCCAAAAGTGAATGTAAGCTCAAAGAAATCTCTCATAATTACTATGCTATTTATTTTGGCTATTCTATTCATATAACCTATGACAGGCACAAATGACAATACTGTTGAGTAGGCTCTCATTATTCTAATGAGACTGCTGGATTTTGAGCGGCAGAATCACCCGCGGTGTGGGAGACTAAGACCCTCATTACAACCCTGGCGGTTGGTGGTAAAGCGGCGGTAAGACCGCCAACAGGCCGGCGGAAAAAAATAAAATCACGACCGTGGCGGAAACCGCCAACATAGACAGCCACTTTAACACTCCGACCGCCACGGTGGTACAAACAAACAGCATGGCGGTCAGCGCCAGCAGACAGGGGGAAGACAATGTACTGCCCACACTATTATGAGAGGCCAATCCGCCACTTTTTCCGGGGCGGATTCAACGCGAACAAAAACACGGGGGAAACAGGACTTGGAAGGGAAAACACTCACCTCTACACAACCCACGAGGAAGCAGGACGCCATGGAGCCAGAACTCCAAATACTCCCTGCGATAGTATTCCTGCTCCTCTACCAGGAGCACGAAAGACGGCGGCGACGACCACGTGAGTACTGCACCTACAACACAGGGGAGGGGGGAGGGAAAAGAGAGTGACACACACATGCAACACGCAACACCCCCACCCCACCCTCATCCACAACAACACACACCAATTCATGCTGCAACGTTACATTTCCCCCCCACCCCTCCTGGAAGAACGCAAGGGCAAAAGGAAATGATTTGAACGATTGTAATCAAGAAAAATCCATTATTCAAAAATATATATACACTATTAACAAATATGTACACCAAGATTTGAGGTTCATGTACTGTACCTTATAGTCCGTGGACCACTGGGCCCAAAATGCATGGGCAAGGCCCACACAAGATACCCAATCCAAACCGAGAGAACACTGCAGGGGCATCAGATCGAAATAAAAGAGGCACCCTAGGGGGAAGGGAAGGGGGGCACCTCAGCCGGATGAGTGCAGGACGCCAGATCCACGAGGGGGCTCCATGCCCTTTGATGTATCCTGGGGAGTGCAAAGCCACAGTCTCACAAGTTTCTCCAGTGGGTGGTTTGCCCACTGCTTTATCCTGGGGAGTGCAAAGCCACAGTCTCTCAAGTCTCTCCAGTGGGTGAGTTGCCCATTGCTTTATCCTGGGGAGTGCAAAGCCACAGTCTCTCAAGTCTCCCCATTGGGTGGTTTGCCCACTGCTTTATCCTGGGAAGTGCAAAGCCACAGTCTCTCCAGTGGGTGGTTTGCCCACTGCTTTATCCTGGGGCGTGCAAAGCCACAATCTCAAGTGGATAGCAGTCTCCACTGGTTCTGGAGGGGGCTGTGTGCCCAGAGTGCTTCATCCTGCCAAGGACTGAGATAGTGGATGCCTTTCTCCACTGGTTCTGGAGGGGGCTTTGTGCCCAGAGTGCTTCATCCTTCCAAGGACTGAGGTAGTGGATGCCTTTCTCCACTGGTTCTGAAGGGGGCTTTGTGCCCAGAGTGCTTCATCCTGCTAAGGACTGAGGTAGTGGATGCCTTTCTCCACTGGTTCTGGAGGTGGCTTTGTGCCCAGAGTGTTTCATCCTGCCAAGGACTGAGGTAGTGGATGTGCTACTCCACTGGTTCTGGAGGTGGCTTTGTGCCCAGAGTGATGCATCCTGCTAAGGACTGGGGTAGTGGATGCCTTTCTCCACTAGTTCTGGAGGTGGCTTTGTGCCCAGAGTGCTTCATCCTGCCAAGGACTGAAGAAGTGGATTTAAATCTCCACTGGTTCTGGAGGGGGCTTTGTGCCCAGAGTGCTTCATCCTGCCAAGGACAGAGGTAGTGGATGCCTTTCTCCACTGGTTCTGGAGGGGGCTTTGTGCCCAGAGTGCTTCATCCTGCCAAGGACTGAGGTAGTGGATGTGATACTCCACGGGTTCTGGAGGGGGCTCTGTGCCCAGAGTGCTTCATCCTGCCAAGGACTGAGGTAGTGGATGTGATACTCCACTGATGGTGGGGCAACATGCAAGATGTCCAGGCCCCTGGAACTGACCACCAGCCTCGTACGAATGACCACTGGGGATGGCAGCCATGTCTGCGGTGGTGCCACTGGCTCAGGATGTGGCGTGGCCACTGGCGGTGCTGGCGGCGGGCTCAGTAGCGGCGGTGCTTGCAGCGGTCATTGGGCAGCTGTGCTGGTGGGGCGCTCACTGACCTCGGTGCTGGTGGCGGTGTCATGAGCGGCGGTGCTGGTGGGGGGGCTCACTGACCTCGGTGCTGGCGGCGGTGTCATGAGTGGCGGTGCTGGTGGGGGGCTCACTGACCCCGGTGCTGGCGGCAGTGTCATGAGCGGCGGTGGTGGTGGGAGGCTCACTGACCCCGGTGCTGGCGGCGGTGTCACGAGCGGCGGTGCTGGTGGGGGGCTCACTGATCTTGGTGCTGGCGGCGGTGTCACGAGCGGCGGTACTGGTGAGGGGCTCACTGACCTCGGTGCTGGCGGCGGTGTCATGAGCGGCGGTGCTGGTGGGGGGCTCACTGACCCCGGTGCTGGCGGCGGTGTCATGAGTGCGGTGCCCGTGGCGGCGGTGCATGTGGTGGTGTTAGTGGCGGTCTTGTCTGCCGTGCAGGTTGGCGACGACTTGCCTTTCTTTTTCAGGCCCTTTACCACCTTGGATGGTGGCGCAGCATTCTTGCCACTCCCAACTGTTGTGTTGGCTGAGCCCTTGGTGGCAGGTGTTTTTGCCTTTTCCCTCCAGGATGTGGGCAACTTCTTCTGTTTTGGAGGTGGGGGAATATCCTTGGCATCCACCCTTACGACACTGGCAGCCCTGCTGCTTGGCACACTCCAGAAGCCGGTTACTGCTGGCACCACTGTGCCCGGTGATATGGTGGCTAAGGTGCTGGGTTGGAACCTGGAAAGCCGGGCCCTAGGGGACGGAAGGTCTGAGGGAGGGGAAGGGAAGAAGTCAAGGTTTGACAGGAAAAGTTTTTTAGACACACTGGGACGGGTAGATTGGGAGTGGAGGAAGAGGTAGTGGTTGTAGGAGGTGTTCGTTTGCTGACTTTGGGTGAAGGTGCATGGGCTGGAAGCTGTCGTGAGGTGGATGGCTGTTGGGTGGGTGTGTGACTGCGTTTGTGAAGTTTGGGAGGAGGGCTCACAGACACACTGCTAGAGGACACAGGGGATGTGTGAATGGTAGTGGGGGTGGTGATTGCACGTGAGCGGTGGGTGGTGATGGGTGTGCTGGTGATGGAGGTAGTGGCTGAGGATGTAGTGCATGCAGGTGTGAGTGGAGACGTGACAGGTAGGGAGGAGAGAGACGTGGAGGAGGGGGAAAGAGTGGAGGCAGTGGATATGGTATGTGTGCATGGGTATGATGCTTGTGTGAGTGCTTGTGGGATGTGTGGTGCTTATGTTTGCCAGAGCTACCCTTGTGTGTTGAGGTGTGTGCATGCTGGTCTGATGGTGTGCTTGGGATAGGCTGAGGTACAAGGGATTGGGTCTGGGTGGAGGAAGTTGGAGGGGGAGGTTGGACACAGGGACAATGGCTGCCATCAGTGCTGAGGCCAGAGTCTGAAATGCTCACTGTTGGGCTGCCTGGCCAGAATGAATGCCCTCCAAGTATGCATTTGTCTGTTGCAACTGCCTCTCTACACCCTGGATGGCATTCAGAATGGTAGACTGCCCAACAGTGAGGGATCTGAGGCGGTCAATGGCCTCCTCACTGAGGGCAGCAAGCAGGGCTGACTGGGGCAGGACCTGAAGTGCCTGGGGCGAATGAGATGCCCACCCTCCTGGGTGAGCGGCCACGGGACACATGCTGAGGGGTTGCTGGGAGGGCGATGCTGGTAGGGGGGGTGGCGGCTGTACCTGTACATGCGGGGGGCACAGAGGGGCCCGCCACCGCAAGGGAGCTGCCATCAGAGGAGGAGTCGGTGTCAATGGTCTCTGCTCCAGTCACCGCCGTGGAGCACCCCTCGCCCTGGGCCCTTTTCTCTTTCATCTATTTAGAGCATTTTGAATGTGGGCTTGAAATCGAGGGTCGGCATTGGTTGTTATGCCGACGCCAATCAGCCTTAAGAAGGCGTCTTTGCTCCCTCAACGAACAACCAGTCGTTAATACAACGAGGGAATACGTGACGTGGATGGATAACGTGTAGACGGTACAGGTCAGTTTTGGAGGCGGAACGGCCATTTTTGGACAACGTATATACTTTTAGAATTTTTGGGTGTGTTTTTCTGATCTGGAAACACTTACTTGGTATAGAGCCAATGTTGAGCATTCTCTTCTATATCGCTTTGGATAACGCATATACTTTACAGAAGTTTTGGGTGTGTTTCTTTGACTTTGAAACACCCACTTAATACTGAGCTAATATTAAACATTCTTTTCTACATCGCTGACCCTATTTACCATCGGCAACAATTCCCATTATGTGATAACTATTCATGGCCTTATATTTTCATGGCCAATCATCTTCGACAACACATACATGTCAGTCATTTATGTAATGCGACGTATCTATATGGATTTATATGCATTCTGTGGGGAATTAGGTCCCATGTTTTTATGATGGTTTAGGAATTCTGTTCAGATTGGGATATGCCTTACTAACAAGAAGGGCATGGAATATAGAGGCCATTTCATGGCCTCTATTAGCTGCTAATACATGTTCTTTCTATCTATTCGTAGGATCAATTGAAAACTGATGAACTAAAATTACATTACCAATAAAAATGGAAATCATTTGCGGTTTTTTTGTACAGTGAACAAGCTTTTGTGCGGATAATACCAAGGTTAGTGTGGGACCAGATCTACAATTTTTGATAATATACACACATATGTCTTATATTCTGGTAGTTTATGATTGTGTTTTTTTCCCCTGTTTTTTGGTACTTAGAGATTTGGATATCATTTGGACATTTAAGTGGCAAATGGAAAGATTAAGGTATTTTCCCTTTAATTAATCTTGGGGGATATGAAGATTTTCTTATTACACTTAAAAATGGTGACTCACCATCACATTTACATCAAATACTATCCCTATCACTTACACTTACTATATTACTTTTGCATCAATCTTAAATATTGATATGGGATGTAGGTTCTCTGTGGCACGTTTTCTGTTCAGTCTTCAACACACTTTTGGTGAAAGTTGACTAACTTTGTTCTTTTCTTTAGTTTTTGGAGTCATTATTAAACTTTTGATTTTTGTAATTTTTAATTATTAATGCAATGTTTTGAATTGTAATTTGTCAGCCTTGAAGAAGTCCAATGTGTGGACGAAACACGTGTCGGCTGATGTTACATGTGGATTCAACAAATACCATCCGGTGTTATTAACTCAAAGCTCATTTCCGTGTTAACAATTCGATAATGGACTTGCATTGTATGAATTCACATTATGGGGGTCATTACAACATTGGCGGTAAAAGCCGCTTACCGCCGCGCAGAAGACCGCCAATAGACCGCCTCGGAATTCCGCCACAGCAATTATGACCCACATCTCGGAATCTGCCGAAACTCAGACACCCACACAAGTCCGCCACACCAAAGGTCAGTGTTAAACTGGCGAAAACAAAACCTCCACCTCCACGCCAACAGAAACACGCCCATGCTATTACGACACACGAATCCACGCAGCGGTCTTTCAACCGTGATATTCCATTGGCGGTACACACCGCCGCGCTCAAAATACACACACAACTCCAAAACACCGCCACATTGGACATTTCGAAATACACACACCTGATACACATACACACACCACTCCCACACACCCAACACAATATAAAACACACATCCACATCACCCACAAACCCCTATGACCAAAAATACAGGAAGAAGGCCAGAGAGAGAGCACAGAATAGACAATACCACCACACAGAGGCACACAATACCATCACCCACACAACATCCACGCACAAAACACCACACACCACTACACATCACTACACTCATCACCACACACACCACCTCACACATCAAACACACCACCCCATGGCACGCCAAAGACACCCCCGGTTTTCCGACGAGGAGCTCAGGGTCATGGTGGAGGAAATCCTACGGGTAGAGCCACAGCTATTTGGATCACAGGTGCAGCACACCTCCATAGCCAGGAAGATGGAGCTATGGCGAAGAATAGTCGACAGGGTCAATGCAGTGGGACAACACCCAAGAAATCGGTAGGACATCAGGAAGAGGTGGAATGACCTACGGGGGAAGGTGCATTCAGCGGTCTCCAGGCACAACATCGCGGTACAGCGGACTGGCGGCAGACCCCCACCTCCTCCCCCACAACTAACAACATGGGAGGAGCAAGTCATGACCATCATGTATCCAAAGGGCCTCAGAGGAGTCGGTGGAGGAATGGGCACTGGTAAGTCAAATCTTAACTATAAGATCCGCCACCCTACCTGCATGCTATCACACACCCCCACCCTCACACCCTCCCATACCAATTCCACACTAATGTACTAAGAACACAAACCACACATCCCAACAACAAGCCCTGCATGACACAACTAAGCATGGTCACCCCTCACCAAAGCATGCTCACTGCACATACCCAGAACAACCCCCTAACCATCATCACACAAGCCCCCACACAGGAATGCTAGCACTGGGGTACACGCTCACCCACCCATTTCACACCATGACACACACACATGCAATAATTATGCTCTTATGCCCCTGCAGGATCACGAAGGACAGTCACCACACCGGAGGGTCCAGACATCTCCACTCCACCCACAGAAGAGGTCCACAGTGACGATAGCAGCTCTGCCCTACTGGAGCCTGATGACCAGCCCGGACCATCGTGGGCCTCGGGACAGTCGGTTCCCCTTGCACAGGCACAGCCCAACACTGACCTTCCACCCTCTGGTAACACCAGCACAGCACTCACCCAGCGGGCCCAAACCTCTATACCCAGGATAGGTCAATCAGCTGTGTATCCACCACTACAGGGAACCCAGGATAACCCACCACCCCAACAACAACAGGGACCTGGGGGCAGTGGTAGTGGGCACACGGTCCAGGGGACGGAGGCACAGGAACACAGGGGAACTGGGAGGGCTGCTGTGCGACAGGGGGCGGACAGGCCAAGGGAACCCACTCTCCACGAGGCCCTCTCCTCCATCATGGGAGCATACCACCACTCCCAGGAGACGATGGCGACGGTCCTGGTCAAGTTTCAGGAGACCCAGCGCCTGCAGGAGGAACAGTATTTGGGCTTCAGGGAGGAGCTCAGGACCATCAGCTCCGCCTTGGGCACCATTGTAGGGGTGCTGAAGGACATACAGCAGACCTTGAGGGACACCGTGGCACTCCAAGGGGCCCCTGACACTAGCATGGACGATGAACTGCCCACCACCTCCGCCGGCGCTAGTGGACAGGAGGCACCACCACAGGACCACCACACCAGCACCCCACCCCCTGCAGATGGACAACCACCATGCAAGCGGTCCCTGAGATCCAGGAACAGGACAGAGCAAGATGGCAAGACCCCCGCCAGGAAATGACACCACCCTGACTGTCCCCTCACCGTCCCACTTTGTTACCCTGTCCATACTTTAACTATCCACGCTCCACTTCCTATGCCCAGATGGGCAGTGCGCCTGTGAGACTAATAGACTGGACTCTGCCATGGACATTCCTCCACCATCACCCATCACCATTTTACAACCCCCCTCCATTTTTGAGCACTTAAATAAACACCCTTAAACCACAAAACATTCTGGAGTCAGTCTATGATTTTGTAAAATGTATGATCAATGACAGTGTCAAAATGCTTTTTCTATTGTTAAGGCAACATACCAATGTCACACATCACAAGTCCTTGAAGGATGCATGCAGATGACACACGTTGGTAACCACACCTGTGAAACCGTAATGGAAAGGAACAACTCAGTTACCAAATAATCCCATTCAATTACACACTGGATAGAGTAAGACGTGTGACAGAGAATGTCATGTTAAAAAAGAAAATGTTCTCACCTGTGTGTCACTGGAAATATTGCTGTATGACTGACTCCCTGTTGTCGTTATCTTCTTCCTCAGCTTCCTCCTCATCACTGTCCACAGGCTCCACAGATGGCACAACACCGTCATCTGGACCATCCTCCTGCAGTAAAGGCACCTGGCGTCGCAAAGCAAGATTGTGAAGCATCGAGCTGGCGATGATGATCTGGCACACCTTCTTCGGTGAGTAGAATAGGGAACCACCTGTCATATGGAGGCACCTGAACCTGGCCTTCAGGAGGCCGAAGGTGCGTTCGATCACCCTCCTAGCCCGCCCATGGGCCTCATTGTAGCGTTCCTCTGCCCTGGTCCTGGGATTCCTCACTGGGGTCAATAGCCAGGAAAGGTTCGGGTAACCAGAGTCCCCTAATAGCCACACAGGGTGCCTCTGGAGTTGACCCATCACATCAGGGATGCTGCTATTCCGCAGGATGTAGGCGTCATGCACTGAGCCAGGGAACATTGCATTTACCTGCGAGATGTACTGGTCTGCCAAACAGACCATCTGTACATTCATGGAATGATAACTCTTCCGGTTCCTGTACACCTGTTCACTCCTGTGGGGGGGGACCAAAGCCACATGGGTCCCATCAATAGCACCTATGACGTTGGGGATATGTCCAAGGGCATAGAAGTCATCTTTCACTGTAGCCAAATCTTCCACCGCAGGGCAGACAACACTCTGGACAGCACGTTGGAAAACATAGGCTGGGACATCCCTGATGCCATGGCCACAGTTGTTTGAAAAGACCCACTTGCAAGGAAATGGAGCACTGACAGCACCTGCATGTCAGGAGGCATTCCAGTGGGATGGCGGATTGGTGACATCAGGTCTGGCTCCAACTGGGTACATAGTTCCTGGATAGTGGCACGGTCAAACCTGTAGGTCACGATTAAATGCCGCTCCTCCATTGTCAACAGGTCCACCAGCGGTCGGTACACCGGAGGATTCCGCCATCTTCTCAATTGTCCCAGCTGACGGCGCCTAGGAAGGACAACAGCGAGGATCGAGTCAACTTTTTTCTAGGGATGTACCCACAGTTACACAGAACACGACACCAAACACAAAACCCTTCCTGTATGTGTGTTGAGTGTAGGCCTAGCTATGTGTGACGCAGAAGTAAATGGAGCCATGTGGGCCCCTGAAATGGCGGCTGCCTGACCTCTAAACTGGGACAATGGGATTGGGGGGTAACTGCGTTGGCGTTGCACACCGTCGCGGTAGGCGGTGGTAGACCGCAGCACAATGCAGCATTCGTTAACATTGGACCCTATGGGTCCCAGGAGCCAATGAGGAAGTGCGCCGGCGGTGATGATACGCACCGCCGCGGACGTCACCGCCGCGGATGTCACCACAATTTTCTATCTGTTCTATCACTAGATACCTGATCTTCGACAGGAGAGGACCTACACTGCAAGTGCTGCTGTGACCTCGGTCTGGAAGCGACGATGGCTGCTGCGTCTGGGGAAAGGGCCCCTGCCTTCACTGCTCAGGAGTTGGAGAAACTGGTAGACGGGGTCCCCCCCCATTACACGCTACTCTATGGTCCTCCAGACCAACAGGTAAGTACACTGGGAGCACGTTGTATGGGCTAGGCCTGGGTGGAGAGGGCTGGTTGGAAGAGGGAAGGGGGCAGAGTTCAGGGAACATTAATGCATGTGAATGAATGTGCCACATGGCTAGGGTAGGGAGGGGGGCCACGCACATTGACGGTGCGGTTGTTAATGACTTCTCTTCTTCCCTTGTGCATGTCATGTAGGTCAGCGCCCACCAGAAGAAGGACATCTGGCGTGCCATCGCCAAGGACGTCCGGACCCTGGGGGTCCACCAGAGACGGGGCACCCACTGCCGTAAACGATGGGAGGACATTCGCCGCTGCAGCAAGAAGACGGCGGAGGCTCAGCTGGGGATGGCCTCCCAACGTGGGAGGGGTGCCCGTCGCCCCATGCCCCCCCTGATGTTCCGGATCCTGGCAGTGGCCTACCCTGAGTTGGATGGGCGCTTGAGGGCATCACAGCAGACACAAGGGGGTGAGTATAACATCAATCTGCGGACTTGGCGCGCAGTGGAGGGGTCTGGGTGGGGGAGGAGTCCTGTGGGTGTACCTAGGCCAGGCAGACATTGGTAGACTAGGCCCCTCCGTAATGCAGGCCATGTGGCTCCCTACCCCACCGCAGTAGAGTGCCAAGTACAGGTATAGATGCCCCTGTGGCATCCATGTGTGCAGAGGTCCATCATAGCCATGTAGGCCAGATCCCAGGAATAGCATCTGTAGAGGCCAGGAGCACGGCGTAGTGCAGGGGGCTGCTGTGTCTGTAGTGTCCGCCAACGGTCACGGTATGCCATGCACTCAACCTGTCTTTCTTCTGTCTTCCCCCCCCCCCTTTTTGTGCTCTCCATGTTCTTATGTGCATCAGCATCATCAGGCGGAGGTACAGTGGCACCGGAGCACGAGGGAGCTGCATCCCACATGGCCTTGGAGGGCCACACCACGGACTCTGAATGCAACAGTGGGACAAAGGGCAAGGGGAGCTTCACGTCGGGCACTGGATCACCAACCAGCGACATGGACTCGTCCGACGATGGGAGCTCCCTTGTGGTGGCGGCACCATCTGTGCGCCCCACTTCTACAGGTACAGACGCCACCTCCCCTACCAGCACCGCCCTCCCAGCAGCCCCTCAGCGTTCGCCCCGTGCCCACTCACCCAGGAGGGTGGGCATCACTTTTGCCCCAGGCACCTCAGGCCCTGCCCCAGTCACCCCTGCTGCCCTCAGTGAGGAGGCCATTGACCTCCTCAGGTCACTCACTGTTGGGCAGTCTACCATTGTGAATGCCATCCAGGGAGTAGAAAGGGAGTTGCAACACGGTAATGCATTCCTGGAGGGCATTCATTCTGGTCAGGCTGCCCTTCAGCGAACACTGCAATCTCTGGCCTCAGCACTGATGGCAGCCATTGTCCCTGTGTCTAGCCTGCCCCCTCCAACCTCCTCCACCCAGACCAAATCCCCTGTACCCCAGCCTATCCCAAGCACACCATCAGACCAGCATGCACACACCTCTACACCCATAAGTAGCTCAGGCAAACATAGGCACCACACAACCCCAGGCACACACGCAAGCATCACCCACGTGCAGACACAGCAACATCCACTGCCTCCACTGTGTCCCCCTCCTCGTCGTCTCCCTCCTCCCTCCCAGTCTTGTCTACACTCACACCTGCATGCACTACATCTACAGGCACCAGGACTTGCACCAGAACACCCAGCACCACACCCAGCTCACCTGCACTCACCACCTCCACTACCATTTACACGTCCCCTGTGTCCTCTCCCAGTGTGTCTGTGACGCCCCCTCCCAAAGTATACAAACGCGGGCACCCACACACCCAACATACAACCACCTCACGACAGCCTCCAGTACCTGCACCTGCACCCAAAACACCTGAGAGTGACACCTCCTACAACCACCTCCTCTTCCTCCACTCCCAGACCCCCTCCAACTACCCATCCCAGTGTTCGTCAGAAACTGTCCCTGTGTAAAGTTGACCTTTTTGCCCCCCCCCTCCACGTCATCAATCCCGTCGTAGCGCCTCAGCCAAAAAGCCTCCAATACCAGTGGTGCCTGTTCAAGGTGTGTGGAGTGCACCGTCCACCAGGACTGGCAGTGTGACCCGGAGCCAAGGCACTGGCAGCCCGCTCCCTGTAAAGGCTCTGAAATAGGAAAGTGGCCGACGGGACCCTGTGAAGACTCCTGGTGGCAAAACAACTCACAGGGGTTCCAGGTGGATGGCAGAGTCAGCTGTGACTCCTCCAAAGGTGGAGAAAGGACAGAGGAAGTCTGCACAGCCTAGTGTGAGCAGCACGGTTGAGAAGGGTGGCATCCTTCCCGGCGGTCGGGACGCCACTGCCAGCACCGTCGTCAGTGGTCAGGAGACCACCGCCAGAGTCATTGCCCAGGAGGGCCCAAGTATCGTCAGTGGTCAGTAGACCACCGCCAGAGTCATTGCCCAGGAGGGCCCAAGTACCATCACTGGTCAGGAGACCACCGCCACCGCCAGAGTCAGTGCCCAGGAGGGCCCAGGTATCGTCACTGGTCAGGAGACCACCGCCACCGCCAGAGTCATTGCCCAGGAGGGCCCAAGTATCGTCACTGGTCAGGAGACCACTGCCAGAGTCATTGCCCAGGAGGGGCCAAGTATTGTTACTGGTCAGGAGACCACTGCCGAAGTCAGTGCCCAGGAGGGGCCAAGTATCGTCACTGGTCAGGAGACCACCGCCAGAGTCAGTGCCCAGGAGGGCCCAAGTATCGTCACTGGTCAGGAGACCACCGCCAGAGTCAGTGCCCAGGAGGGCCCAAGTATCGCCACTGGTCAGGAGACCACCACCACTGCCAGAATCAGTGCCCAGGAGGGCACTGGATCACCAACCAGCGACATGGACTCGTCCGACGATGGGAGCTCCCTTGTGGTGGCGGCACCATCTGTGCGCCCCACTTCTACAGGTACAGACGCCACCTCCCCTACCAGCACCGCCCTCCCAGCAGCCCCTCAGCGTTCGCCCCGTGCCCACTCACCCAGGAGGGTGGGCATCACTTTTGCCCCAGGCACCTCAGGCCCTGCCCCAGTCACCCCTGCTGCCCTCAGTGAGGAGGCCATTGACCTCCTCAGGTCACTCACTGTTGGGCAGTCTACCATTGTGAATGCCATCCAGGGAGTAGAAAGGGAGTTGCAACACGGTAATGCATTCCTGGAGGGCATTCATTCTGGTCAGGCTGCCCTTCAGCGAACACTGCAATCTCTGGCCTCAGCACTGATGGCAGCCATTGTCCCTGTGTCTAGCCTGCCCCCTCCAACCTCCTCCACCCAGACCAAATCCCCTGTACCCCAGCCTATCCCAAGCACACCATCAGACCAGCATGCACACACCTCTACACCCATAAGTAGCTCAGGCAAACATAGGCACCACACAACCCCAGGCACACACGCAAGCATCACCCACGTGCAGACACAGCAACATCCACTGCCTCCACTGTGTCCCCCTCCTCGTCGTCTCCCTCCTCCCTCCCAGTCTTGTCTACACTCACACCTGCATGCACTACATCTACAGGCACCAGGACTTGCACCAGAACACCCAGCACCACACCCAGCTCACCTGCACTCACCACCTCCACTACCATTTACACGTCCCCTGTGTCCTCTCCCAGTGTGTCTGTGACGCCCCCTCCCAAAGTATACAAACGCGGGCACCCACACACCCAACATACAACCACCTCACGACAGCCTCCAGTACCTGCACCTGCACCCAAAACACCTGAGAGTGACACCTCCTACAACCACCTCCTCTTCCTCCACTCCCAGACCCCCTCCAACTACCCATCCCAGTGTTCGTCAGAAACTGTCCCTGTGTAAAGTTGACCTTTTTGCCCCCCCCCCTCCACGTCATCAATCCCGTCGTAGCGCCTCAGCCAAAAAGCCTCCAATACCAGTGGTGCCTGTTCAAGGTGTGTGGAGTGCACCGTCCACCAGGACTGGCAGTGTGACCCGGAGCCAAGGCACTGGCAGCCCGCTCCCTGTAAAGGCTCTGAAATAGGAAAGTGGCCGACGGGACCCTGTGAAGACTCCTGGTGGCAAAACAACTCACAGGGGTTCCAGGTGGATGGCAGAGTCAGCTGTGACTCCTCCAAAGGTGGAGAAAGGACAGAGGAAGTCTGCATAGCCTAGTGTGAGCAGCACGGTTGAGAAGGGTGGCATCCTTCCCGGCGGTCGGGACGCCACTGCCAGCACCGTCGTCAGTGGTCAGGAGACCACCGCCAGAGTCATTGCCCAGGAGGGCCCAAGTATCGTCAGTGGTCAGTAGACCACCGCCAGAGTCATTGCCCAGGAGGGCCCAAGTACCATCACTGGTCAGGAGACCACCGCCACCGCCAGAGTCAGTGCCCAGGAGGGCCCAGGTATCGTCACTGGTCAGGAGACCACCGCCACCGCCAGAGTCATTGCCCAGGAGGGCCCAAGTATCGTCACTGGTCAGGAGACCACTGCCAGAGTCATTGCCCAGGAGGGGCCAAGTATTGTCACTGGTCAGGAGACCACTGCCGAAGTCAGTGCCCAGGAGGGGCCAAGTATCGTCACTGGTCAGGAGACCACCGCCAGAGTCAGTGCCCAGGAGGGCCCAAGTATCGTCACTGGTCAGGAGACCACCGCCAGAGTCAGTGCCCAGGAGGGCCCAAGTATCGCCACTGGTCAGGAGACCACCACCACTGCCAGAATCAGTGCCCAGGAGGGCCCAAGTACCATCACTGGTCAGGAGACCACCGCCACCGACAGAGTCAGTGCCCAGGAGGGCCCAAGTATCGTCACTGGTCAGGAGACCACTGCCACCGACGGAGTCAGTGCCCAGGAGGGCCCAAGTATCGTCACTGGTCAGGAGACCACCACCAGAGTCAGTGCCAGGAGGGCCCAAGTATCGTCACTGGTCAGGAGACCACCGCTGAAGTCAGTGCCCAGGAGGGCCCAAGTATCGTCACTGGTCAGGAGACCACCGCCACCGCCAGAGTCAGTGCCCAGGAGGACCCAAGTACGTCACTGGTCAGGAGACCACCGCCAGAGTCAGTGCCCAGGAGGGCCCAAGTATTGTCACTGGTCAGGAGACCACCGCCGAAGTCAGTGCCCAGGAGGGGCCCGGCTGCCACAGCCCCGCTGGGAAATGAGGGAACGTCATGCCACACACCAATGCCCAGTCCAGAACCGCCATTGAAAAGCACCGCTGAACAGTCCAGACACCGCCATGGCAAAGCACCGCTGAACAGTCCAGACACCGCCATGGCAAAGCACCGCTGAACAGTCCAGACACTGCCATGGCAAAGCACTGCTGAAAAGGGCATGCACCGGGGAAGTATGAAATGTTCGCCACATCAAGCATCGTTATCCCATGTGCGGGTGGGCCAGGGACGGAACAGGAACTTCCACGGGGAGACTAATCCAGTCTGGGCACCAGTCCCCCTCCTGAAACAGTGGAGGCTGTTATCTACTTTGGAAACTGTGGCTTTGCACTCCCCAGGATGGTACAGTGGGCAAGCCACCCACTGTAGAGACTTGAGAGACTGTGGCTTTGCACTCCCCAGGATGGAACAGTGGGCAAGCCAACCACTGTAGAGACTTGAGAGACTGTGGCTTTGCACTCCCCTGGATGGTACAGTGGGCAAGCCACCCACTGTAGAGACTTGAGAGACTGTGGCTTTGCACTCCCCAGGATGGAACAGTGGGCATGGAGCCCCGTCGTGGATCTGGCTTTGCACTCCTCCGGCTGAGGTGTCCCCCCTTCCATTCCCCCTGAGGTGCCTGTAGTATTTCTATCTGATACACCCCGGCAGTGTTCTCTCCGTATGGGGACAGGAATTTTTTGTGTGCCTCGCCCATGCATTTTTGGACTAGTGGTGCACGGACATTTATATGTGTATATCTGCACTACTTCTTGAAATGTATATACTTTTGTATGGTTAGCTAATATATCTGCATATTTTTGAGACATGTATATTGATACATTACAAGGTTTGGACTGATTTTGTTTTGTCTTTGCTTTCTTCCGGGGGGTTTGTGGGTTGTTGATGTTATTTTTGTAAATGCTTTGGTGTGTGTGTTGTAATATGCGAGGGTGGGGTGGGGGTGGGGGTGTTGCGTGTGTGTCCCCCTAACTTTTGCCTCCCCCTTCCCCTATGTCATAGGTGCAGTACTCACCGTTGTCGTCGCCGGCGCAGGCGTTGGTCTTCGTAGATGAGTAGGAATACAAGGGCTGGTAGGATTTGGAGTTCATGCTCCATGGAGTCCTCCTTCCTCGTGGGATGTGTTCAGGCGAGCGTTTTCCCATTGCAGAAACTGTTTCCGCCGTGTTTTTATCCACGGAGAATCCGCCCCGGAAAAAGTGGCAGATTGGCGGGTTGTGATACTATGGGCGGTACATTGTCTTCCGCGTGACCGCCGCGCTGCTTGTCTGTACCGCCGTGGCGGTCGAAGTGTTAAAGTGGCTGTCTTTGTTGGCGGTTTCCGCCACGGTCATAATTCAAATTTTTTTACCACCAGACTGTTTGCGGTCTTACCGCCGCTTTAACACCGTCCGCCAGGGTTGTAATGACCACCTATGTCTTTTGCTATTGTTGGATTTTTATTGTAGTGGTTTAGTGTTGTATGTCATTTATCATTGTCAACAATTTTGAATTAAATATTTTCATTATATAAAATTAGGAGAACCTACAATGTGTGAGGTTAACAACAATACATGGGTATATATGGATTGTGAACAGCTCATTACAGCTCATTAATTACATAGTTACCTTTGACTTTTGACTATTAACACTTTGAAAAAAAATGTTGTGCTCCGCTAGTAATTTTCTGTTTCCCTCCGTCCCACTGCTGAATTCTGAGTCCGTTGTCTCGCCCTCCAGGGCCATGTGGGATGCAGCTCCCTCCTGCTCCGATAGCACAGCTCCTCCGTCTGATGATGCTAATGCACACAAGAACAGGGAGCCACAAAAAGGGGGGGAAAGAAAGTAGAAAGACAAGTTAAGTGCATGCAATACTGCTACCGTTGGCGGACACTACAGACACAGCAGCCCTCTGCACCACACCATGCACTTAGAGTTCCCTAATTGATCACAGGGACATGGGGTACATGGCCTATGCCCGATTGCTGCACACATGGAAGTCACAGGAGCATGACTGGGTGTAGATGGCTCATACTACTGGTGGGGTTGGGGTGACACTTGGCCTGCCTCACAAAGGGTCCTTGCCTACAAGGCTCGCCCTAGCCTAGGGGAACCCACAGCCCACCTCCCCCACCCAGACACCTCCAATGCGTGCAGAGTCAGATGGATGTGACTGTACTTACCACCTTGTGGCTGCTGTGATGCCCTCAAGCGCCCATCCAACTCCGGATATTCCACCGCCAGGATCCGGAACATCAGGGGGGTCATGGTGCGACAGGCATCCCTCCCACATTGGGAGGCCATCCCCAGCTGGGCCTCCACCGTCTTCTTGCTCCAGCGGCAAATGTCCTCCCATCTTTTATGGCAGTGGGTGCTCCGTCTGTGGTGGACCACCAGGGCTCGGAATTCCTTGGCGATGGCACGCCAAATATCCTTCTTCTGGTGGGTGCTGACCTACAGGAACAGTACAGGGGAAAAGGTAAAACATTAACCGTCCAGCCCATCACAATCATTGGCCCACCTTCCCACCCTTGCCCTGACGCACATACACTCACCGTTGTATCATGCACGCCTCATCCCCCCATCTCCCATCCACAGAACTCCAAACAGGCATTGCCCATACAGCATGCTCACAGTGTACTCACCTGTTTGTCTGGAGGACCGTAGAGTAACGTGTACTGGGGGAGGACCCCATCCACAAGTTTCTCCAGCTCCTCCGAAGTGAAGGCAGGGGCTCTTTCCCCAGACACTTGAGCCATTGTCGCTTCCAGACTGAGGTCACAGCAGCACTTGCAGTGTAGGTCCTCTCCCGTCGAAGATCAGGTATCAAGTGAGTGAACAGTGGGAAAATGGCGGTCACGTCCGCGGAGGTGCGTACCGTCACCGCCGGCGTACATCGTCATTGGCTCCTGGGACCCAAAGGGTCCAATGTTAACCAATGCAGGATTGCGCCGTGGTCTTCGACCGCCTACCGCGACGGTGTACAACGCCAGCACAGTTACCTCATATCCCCTTGTCCCACATTACAGGTCAGGCATCCGCCATTTTAGGGGGCCACATGGCATTAATTTTAAATGCGTCACACATATCTAGGCCTTGCATACACACTAAGACAGGCACATAGCGGATTCACTAATGTGCGCAAGAAAGTTGTTATTTTCGTACCTCAGTGTTGGCTGACCCTCTGATTGCTGTTCTCATTCATAGAGCACGTCCGCTTGGGTAGGTGAGGAGATGGCGGCATCTTCCGGTGTACAGACCGCTGGCGGACCTGTCGACAATGGAAGAGCGACATGTAATAGTCACCTACAGACTTGATCGTGCCACAATCCGGGAACTGTGTGCCCAGTTGGAGCCAGACCTGATGTCAGCAATCCACCATCCCACAGGAATCCCCCCTCTAGGGCAGGTCCTGTCAGTACTCCATTTCCGGGCAAGTGGGTCTTTTCAAACTACAGTGGCCATAGCATCAGGAATGTCCCAGCCTATGTTCTCAAACATGTTGTCAAGAGTGTTGTCTGCCCTGCTGAAACACATGCTCAGCTACATTGTTTTCCCTCAGGTGGAGGATTTGCCTACAGTGAAAGGTGACTTCTATACCCTGGGACAAATCCCCAACATCATAGGTGCCATTGATGGGACTCATGTGGCCGTGGTACCCTCCGCAGGAGTGAACAGGTGTACAGAAACCAGAAGAGCTACCATTCTATGAATGTGCAGATGGTGTGTTTGGCAGACCAGTACATCTCCCATGTGAACGCCTAGTTTCCTAGCTCAGTGCATGATGCTTACATTCTGAGGAATAGCAGCATCCCTTATGTGATGGGGCAACTCCAGAGGCACCGTGTGTGGCTATTAGGTGAGGACAAGGACCCTATACAGTGTGAATAGTTGTCTGGGTCTGGGGTTGTCCCTAACGGTTAGTGTGTGTCTAACAGTTGTCCCTTGAAATTTGCAGGTGACTCTGGCTACCCCAATCAGTCATGGCTTCTGACCCCAGTGAGGCATCCCCGGACAAGGGCAGAGGAACGCTACAATGAGGCCCATGGGCGAACCAGGAGGGTTATAGAAAGGACCTTCGGCCTCCTGAAGACCAGGTTCCAGTGCCTCCATATGACAGGTGGTTCCCTATACTACTCACCAAAGAAGGTGTGCCATATCATGGTGGCCTGCTGTATGCTGCACAACTTGGCTTTGCGACGACAGGTGCCTTTTCTGCAGGAGGATAGTCCAGAAGGAGGTCTTGTGCAGCTGTGGAGCCTGTGGACAGTGAAGAAGAGGAGGCAAAAGAAGAGGACATAGAAACACCGTGATCCAGCAATACTTCCTGTGGGACACAGGTAAGAAGACATCACTGCCTCCTACATCTGATAAAATTGTTCGACCTATCATCTGTCTGTCACTTTCACCCAGTGTATGGACCCTGATTTGTCACTTTCCCTTTCGATTTCACAGATGTGGGTCCCACTGTGTGACCTCTACTATGTTACCTCATGGACTAGAGCTGTGTGACATAGGTATGTTGACAATACAATGGACATTCCTATTTCCCTCAGTTATTGCAAATACACATTTGTGAAAGCACAGACTGACTCCAGATAGTTTTGTGATTCAAGGGTGTTTATTTAAGTGCTATATAGTGGAGGGGGTTGTAAAATGGACTGGGGTGATGGTGGAGGAAAGTCCAATCTATTAGTCTCACAGGTGCATTGTCCAAAGGGGCATTGGAAGTGGAGCTAGGGCAGTTTAAGGATGGACAGGGTGACAAAGTGGGACAGAAGGATGACAATCAGGGTGGTCTCAATTCTTGGCGGTGGTCTTGGCATTGTTCTCTGTCTTTGTCCTGGATCTCAGGGCCCGCTTGTAGGGTGGTTCTCTATCTGCAGGGGGTGGGGTGCTGGTGTTGTGGTCCTGTGGCGGTGCCTCCTGTCCACTAGCGCTGGAGGAGGTGGTGGGCAGTTCATCGTCCAGGCTAGTGTCAGGGGCCCCTTGTTGTGCCACAGTGTCCCTCCTGGTGGGCACGAGGTCCTTCAGCACCCCTCCGATGGTGCCCAGGGTGGTACTGATGGATTTGAGTTCCTCCCTGAACCCCAAATACTGTTCCTCCTGCAGCCGCTCGGTATCCTGAAACTTGGCCAGTACCGTTGCCATCGTCTCCTGGGAATGATGGTACACTCCCATGATGTTGGAGAGGGCCTCGTGGAGAGTGGGTTCCCTGGGCCTGTCCTCCCCCTGTCGCACAGCAGACCTCCCAGTTCCCCGGTTTTCCTGGGCCTCTGTCCCCTGAACCGTGTGCCCACTACCACTGCCCCCAGGTCCCTGCTGTTCTTGGGGTGGTGGGTTAGCCTGGGTTCCCTGTAGTGGTGGACACACTGCTGCTTGACATGTCCTGGAGACAGAGATTTGGGCCCGCTGGGTGGGTGCTGTGCTGGTATTTCCTGAGGGGGGAGGCTCTGTGGTGGCCTGTGCCAGTGTCAGGGGAACCGACTGTCCCGAGGTCCCAGATGGGCCGGGCTGGTCATCTAGATCCAGTTGGACAGAGCTGCTGTCATCACTGTGGGCCTCTTCTGTGGGTGGAGTGGACATGTCTGGAACCTCCTTTCCGGTGATGTTGGGTAGGGGTCCTGCAGGGGTGTAAAGGCATGATTATTGCATCTGTGTGTGCCATGGTGTGCAATGGGTGGGTGACCCTGAACCCCAGTGCTTACATTCTTGTGTAGGACCTTGTGTGATAATTGCTTAGGGGTCTGTATGGGTATCTGTAGTGGACATACATTGGTGATGGGTGTCCATGCTTTGTTGTTGCATGCAGGGCTTGGTGTTGGGATGTGTGGTTTGTGATAGTGGGACACATGTGAGGAGTTGCAGTGATGGGGGTGAGGGTGAGGGTGGGGGTATGTGATAGCATGCAGGTAGGATAGGGGATGGAGTAGTTAAAGCTTTGACTTACCAGAGTCCATTTCTCCAGCTTCTCCGGCGAGGCCCTCAGGATGCAGTATAGCCAAGACCTGCTCCTCCCATGTTGTTAGTTGTGGGGGAGGAGGTGGGGGTCCGCCGCCAGTCCTCTGAACCGCAATGTGGTGTCTTGAGACCACAGAACGCACCTTCCCCCGTAGGTCGTTCCACCTCTTCCTGATGTCATCCTGTGTTCTTTGGTGCTGTCCCACTGCATTGACCCTGTCTACGATTCTGCGCCACAGCTCCATCTTCCTAGCTATGGTGGTGTGCTGCACCTGTGATCCGAACAGCTGTGGCTCTACCCGGATGATATCCTCCACCATGACCCTGAGCTCCTCCTCAGAAAACCTGGGGTGCCTTTGCGGTGCCATGGGGTGGTATGGGTGATGTGTGAGGTGGTGTGTGTTGTGCTTTGTGGAGTGATGTTTAGGGGTGTGTGGTGTTTTGTACTTAGATGTGTATGTGTGATGGTGTTGTGTGCCTCTGTATGCTGGTGTGGTCTTTGCTTTGCTGTCTCTCTGCTTCTTCCAAATATTTTGTTGTAAGGGTTTGTGGGTAATGTGGGTGTGTGTTGTATATTGTATTGGTTTGTTGGAGTGGTGTGTGTATGTGTATCAGGTGTGTGTATTTGGAATTGTCCAATGTGGTTGTGTTTTGTATATGTGTGTGTATTTTGAGCGTGGCGGTGTGTACCGCCAATGGAATACCGCGGTTTAAAGACCGCTGCGTGGATTCGTGGGTCGTGATAGTGTGGGTGTATTCCTGTTGGCGTGACGGTGGAGGTTTTGATATCACCAGTTTATCACTGACCTTTGGTGTGTCGAACTCATGTGGGTGTCTAGATTTTGGCAGATTCTGAGCTCTGGGTCGTAATAGCTGTAGCGGAATTCTGCGGTGGTGTGTTGGCGGTCTTCTGCACGGCCGTAAGTGGGATTTACCGCCAATGTTGGAATGAGGGCCTATGTCTAACCCACTGCAGGTGACACCTGTTGCTCCAATCCGGGTATTGCTCCGGCCAACTAGCAGTGCCTCATCTCTATCCAAGGGCAGGGATGACTGGGCAGTCAAGCACATAATATAATTGGGAAGCCGTGGTCATCCATTTCTCTCAGTTACATTAGTCTCATATATACGACAAACAAAGGTAGTATATGTTTCAACAATGATTTTAATAAAATGACTTCATCTTAGATACCAAAGCGTGAGCTGCAATAACCAGGATGTCACAGCATGACAGTATTACAATTGTGACAAGGAGAGTGAGGCAAAAGAATAACGTGACCATATTGTCACTACAGTCAGTAGACTAACTCATACCTAGGCTATAATAGAGCACAGCGTGTTAAGCTCTAATTCTACCTTTCAGGTTCCCCTGGGAAGACAACATCCATCATACCTGAGCAAAGGCCTGTAGTCAGCAAAACAGCTGCAGTGAAGTATTCACAATCAGCAAACAGATGTGGTTCTCTGGCTGGAATCTCCCTCTAGCGTGTAAGGGACAGGGACATGTTTTTATAATAACACAGCTGATGATCTGAGAAAATGTCCCTACGTAAGGATGTATGTTTTTTACGAATGTTGGAGACTAAACTTCTTCCACATTTACCGGCAATGTACTGTGCTGTAGCCTTGGAAGAAGCACAGAGGGAGCAAGAATGTCTTGTTTGAGAACAGGGTGCTGGCCTAGGCAAAGACAGTTAGATAAACAGAAAATGAAACAAGACTGTAAAAGTGGCTATTGTAACAATAATATAATATAGCCAAATAAAATATATCTAGGTTAGAGTGCGCAGTGGCTTGGCCTAGTGTGTTAGAATAGTGTGCCTGGAGCTATGGCTAAAATGGCTACATAACACCCTCCCCTTGTCGGTTGAAGGTGGTTCGAAGCCTAATGATGTAAAAAATCGCTACTTAAAAGCTCAACCTAAGATATGCATGTAAAATTTAATGTCAATCATGACAAGTCGAAGGGACACGTGAGCTTATATAAGGACAATTTAAGACATGAACATGTGGCATAAAAAGACCGAAATTCAAGAGTCAAAGTTATTTTTTAAAAGTTCCAATCAATTCTGGGACCGTAGAGGACAGGAAATCTTCCACTTCGGTAGGTGTTAAAGTTGGAAAGGCATCGCCAAGAAGGATCAAGGAGCAGTTGTGTTCCATAGCCTCAGCTTCAGCCAAGGCAGCATTCTGTGGTATGCCCAATGATGAGTTAAGAGCCACATCCTCCAGGAAGGGCAACTCATAAGGAGCTTCTCGTAGAAAATGCAACCTCAACGTGCATGTCTGGTAATGAGCCCTCAGTGAGAACATCAACAGGTCAACTTCCAATTAAAGCAAGCGCTGCGTAGAAAGGCAAACTTCAAGTGCATGTTCGGAAGAGCACCAGAGGCCACGAAACACGGCTGCACACAATGCAAAACCAGTCTGAATGACAGAGACCAGTCACACTCCAAATGCTCCAAGAGTTTTGCTCCAAAATACTGCGTTCATGACAAAGCTGCGCTGATGTAAGCGCTTTCATTCCTTCTCGTTGTGGCGGGACAGCCATTGCGCATAAAAAATAGCCAGCTAAAAAAGCCAAAGTTATTGGAAAACCCCAGAAAATACTAGAGAAAATTGAATGGATGGCCGATGGTATTAAACCGAATATGGAGGAGAAGGTGTGAATGAAACCAGAATCAACAGCCTTAAAAAAGTGTGCAATTCTAGTTATACTGGATCCATCTCACAATTTCACCAAAGTGTCTCAGAAAGTTTGTACTTAAAAGGGACTGTATTTCTGCTGACAACCTTGCCACCTGAAGTGCATAGGTCTCACGTGCAGATGTAAGGGCCACATGCTTTTGAAACAATAAAGCCTTGAGTCTGCTCAACTTGTCAAAATTCACATTCGAAGTAGCAATGTGAGGCAAAATATCAGCTACCTCTTTTATCTTATTGGGGGGAAAAAGTACATTACCACAGCATGTAACGATTTTAGAGACCGAAACAACATAAAGTATTCCAGCTCGCATCCCACAACAATCTTCACCGTTGAGGAGGACATAGCTTCCGTTTGAAAGCACCTGGAACGTAGGTCTAATCAAGGGGACTGGAACTCCCTTCAGATAACAAGCCAAGTTCTCTGTAGACGCATTACACGCCGCATGCAAGGGCAGCTGTTTACAAACCATCGAATGGCTGACTGAAGTCTCACATTCACTACCGCTAAGAAAGACTTCTTTCATGCCACTGAGACATTTGTAAGAGAAGGGAAGCTCCCACACCTCATGGATGTAACTATCTCCCAGCCTTTCATATCTGCCTACCGGAATTTGTTTTAAACAGGAGGTGAATTGACTTGTAGAAATAGGCAGATTAATGACCCCGTGTATTAGCCACTCAGCAGATGGTATTTCAGCCACAGTAAAAGGCAACTTTTCTAATTTTTCGATGTTTAGCATGACATAAGTCGCTCCTTTATTGGCAATTAGTTGTTAAATTAAAGTAAGAAAAATTGTCCCTGGCGCTGACATGTTGCCAGGGAACTCGACGCACCTTCAGTGTTTGAAGTGTCCAACCCAACTGCATAATGAACCTTAACTGACTCTGTCCATGATGTAAAGAAGACATATCTGTTGGTAAAATGTCTATGGCAGAAGAAACAATGTTATTTAACCCTTACGGTGCCCTGGACGAGGTGATCTCGTCCAAGGGACCGGTTCCCGGGTGCCTGGACGAGATCACCTCGTCCTGCACCCGGGAACTGGGGGGAGCGCTCGCGCTCACCCCATGTGCTCCCCACCCACCCCCCAAGGCAGGGATGGAAGGGGAAGCCCTTCGCCTTCCAACCCTGACCCCCCTTCAACCCCCCATGACGTCAGCGCGCGATCGCGCGCTGATTTGTCACAGGGCCTCCTCCTATCACACTGGAAGCTCAGCTTCCAGCGCAATCGAAAGAGAAATGCAAAGCATTTCTCTTTCGATCACGTGGGGGAGGCCCAGAGAGGCTTCAAAGGGAAGGAAAGGAATTTCCTTCCCTTTGAAGTCTCAATCCGGCTTTTGAAACGCCCACTAGACACCAGGGATTTTATTTATTTTGTGAAACTGGCATGAGGGAGCGACCCCTTGGGCAAGGGTCGCTCCGGGGGGGGGGGTCATTTTTTGGAAGGCCTTTTCTGCCCCCAGGATAGGAAACCTCTAGGCACCAGGGATCATTTTTTTTTTCTTTTTGTTTTGTTTTGTTTTTTTGGAGGTGGGGAGCGACCCCTTATGCAAGGGTCGCTCCCCTAGGTGGCAAATTATATTTAGTCCATTTCTGCTCCCCAAGGGGGACAAAAACCACTAGACACCAGGGAGTTTTTTATTTTTACGTGAATTTCACGCAAGGGGAGCGACCCTTGATTAGGCTGATCTGCCCCAAGGGGGGCAGAAACCACTAGGCACCGGGGATTTTTAATTTTTTTTGTTTTACAGATGGGGAGCGACCCCTTGGACAAGGATCGCTCCCCTGGAGGGGAAAATTGTATTTAGGCCATTTCTGCCCCCTTTGGGGGCAGATCGGCCGATTTTTGCTATGCCAATCTGCCCCCAAGGGGGGCAGAAACCACTAGGCACCGGGGATTATTTTTTTTGCGCCAATGTCACGCAGAGGGAGCGACCCCTTAGGCAAGGGTCACTCCCGGGGAGGGGTTTGGGGGGATCAATTTATGTTAGGCCATTTCTGCCCCCCCTGGGGCCGGCTGAGCTAGAGGCCAAAATCCACAGTTAGGCACTTTGCAAAAAACAGCTCTGTTTTCTGTGAAAAAATGTGATGTGTCCACGTTGTGTTTTGGCCCATTTTCTTTTGTGGGCGCTAGGCCTACCCACACAAGTGAGGTACCATTTTTATCGGGAGACTGGGTGGAAGAAAATTTGTGGCTCCTCTCAGATTCCAGAACTTTCTGTCACCGAAATGAGAGGAAAAAGTGTTTTTTGGGCCAACTTTTGATGTTTGCAAAGGATTCTGGGTAACAGAACCTGGTCAGAGCCCCACAAGTCACACCATCTTGGATTCCCCTAGGTTTCTAGTTTTCAAAAATGTGCTGGTTTGCTAGGTTTCCCCAGGTGCCGGCTGAGCTGGGGGCCAAAATCTACAGGTAGGCACTTTGCAAAAAAAACCTCTGTTTTCTGTCAAAAATTGTGATGTGTTCAGGTTGCGTTTTGGGGCATTTCTTGTTGCGGGCGCTAGGCCTACCGACACAAGTGAGGTATCATTTTTATCAGGAGACTTGGGGGAACGCTGGGTGGAAGGACATTTGTGGCTCCTCTCAGATTCTAGAACTTTCTGTCACCAAAATGTGAGGAAAATGTGCTTTTTTAGCCAAATTTTTAGGTTTGCAAAGGATGCTGGGTAACAGAACCTGGTCAGAGCCCCACAAGTCACCCCATCTTAGATTCCCCTAGGTCTATAGTTTTCAAAAATGCACAGGTTTGGTAGGTTTCCCTAGGTGCCGGCTCAGCTAGAGGCCAAAATCTACAGGTAGGCACTTTGCAAAAAACATCTGTTTTCTGTCAAAAATTGTGATGTGTCCACATTGTGTTTAGGAGCATTTCCTGTTGCAGGCTCTAGGCCTACCCACACAAGTGAGGTATCATTTTTATCGGGAGACTCAGGGGAACGCTGGGTGGAAGGAAATTTGTGGCTCCTCTCAGATTCCAGAACTTTCTGTCACCACAACGTGAGGAAAATGTGTTTTTTTAGCCACATTTTGAGGTTTGCAAAAGATTCTAGGTAACAGAACCTGGTCAGAGCCCCACAAGTCACCCCATCTTGGATTCCCCTAGGTATCTAGTTTTAGAAAATGCACAGGTATGGTAGGTTTCCCTAGGTGCCGGCTGAGCTAGAGGCCAAAATCTACAGGTAGGCACTTTGCAAAAAACACCTCTGTTTTCTGTCAAAAATTGTGATGTGTCCACGTTGTGTTTTGGGGCATTTCCTGTCGCGGGCCCTAGGCCTACCCACACAAGTGAGGTATCATTTGTATCGGGAGGCTTGGGGGAACGCTGGGTGGAAGGAAATTTGTGGCTCCTCTCAGATTCCAGTACTTTCTGTCACCGAAATGTGAGGAAAATGTGTTTTTTTAGCCAAATTTTGAGGTTTGCAAAGGATTCTGGGTAACAGAACCTGGTCAGAGTCCCACAAGTCACCTCATCTTGGATTCCCCTAGGTCTCTAGTTTTCAAAAATGCACAGGTTTGGTAGATTTCCCTAGGTGCCGGCTCAGCTAGAGGCCAAAATCTACAGGTAGGCACTTTGCAAAAAACACCTCTGTTTTCTGTCAAAAATTGTGATGTGTCCATGTTGTGTTTAGGAGCATTTCCTGTTGCGGGCTCCAGGCCTACCCACACAAGTGAGGTGTCATTTTTATCGGGAGACTTTGGGGAACGCTGGGTGGAAGGAAATTTATGGCTCCTCTCAGATTCCAGAACTTTCTGTCACCAAAATGTGAGGAAAATGTGTTTTTTTAGCCACATTTTGAGGTTTGCAAAAGATTTTGGGTAACAGAACCTGGTCAGAGCCCCACAAGTCACCTCATCTTGGATTCCCCTAGGTCTCTAGTTTTAAAAAATGCACAGGTTTGGTAGGTTTCCCTAGGTGCCGGCTGAGGTAGAGGCCAAAATCTACAGGTAGGCACTTTGCAAAAAAAACCTCTGTTTTCTGTCAAAAATTGTGATGTGTCCACGTTGCTTTTTGGGGCATTTCTTGTTGCGGGCGCTAGGCCTACCGACACAAGTGAGGTGTCATTTTTATCAGGAGACTTGGGGGAACGCTGGTTGGATGGACATTTGTGGCTCCTCTCAGATTCTAGAACTTTCTGTCACCAAAATGTGAGGAAAACTTGCTTTTTTAGCCAAATTTTGAGGTTTGCAAAGGATTCTGGGTAACAGAACCTGGTCAGAGCCCCACAAGTCACCCCATCTTAGATTCCCCTAGGTCTATTGTTTTAAAAAATGCACAGGTTTGGTAGGTTTCCCTAGGTGCAGGCTCAGCTAGAGGCCAAAATCTACAGGTAGGCACTTTGCAAAAAACACCTGTTTTCTGTCAAAAATTGTGATGTGTCCACATTGTGTTTAGCAGCATTTCCTGTTGCAGGCTCTAGGCCTACCCACACAAGTGAGGTATCATTTTTATCGGGAGACTTGGGGGAACGCTGGCTGGAAGGAAATTTGTGGCTCCTCTCAGATTCCAGAACTTTCTGTCACCACAATGTGAGGAAAATGTGTTTTTTTAAGCCAAATTTTGAGGTTTGCAAAAGATTCTTGTGTAACAGAACCTGGTCAGAGCCCCACAAGTCACCCCATCTTGGATTCCCCTAGGTCTCTAGTTTTAAAAAATGCACAGGTTTGGTAGGTTTCCCTAGGTGCCGGCTCAGCTAGAGGCCAAAATCTACAGGTAGGCACTATGCAAAAAACACCTCTGTTTTCTGTCAAAAATTGTGATGTGTCCACGTTGTGTTTTGGGGCATTTCCTGTTGCGGGCGCTAGGCCTACCCACACAAGTGATGTATCATTTTTATCGGGAGACTTGGGGGAACATAGAATAGCAAAACAAGTGTTATTGCCCTTTGTCTTTCCCTACATTTTTTCCTTCCAAATATAAGAGAGTGTTTAAAAATGACGTCTATTTGAGAAATGACCTGTAATTCACATGCTAGTATGGTCACCCCGGAATTCAGAGACGTGCAAATAACCACTGCTCCTCAACACCTTATCTTGTGCCCATTTTGGAAATACAAAGGTTTTCTTGATAGCTATTTTTCACTCTTTATATTTTAGCAAATTTATTGCTGTATACCCGGAATAGAATGAAAACGCACTGCAGGGTGCAGCTCATTTATTGGCTCTGGGTACCTAGGGTTCTTGATAAACCTACAAGCCCTATATATCCCCGCAACCAGAAGAGTCCAGCAGACGTAACGATATATTGCTTTAAAAAATCTGACATTGCAGGAAAAAGTTACAGAGTAAAACGTAGAGAACAATTGCTGTTTTTTTCACCTCAATTTCAATATTTTTCTTTTTCAGTTGTTATTTTCTGTAGGAACCCTTGTAGGATCTACACAAATGACCCCTTGCTGAATTCAAAATTTTGTCTACTTTTCGGAAATGTTTAGATTTCTGGGATCCAGCATTGGTTTCTGGCCCATTTCTGTCACTGACTGGAAGGAGGCTGAAAGCACAAAAAATCGTAAAAATGGGGTATGTCCCAGTAAAATGCCAAATTTGTGTTGAAAAATTGTTTTTTCTGATTCAAGTCTGCCTGTTCCTGAAGGCTGGGAAGCTGGTGATTTTTAGCACCACAAACCCTTTGTTGATGCCTTTTTCAGGGAAAAAAACACAAGCCTTCTTCTGCAGCCACTTTTTCCCATTTAAAAAACAAAAACAAAATGTTCACTGTATTTTGGCTAATTTCTTGGCCTCCTTCAGGGGAATCCACAAAATCTGGGTACCTCTAGAATCCCTAGGATGTAGGAAAAAAAGGACGCAAATTTGGCTTATGTGGACAAAAAGTTATGAGGGCCTAAGTGCAAACTGCCCCAAATAGCCCAAAAAAAAGCCTGGCACAGGAGGGGGAAAAGGCCTGGCAGCGAAGGGGTTAAAGTGTATATCCGGTCGGACAGGGTATTACTCACGTTATCCACAACAGCTAACGCTTTTTTTTAATTTTCCTGATCTATTTGACTTAATTGAGCAGCTGCTTCTTGTTGAGAAAGTTTCCAGATTTCATTATATATTTCATAACGCTTTCTGCAGTGTTTTCCGGGGCCTAACAGAAAATCCTGTAAGTCGGTATTATTGGACAGGAGGATGAGCTGTTCTCTAACCGCATCTAGTGAGGAAGTTCTTAACCATTGCTAGAATAGTTTCCCTACACTGTACGTTGTAGCTATACACGCATATTTGGATGATATTTAGCAAGGGTTCGGCCTATTAGTTCTAAAACTCCAGAGGAGTTGATAAAACGTTGGTGACACCCATTGATATCTACTGGCCACAATAACCACCCACCAGGACGTGTCAGTGAAACATTAAATGTACCATTCTGGACCCATTCGTCGAGCTGATCTTCAGTTGCATTTGTATATTTTTGCCATTTGTAAACTTTTGCAGGGACAGGTATACTGGGCGTGTTTAGCCTTTGATCTTTGCTAAGCCTAGACAACTTGTTTGCTGTACTATTTCATTTAAAAATATAATTTGTACAGGTATCAAGCATGCTCTAACTAAAGCTTCCTTCCCCCTTATTTGCCAATGTCTAGTTCCCCACACACTTTTCAAGTCAATCGACTTCAGCCAATATTAATAGCCTTCTATAGTCAACCGGGAAACAAAGGAATCTGAATATATAAATATATAAATTTCATATTTGTCAATAACATGTGTATGTCTTTGGTAGGTGGCAATTTAAAATAACATGACTCAGCAATTTTAACATTGTGCCCAGAAAAATATGTAAACTTTTCAGAATATGTTTTGGAACTCCCGTGTGGTGGAGTCAGACAATGTTTCCATTGTGTATAATTAAAAACAGTTTTGAGGCTGCTTGCTCTGTGTGTGAAATGGTGCCCATAATAATTACAGCAAAACATATCACCATAATTTTCTTTAGATTGATAAACATCTTCGTTTCCAAATACAGTGTAACACTGCAATTCAGTCATCATAGAATCAACTGTTTTCACACCCCATTCATCTAAAACAATGCCTGTTATTATTTTATCATTCATGTAAAGTTTGAACACATATGGTATTTGAATAACCTCCGTGGCACCGTATATATCAAATGTTACTTTATCCCAAACAATCGCATCTGGAATTGGCATCGGGGAAATGTTCACAAAAGACAAGTCTTCAGAACTTGTGTGATGAAAAATGTGGTTTTAAGACCTCATCCACCAGTTCAACTGTTGATTTTTCAGGAAGAAAATTACCATGTACTAACCAAAAGAAAGTGATGACAAAACCAATCCAAAGTAGGAAAGCTAGTATAGTCAAGAAAAGCCACAGATAGTTCCACAGAAAAATAAAGTATGTTATTTTAAGCCAGTTCATTAACTTACGTGTTCTTGACAGTTCAGGTGTCGAAGAAGCGAATGAGTCTGAGACGTCATCATTGATGTCAGCAAAATAGCCAGAAGCAGTTTGTGCAAAAACTGTAGCTGTGTTAATTGGTGGACTTGGTGTTTCTCGCGGTGGCATGGAATAAATAGCACCATCCGTTTGTGTTGAAACAGTTTCGAACTGATCTACTTTTTCTGTATTATTTGATGTTAGTGGAACCAAGGCAAGATCATTTTCCACCCTCCCAAGCTCGGAGAGGTGTCAGTGCTGCTGCTTACAACTTGTAGAGGGACTTCTTGACCAGTAGTGAGAGGAATTCGGGAACTACTGCTTGTTCCTCTTGGCCTGCTCTGCAGGATCGGCCACATGGTGTAGCTTGACATTGTCGATAGAGACAAAATGGTTTTCTTTGGCACCTGCCAACGGCAGTAGAATTACAGTTCTGGTACCATGTATCCCCAAAACTGGGACTGGTGCTCGATAAGAAGAACCAAATTCCTTTTTGACAGCAACCTTTTTACGTACTAGATCCCCGACTGTAGAAATACAGCCGGTAGATGTTACAGGTACATCCTTAATTCCTACGGAGGAGGTACTGGCAGAGGAATCGTCGTCATGAAACTGTTGTAATTCCTGTGAGACAGTGACATGGTCATTTATGTCAAAAGGTGTTTCTGCGGCCTCCATGCCAGAACCATCAAGATCTGGAACATAGATTTGAGTTCCAAACAGGCAGTCATATGAAGTACGACCCCCTAGGGACCCTCTAGGCAGATTGTTAAGTGCTCTCTGAACTCCATAGAGGTGATTGAGCCAACTCCGACCCGTACCTAAGACTCTGGCTGTAAAGGATTGCTTTAAATCACAGTTCAATTGCTCCACAACACTATTTCCCTCGGTATGAAATGGAGACGAGTACTGGAGTTGGACCCCCAATGAAGCCATGGCATCCCTGAATGCCCTTGAGGTGAAAGCAGGGCCCTGGTCCGAGTGGAAAGCCACAACTGTATGTGCACCAATAAAGACTCACAAATCTTTAATAACAGTCCGAGCGTCGGCTGAGCATTGTGGCCACACCCATAGAAATCTGGAGCAAGAATCAACAGCGACCAGAATATACTTGTATGCACTGTCCGGTGTTAGGGGACCGCAATGGTTCAAGTACACATAATTGTAAAGGTTTTTTTTAAATCAAGAGGGGTGTCTGCGGCTGGCGTTTGGCAGTTGAAACTTTAATTTGTTGGCAGATGTCACAACAAAGGACATACTGCTTGGTCTCTTTGTAGAGGCCTGGCCACCAATAGCGGGCTTGTAAGATAGATACTGTAGCCGCCACACCGGCATGAGCAGATGCTACCCATTCGTGCGCTGCTATAATCAATTATGGTCTTATATCTCTGTTGGGAATATCTCGCACCCCTACACCCGGTATCTTAACTTCAGAGTTCAGGGAACCTCCCATTCGGTAGGATTATTTGTTAGGAAATGCTTTCAGATAAGGTGTACCATCAGCCGGAGCTTTCACGGCAGCCCATACATGCGTCTGGTTTTGAACTCAAACGAGTTACTGCAGCAACAGCAGCCACAACCACTGCTGACTTTGCAGCTTCATCAGCCAGTGTATTCCCAGCAACGTGTATTCCAACGCGCTGGTGTCCAAGTGTGTGTACAACATGGACATTTGGCAGCGTTTCCTTCAGATCTGCTACTTTCCCCCTCAGAAGTCTGTGTTTAATGGTGTTGCCTTTAGAATCTCTGAACCCATTCTGGCAACAGAAATGCAGGTATTCATTGGAGGACAGGACACAATAGTATGAATCACAAACAATCAGCGTTGGCTGTGCAGGATCCATATGTTCCAGTGCCATCAACAGAGCTTTCAGCTCTGCCAATTGTGCTGTACAATCCCCTAGGGTTTGCGTGAATGTATGTAGAGGACAAAATTTATCGTCTTCCATATAGCCACTTACGACTGCCAAGGCAGTGGAATATTGGTGTTTTGTGCCAATTGCAGGTTGTGCAGCACCATCGGTGTACATGACTCTATGATATTGTCCGATAGGTAATGTGTTTGCTGGAACTGGATATTCTAGTTCGTACTTCAAAAATTCTTGAGTTTGTAATTTTGGGTCAAAGATGTAGTCTACATCAGTGGCTGTCAAAGACGTGGGCCATTGAATCCAGGGTGGATGTGATGTTTTTGCGTTTGGAACGCTGGCTTTTATGACAGCCTCTAGGGCTGGGATGAGGGAAACAACAATTATGCGTTTGCCCTGAGCTAGAGGTCTTTCTTTAATGACTGCCATTTGTACAGCAGTGAGTATGTTCTTAGTGGGAGCAAAGCGTTGTTCTGCTGCTGAATACAAGTGTGATTTGTATGCAATCTGGACTGTCTCACCTTCATTAAATGTCACGTAGGTGATACCGATGGCACCAGCAATTACTCTGATAACCAAGTGTGTTTTGTTGTCCCTTGTGTGTAGATTTTGTGTTGCAAGCATGTCTGTCTGCAGATCTCTGACAATGCATGTATGTTCAATTGTACAAAAATTACTTGAAAAATCAGGACTTATAAAGGCATATGAAGGTTCCATGTGTGATGCATAATCTGGAATGTAAGTTCTGCCAAAATTTAGAAAACCCAATAGAGATTGGAGTTTTTTTATGGTGTTTGGAGGTTGTAGTTCTGTGCTTTTTTCTAAGAATTGTGCCGCTAGGCTCTTTCCTTCACTTGATAGCTCATATCCCAGGAACAGGATGCTAATGAAGGCAATTGTTGTTTTTTTAAGTTGAATTTGTAACCAAATTCGGCAAATCCGACAACAATGCGGGCTACTCATCTTAAATGTTGTAGTAATTCATCATCCATAAGATATAGATCATCTACATAGGACAATGCTTCAGTGTCAATCTTGTGCAGAATTGCAGTGACACGAGCTGCGAACAGTCCTGGGCTGTTCTTATACCCCTGAGGTAAACAACATAATTTTTTCTGGGAGTCTAGTGCACTGAAACTTGTTAAGTCTCTACTCTCAGGTGTTATATTCTGGCAGAAAAAAACATTGGAAATATCCAGTGTTGTTTTGTATTTTTTACGCACTATGGCCCTCATTATGAACACGGCGGTCTAACAAGTGACCGCCAGCTCCCCCTGAACCCTGCCGGCCATTTTAGGAACATTCCTCTGGGCCGGCGGGCGGAAAAGTTGTTTCGGCCCACCGGCCCACCGGAATACCTGGCGGGGACATTGACGGCAGTGACCTGCGCGATGGGGCACTGCACTGCCAAGTGCATGGGCAGTGCAGGTGCCCCAATACACCCCTTTCGCCAGCCTTTACCTGGCAGGGAAACCCGCCAGGGAAAGGCTGGAGGCTAAGGGATCATTATCCGAGGGGAAGCACCGCTGCCCTGTCGGATAATGATACCAATCGCCGCCAGGCTGCCTAACGGAGGCAGCCTGGCCTCTAAAGGTTCATGGCATGGAGAAACGCATGTCCGCAGTTTCTACTTGTAGAAAGTCATCAGTTGCTTTCACCTCCAGATGCTCTAAAAGACTCTGGCGAACTATTGTGACCTCTGCCACATTGTCTAGAAGTGCTAGTGCCCACTTCCTGTTCTTCAAGAGAATTCCTCTTCTTGAGTGGCATGTCGTACTGCCTCTGCTGCCACATTTTTCTTTTTTTAAATTGGGTTTCTGTTGGGGAGGTTTCTCTTCCTTTTTAACCGGAACCTCAGATGAGCGTTGAGATTCCTGTCTTGGTTTCACGTACTCTGCTCTGATCGCCCACCTCTCTCACTTGGTTTTCCCGATGAGTCCTGAAAGATGCGAGATTTACGTGTTACAGTATATTGATATCTATAAGGTGTTTTTATATTATCTCTATTTCTGAGATTATATCTATTCTATCTATTCTGTGGGGTCTCCGAACACAGAGATTCTCCCCTCTCTTTTTTAGGAGTTTGTTGTTTTTTATCCCAGCGTTTCTTATTACCCTCAGGAGTTTGCTTGGAAAAATCTTTATTAGATTTGCCCTGAAATTGTGGTTTAGTTGGTCTGGCCCCTAGACTATCTCGACCAATGCCAGAATCGGTCTATGCGATAATCTTGGGCAGCTCGCGTTCCTGCTCCTGTTGAGGAACGTCACGGAGCTGCATGCGTACTGCTGGTATGACTTTTTCCCCTTTAAGATTACTTAAAATAATTGAAAATACCATGGCAAAATTACCCATCGATTGCATCCCCAAGTCCAGGGCCGGGGCAGCCCCGTATTCATCTTGAATTTTCTTCAACACTTCCGGTATATTGGCAAATGTCGGTGTACCGTGTGCGGTTGTATTGAGCTTGCCAAACACCATGCCCATGTATTACAGTTATCCACTGTGGGGACCATCCCAAATGACAAGCACATCGTTAGAATTCTATGTTTATCCGGAGGTCCTGTATGGGCAAATACTGCTCCCAGCGCATTTATTTTTTGTGGTAACCAAAAAGGAGTTTCCTCTCGTTTGACAGGTACTTTGCCCATGATCGAAAGTACAGTCGCAGGGTTTATACCTGGCGTTACTGCATGTGGATGTGCTGGAGCAGCATGCGCTGGGTTTGTATTTAATGTTTGCATTACAAACTGTATTAGTCGTCTATATGTCGCTGTTAGTTTAGTATATAAACAACAAACCTCAGCTACTGCTAAATTTGCTACTGCAGGGTGAGGTGTATAGGTGGCCAATAAAGGCCAGGTAGGACCATCATTACTTAGAGGACCTAACCTTACTGATAATATTGTGTGGGATAGGGCGCCATCAAGCCAATTATTATGTTCTTGATAAGATAAAGGTATTTCTAAATATGCATATACCCTGTATTGTCCAGGGGTGTTTGCAAGTGTATAGTGATGAAATGTGTTGGTGTTCCCATCAACTGCTGGAAATGTGGCCCAAGAATTAGAAAAGTTCTGTTCTATAAGCTGGATGAGCATCCACCACAAATGTGGCAGGACTCTCCTGGTCCGTTAGGCCATTTGCTAATTAATGTGTAGTCAGAGGTTGTCTCATTTTGACTGCTATTGCTACCTACTGCGGATTCGCCATGCTAGATAGAAAATGTGTTCAGAGAAGGCACACCAAATAGGGTTTTTCAAACTTGAACAACCTCCAGCACCAGACAGGATAACCTACATGGCTGGGGCGGAAATCCTCAGTACCACGGACGTCTCCGTATACAGTATTGAGTTATCCTTGTACATAATGAGACAGAGATACTCAGGAGGATCCAAAAATTAGAGCCTGACCAAACGTTGGCGGCACCATGTGGTGTAGGCTTTCATTATTCTAATGAGAATACTGGATTTTGAGCGGTAGAATTGCCCGCGGTGTGGGAGACTAATTCTAACCTACTGCAGGTGACACCTGTCGCTCCAATCTGGGTATTGCTCCGGCCAGCTAGCAGTGGCTCATCTCTACCCAAGGGCAGGGATGACTGGGCATCTGAGTGCATGACATAATTGGTTTCTCAGGGAAGCCGTGGTCACTCAGGTCTCATCCGTTTCTCTCAGTTACATTAGTCTCATATATACAATGACAAACAGAGGCAGTATATGTTTCAATAATGATTTTAATAAAACAACAGCATCTTAGATAGCAAAGCATTAGCTGCAATAACCAGGGCGACACAGCATGACAGTATTAAAATTGTGACAAGGAGAATGAAGCATAAGAGTAACGCTACCATATTGTCACTACAGTCAGTAGACTAACTCCTACCTAGGCTATAATAGAGCACAGCGTGTTAAGCTCTAATTCTGCCCTTCAGGTTCCCCTGGAAAGATATCATCCCTCATACCTGAGCAAAGGCCTGCGGTCAGCAAAACAGCTGCAGCGAAGCATTCAGCAATCAGCATACAGACGTGGTTCTCTGGCTGGAATCTCCCTCTAGCCTGTAAGAGACAAGTAAGTGTTTTTATAATAACACAGCTGATGTTCTGAGAAAATGTCCCTACGTAAGGATGTATGTTTTCTACGAATGTTGGAGGCTAAACTTACCACGTTCACTGGCAATGTACCGTGCTGTAGCCTTGGAAGAAGCACAGAGGAAGCAAGAATGTCTTGTTTGAGAACAGAGTGCAAAAACAGTTAGATAAACAGAAAATAAAACAAGACCGTAACAGTGGCTATTGTAACAATAATAAAATAAAGCAGAACATAACATATCTAGATTAGAGTGTACAGCAGCTTGGCCTAGTGTGTTAGAATAGTGTACATAGAGCTATGACTAAAATTGCTACACAACATTACCATATCATAGTTTGAATAGAAATATTAGATATATTCTTGATTATAGAAACACATTAGCAAAAGACTACAATTTATAGCATAAGTTACAGGAAGACTTTGATATGTAGTTCCTTCTTCCACTGAAGTCGGAATCTGCGTGCACACATAACAATCCTTTGCATCCATCACCTAAACATACTCATGCAATAAGCGATAGAAAACATTAGAGGAAAGCTCTTTCTCTTCATTTAAGTATTTGACTATTCTATATTTATCTTTTGTTAGTGATGTATCAATAATATCCAAGGAATTATCAATCCTTGTCTGGTTGACTCCATCCATCTCATAAACAGTCACTCCTATGAACAATAATAAACATATCAACACACTTACCACTACTAATCTAATACTTAACACTTTACAACAACTAATCCTACTATTTTGGTTATATGAGTTGCTCATGTTTTTTTCTATATTAAAAATACAAAAAATAAAAAATAAAATTTCTCAAAATTTCAAAAAGTTCAAAAATTCATAACAAACAACACCCTCCTCTGAGCAGATGTTTCTTCAGGTGACTCTTGAGATTCACTCTCAATCGAGGACACCCTCCTCGGATCAGAATCAGTCTTCTCCTCCTCTTCTTGGACTGACTCTTCCACCCCTTTTACAGACTGCTCAACTTCTTCAGTATTTTGCTCTGTCTCTTCTGTTATAGTAGTAGGCAAATCTCTGTCATTTTCAACATTCTGCTCACTTTCTTTCTCTTTGTTCCCAATCTTTCCAACTGTCAGTAAACTCAACAGTTCTTCTTCTCTTTCTGTGGGATCATGCACCTTTCTCGTATGGCTTGCGTTCACCCAATTTATCAAACCAGCTCACTTCACAGCTGTCGTTGTAGTAAGAGCAATCTGACAAGGTCTCTTCCAGCACTTTCAAGCTGCTTTGTATCACCCACAAAGCTATACATGGAACAGGACCGCTTTTTATGAGAAAGAAAATTACCAAATACATCCAACAAAGAACCCTCTGCTCAAGATTGGCACCCCGCCCTAGAAAACCACCATACAAGAAAAAGACTATAGGTGGTACATCCTTCTCCGTCCAAGCAGCCAAACTATGGAATTCATTACCCCCAACTATAAGAGCCACAGATACATTTCTTGTCTTCAGAAAACTACTCAAGAGTTGGCTCATTCCTTCATAACCACCTTATTCAAACAACTATGAACTGCATATGCCTATGTTGATAAATATTTTTTCAGATTATATGTATATTTCTATTTATTTATAGTTTCTTTAGAAAATATGTATTGCTACTGTGTCATAACAATAAAATACACACACACTCTTTAAACCTATTTTTTACCCATGGTTCTAATTATGTATTGTATGTGCATATGTGTGTGTATTCATGTGTATGTGTGTGTGTATATATATATATATATATCTGTATGTATGTGTTTATGTTGTTTCTGTGCTTGGCATCTTCGTGGATCATTGCATGGCTCCTGGATGGGTTGTTATACTAGATATCTATGAATTCCTGCTCTCATCTTATCACACTTATCTACTCATCACTCTTATATCTTGTCTCTATCAAACTATCCTCCATTCTCACTCATCCCAAATCCCTTCTACCACTTTCATCTCCTAAATATCTCTGCCTAAGCTCTTCCCTCCGATTCCACATCTAACTCACCAAACCTCACTCTACTACTGTGACCTCCCACACAACCCTACTAAATTCTCCTGCATTTATCTCACCCTGCTACTATGCTCTCCCTAACCCTTCCACATACTCTTCCCCCCCACCCCCCTTCACTCATCCCAAGCCTTTGGGTTGAGTAAATGAAGGATATACTCCCAATTAACATTTCTGGATTTCTTTCCTCCTCCACCCCTCCATTACTCCAGTCAATCTAACTAACAAACTCTCATATCCGCGACTCAAATTAACTCATAACAATACTAAAACTGTACTCATTATTTAACGATACTAATCCATCACTAATTCTTGTTGGGTTCCAGAGTAGCGTGCTACTCATCGAAAAGCGATTCGACGCCTCGTCAGGGGTAGTAAGCGCTATATAAATACGATTACAATACAATACAATACAATACAATATGGTTCCAGGCAAGACTTTTGCACGTGCTTCTGTATAAGCACCCAATCACCAGCTCTCAGACTGTGGCTTTGACCTCGCGTTTGTTGTACTGTTACAGATCCATCTGATGGGAAAAAGAACGAACTACATCAGCCAGGCTTTTGCAGTAATCTAGCACCATATCATCTGTAATATTTACAAGTGCATTTGCAGGAATTGCTGGCAATCTCATTGCTCTCCCCATCAAAATCTCATGCGGGGACAACCCAGGTTTCTCATCTGGAGTGCTTCTCATTGACATTAGCACTAATGGTAAAGCATCTGGCCATTTTCAAACATGTTGATGCACATACTTTTGACAATAGTGATTTTAACGTTCCATTATTTGCTCCACAAGACCTGAAGCTTCGGAGTGATAACTACAATGTAGTCTTTGCTGAATGTTTAATTCAGAAAAAAGCAATTTGATCACCTCATTATTGAAGTGAGTTCCCCTATCTGATTCAATCGAAACCAGAAAACCAAAACGTGGGATTAGTTCTCGCAAAAGCAATTTAGCTACTGTAAGACTATTATTTCTCCTTGTTGGATATGCCTCAATCCAGTGCCTGCAAATGCACACAATCACCAACATGTATTTCAAACCAGCACATGCAGGCATCTCAATGAAATCCATCTGCATTCTACTGAATGGACGTCCCGCCATACCTATGTGTCCCATGTTGACAACCGTTCCTTTGCCAACATTCATTTGCTGGCATACTACACACCTATGGCAAACCAGCTCTGCTACTTGTCTAAAAATTGGATTGTACCAAAACTGTTTAAAACTCCTGATCATTGCATCTCACCCTATGTGTGTTTGACCATGATAGTATCTAGCTATTTGTGTCAGTAAACTGTTTGGCAAGACTTATTTTCCTTCCACTGTCATCCAGATTACATCCTCTCTTTGAATGCAATGATGTTTTAGCCAGTCTCTTCGTTCCTCTTCTGGCACATTATTCTGGATAGCTTTTAACTATTCCAATGTCTCAACTATCTGCATAGTGAAATTTTTATAGATCTCATCATTCTCAGGCATCAATTCCTAATTTCCCTTAAATGAAATTTCATTCAGAGCACAGAAGTTTGCAACCTGGTCTGCATAAGCATGTCCCAATGTTACATAATCCTGTCCTCTTTGATGTGCGCTGCATTTAGCCACGGCAATTTTCTCAGGCTTTTGTACAGCTTGTAAAAAATCATGTATTCTTTTTCCATTTCTCACAGGTGATCCTGAAGAGGTCAGGAAACCTCTTTGTGACCCGATTGGCCCAAAATCATGTACAATACCAAATCCATATTGACTATCAGTGTAGATTGTCACTTTCATTTGATCTGATAATAGGCATGCTCTAGTAAAAGCCACCATTTCTGCAACACTCCTTTAAGCCATGAGGGTTCCAGAATACCAGTGACACTGCATATCCCGATCTTAAGGCACCTCTGTTATCTCTTAAGCAGGAGCCATCGACCAAAAGGATTTGATCATTGTCTTCCAAACAAGTATCTTTGAAGTCAGCTCTTGGTTTGGTACATAATTCTGTCACCTCCAAACAATCAGGTTCACCATCGCCTATTCTTTTCAGATCTTACCTTTCATTTGGTAATAGTGTTGCCAGGTTAAGCAATGTGCACCTTTTAACTGTCACATTTGGTACTCCCAAAATCACCGTCTCGTATCTCATTAACCTCCCATTTGTCAGGTATTGTGTCTTAGAATTTCTATTGAATGAGGCACCATCACTTTCAGAGGATAACCAATTACAATGTTTTCACTTTGAGTTATACTCTGCTGGCAAGCAACCTGGTAAAGCTGCTGCAACATTATCCAAAGTAGCTAAAAAATGTGCCACTGGACCATTGACACTACCACGTGTTTGTGTCAGGACAGACAAAGAACATCCATCTCTCTCATGACAAAATAATAGGAAAGGTTTTGTATAATCATGCATACCTAAGGTTGGTGCTTGACACAAACTCTCTCTCATCTCAGTAAATGCTGTTATGCATTCCTCATCCATCATGATGGGATCTGAAATATCCTTATGTGTCAATCTCTGCAGTGGCTTTGAAATTGCTGAAAGATTTTGAATCCATTGGCGACAATATCCTACCATTCCCAGAAACATCTTCAACTCTTTCTGTGAACTCAATATTTTCATTTTCCTTATTGCTGCTACTCTTTCTCTTGAAATTCTCCTTGACCCTTTCTCAATCAAATGTCCCAAATATTTCACCTCTTGCTGACAATATTGCAACTTAGCAGGAGCCACCTTGTGACTATTATCTCCCAGGAAGTTCAGTAATGCAATTGTATCCTCTCTACAACCTTCCTTCGTCTTTGATGCAATCAACAAATCATCAATGTACTGCCCTTATGTCAATGGGTAAGGCATTACCAATGATTCCAGGTTCTTTTTCAAGACCTGATTAAAAGTCGATGGCTATTCTGAAAACCCTTAAGGAATCCTGCACCAGCAATAAACTAGTGAAAATTTTGAAACTAAAGAGATACCTGCTGTCCTCATGTAAAGGTACAGAAAAGAAAGCTTGGCATAAATCTATCATTGTGAACCATTCTGCATCACATGGAATCTGGACCATTATCACTGCTGGATTTGGCACAACTGGACAACATTTCACCACAATGCCATTTATTTTCCTCAAATCCTGAATAAGACGGATTTTCCCATTCTGCTTTTTCAAACCCATTATTGGTGAGTTACACAGGCTGCTCAACACTTCCTTCAAAGATCCCTGTTCCAAGAATTGTTCTATCAGATGTCTTATACCTTCTATTATTTAATTTGTCATTGGATATTGTGCTCTCTGCAGAAACACTACATTTTCTTTCACTGCCACCTTGACTCCCTCAACTCCTTTTATCAACTCTTGGTTTAACTCTCTCCTGCAAATCAATCGGTAGATCTTTCCTTTCGAAAACTGGGAAGAAATTAATTAAGACCACTGACTCACAATCATTATTTGCCTGCTTGTTTTCATCTGCCTGCACATCAATGTTCAATAAAGCAAACGTCCATGAGTTTGTCTTTTTCTCCTCATCAATCAACAAATCTCTTTCTTCATCACTGTTATCTCAATTTTAATTCCCTTCACTGAACACCAAATTGAACAATTTATTTTGCACAGCAAGTCTCTTCCCAACAATGATACTGGACTAGAGTCACAAACCACAAAGCTATGGATGGTAGTCTCTGAAATTTCCAATTTTCACAAGAACTGCTTCCATAAGAGTATTACCCAAATGTTTATTTGCAACTCCTACTATATGCACTGTCCTTTCTGAAACTGGTATGTCTGGAAGCTATACAGTTCTCACTGTCGAGCGTGTCGCTGCTGTGTCAACCAGAAAAATACCCTCATGACCATGTACTTCACCCTTCTCATAAGGACCTCTTTGATCCACATCTAATGATGTAGCAATCATATAGTCCTCCTCCTCATCTGAACTATCTAACGGCCATTCAGCTTTTATTTCATCCTCACTGTGTAAAGGAAATTGTTCTGCTATTTTTACACTTTTTCTTTTATTGTGATCCGTGACCACTTGCGAAAGCATTACTTGTTGCTGTTCCATAGGGTTCTGTATCATGTGAACCTGTCTCAGTATGTGTATTTGTTGTACAGGCACCATCTGTACCTGTGGCTGCATTTGTTGCATTTGTGGAATTTGTACCTGTTGTACCTGAGGTTGAACATTCTGTATCTGCTGCATTGGCTGTAAAGGTTGAAAACCTTGCATAGTATTCACATTGTTCAGAAAAATGTGATTTTGACCTCCCATTCTAAGTCCTCTCATGGCCTGAAATGAATTGACACCATTTGTCTGCTGTACCATTCCTCCCTGATTAAACATTGGGCACTGTCTTTTCCAATGTCCAATTAATCAGCAAATGTGACGAGGTAATACCTTTTGTCTATGCTGCTCATCTTGCATCACCATTGAACTCAGATCCACATTTTTATTAACCATCGGAAGCATCATACCACCTCGACCTCTGCCTCGACCTTGGCTCAGAAACAAACCATTTCCCTGTGATAGATGTTGAAAATTTCCCTGCATTCCTGTTTCTGCATCCTTAATTTGCATCACCATTGCTTTTTCTTTCAGCTTCCTCTGTTTCAACTCAATTTCATCACTACAATATTTAGCATATTGCAATGCCTCATTAATTGGTTTTGCTTGCCAGAAACTTAAATGATTCTTAATCATCTGGCTTAATTCTGGTTTCAACCCTTCAACAAATCTGAACACCAAATGATTCATGCTCTCTTTCTCAATCGTTTCCACTCCACTGAATTGCTTGAACACTTTCCACAACCTTTCATAACACCTATAAAACGATTCCTTTCCTTCCTGCAATGTTCTATCTACGCGTTGCCAATCAACATTTTTCAGCGAAATTCTCATTTTCAGAAACTCACTGACCTTACAGTAATGCTTCATTACTTCAGGAGATGGTGCACTTGTTTGTAAATCTCTTTGCGGCTCACTTGGTGGCCAATCAACACTTCTCTTGCATTTAATCCATAAATCGGCTGGGACAACAATATCAAAAAGTGTATTCAAATCTTCCCCAAACACTTTAAAAGTTTCACAAATCTATCTGTTTGCTGGTACTACTTCATTGGTTTCTCTCTCAACCTTGGATAATCATTTGTAAAACTTATAATATCATTCCCATTCCAAGGTACATGTATAAAATTCCCTCCTGGTGTTTCTCTCATTGGCAACATTTTCACTGACTCTCCTGCCTGTGTCACATCGTCTCTCTTTGGTCTTTCTCTTTTCTTAACCCACCTGCCTTCCCATTTGTCCAATGCATTCCAAATCTGTACTTTCTCAAGTAACTCTCTAAGATGTGTTCCCATCCCTGTAGATCTCATGTGAATAAAATCCTCCTCCTCCATGTTCAATCTGTAACTTCTTTTCAAGTTTTTCATTTTTGACATATCAATGTCATCATCATCTGCTACTTCTTGTACCTGCTGGTAAACTCTGTCTGCTCCTTTGGTAATAATTTTGCACAAGTATCTTAACTGGCCTTCAGTATAATACTCAAGTTTGTCCAACCCCATGGTCCCTTCTAATAGTTTACTCCCTTCCATGTTCAATCTCACTGTGTTTATTTTTTTCTTCCTCCTTGTCTTTACTCTCCTGTGTTTTATAATTACTCAGGTCTTCCAACCATTTTGTTATTTCCTGCGCTGACAAACCCTTCAATGAAACTCCATTTACCTGTGCACCTGCTTTTTGTTCTTGTCCTGAACTCACAGATTGTTGTGGAACCATTGTTCTCTGTCCCTTATTATTATAAAACATAGTTTCAGAATTCTCAACGGAGACAAATCAATCAAAGAATTAGAACTCAGTCCCTGTCTATTCTGCACATTCATTAATGAACTAACTCCACTATTATCTACATGAGTATATAATGGAGTTACCGGACCCATCGTAATAGGCACAGTTATTGCATCTGGACTTGTTAAGGATCCAACTCTCTGCATCTGTCCTTGAACAGGTTCTCTTAAATTCATCCCTCATTTACCTTGTGTCAATATTAAATTAGTAATTGACCCACAATTTGAGCCTCTGGCCGTATTTCAAGGATGTTCATTTCGAACCCCTGTCTGTTGCTCTTTGAATCATTGAAACTGCTCTGCATTTGGACTCCCTCATTATCCAGAATGCTCCTTGACGACTCTGAAATTGATGGTGCAGTAGGAATTATATTTCTAACTCCACTCACATTTGGTCCGTTATCATTCCTTTGATTTCACTTGGTGGAGGATAGGTCTCTAAAATCCAAGAAATTATTTCATCTTCCCCCATTTCATTATCATCATTAAACATGACTTGCTTTGAGTCTTTCAAATTTTGCTCCTTTGCCTCTGCTAAACCCTTTTTCTTTTTCTTCTAATCTTTTGTTCCAGTCTCATCCCCCTCGTTCTCGCCGGAAATAATCTATCTCCCTGTAATGTTTCTACTCTCTACCTTTTCTGCTCTTCATCCCATCTAGCTTCTGCTATTGACTTTTCCACCTTCCTCATTCTTTTTTAAAATGTCAATGCCTGTTGCTGTTTAGCTACTAACTCTCATATCGCTAAAACTTCATAGTGTTCTGCTCTCGGTGAGGGTTTTCCTTTGACCTCAAATTATCCAAAATTCTCAAATTAAATGTACATGTTCTGGAAAAGCCAGACAACCTTCTTTCTTTGTAAGGTTGACCCAATGCTTTAACCAAAGACATGCACCTGCACTTTTCTCCTCAAACACAATATATGCCGGATTATTGTCTGGCGGACAAACCCCCCTTTAAGTGCCGGAATATACTCATCACCTCTCAGTGCGCTTCTCAATGCTTTGAAAAACTTCATTTTTGACTACAATTTATTCAAAACCTGACAATTTCAACAAAATTAATTAATCAGCTCAATCCAACTAAAACAAGTGTAAGCAATAAACTAAAATAAGGAAAGAACAATTAATCATGAAAAGTGACTACAATCCCGCAATTCTCTTCAACCCCCTCACCTTCCAATCACGTTGCTTCATAATCGGACCGATTGACGAATCTGTGCGCAACTCTTTCCTACTCTCGACCAATCTCTGCGGAACCAGCTATGTCACACTAACACATTCACTCCCCCTCAACACACTCGCTGAGACACTGACAAAGCCTCTCGTACTAATTTCTTTCACAACTCAAACACAAAACCAACACAATATTGATTCACCAGCTAACTTAAACAAAACAAATCTGCTCATTTACCAGAGGAAGGGTGATAAAATTGCTTCTGAACCTTCCAAAGTAACTTTCAGCTTTCGCCGACTCTTTTTCACAGTTCCCACAGTCGTGAGTAAAATTCGACTCACAAACTTCACTTCTCCACTGTTCCTTGGAATATTGTCTAGTGCACTTGGTACTCACCAAGTCTTCAGTATAGTTTCATTCATACTAATTCTTACAAACTCGACTTACCAATCACACTGGATCAGTCTATTAAATGAGCAAATTACAACATATACCAAGTATTTCTCTACACTTGTCAATATACTCCAGAGTCCCAGACCTCTCCCCTTAGGTCTGTCATCAACAACCATGTGGATAATTTTCCTGCATCAAGCGCCCCACTCAAATGAAGAACACCGCTTCTCTACTCTCATATCTATTTATAGGAGTACACCCACTCTATCTAAAGCTACTTGAGTATTTCTACTCCTCTAAACTCACTTTCACTCCAATCTTCTGCAAATTAGCTAAAGCTGTGCAAGTGCAAAATCACTTTTACTCAATACATTCAAATACTGCTAAGAACATATCCTTCAATCTAGGGGGTCTCTAAGTCCCGGGGAAAGTCACTTAAGGCAAATAGCAACTCATTTTTCTATATCCGTATAACATTTCGAAAAAGAAAACCCAACAAGCCTCTCAATTTTATTTTTACCAAAAAACAACTTCACAACCACATTATGACATCATCAAAACAATGATGTAACCGTAATCTGCTACCAAAAACTGCTAGTGCGCCATGGAATCCTAGCTACAGCTCACACAAATAGTAGATTCTGCGCTTGAGGATGAAGGATCGAAGCGACATAGGTTTGAGTGGATATCATCAATGAGGAATGTGAAAACCAACAATAATCAATCTCTTAACTAAATAAAACCTTAGTCAATAACCACACCATTTTAGTAAGAATAATAATAAAATGTATTTCCCTATATTAACAATGATAACGTCACAAAAATAACTCTCAACCACAAATGATAAGCATAAAGGATCAATAACCGTTGATTAAAGCGTGTAATGTATCTCAATTTGATTAAGACAACCAAACAAATTATCTCCAAAAGAATCACATTCATTAATAATACCAGAACAGGTAATAATGGTAATGTATACATTAGTACAACACTCAAATGATGTCAATAAAAAAATCATGTGCATTCTAAGTTAGACTCTTAGTAACCACAAATTAGCATTAAAATGTTGGGCTTCATCTGAAAAGAAGTTAGAAACAAAAATTTAGGAAAAGCTCTTAACTTAGGTTAATAAAGGTGAAAAAAATATTATTATGCAGCATTGATACCACATGTTGCAGCTGGTACCTGAAAAACAAATAGAAACACATAACATCTCAATAACATATGTTACCCAAATAATAATAACACCAACAAGCAGTCTACTCCAGCCAGTGGACACCATCAGTGATGTCTTCCGAAAATTCGGGCCTAACGATAGCTAAACCCTCTGCTACAGGAACACTTGTTAGCCTCTTGCTTCATCTGACTCTCATCATCGATCACTCTAAATCCTCTAACCCTCTCTATCTTGTTATACTAAACTCTAAAAAGCTTATGATTGGTCAGTTAATGGGGTGGTTATGCTTCAGCCAATCAACAACTAAACTGATAACCTAAAATACGACAAATCTACATTAACTAAAACATTTTCTTTAATATAATCTTTTTCCTCTTCCGTCTTGTCTGTAGCCTCATTGTTCCATCTCTTTTCAAACCCCTCTTCTCAGGAAGAAACCTTTACAGTTGCTACTCTGCTTCCATCCTCGAAAGCAAAATCACGTATTAGTAACTTTCTCAAACAATAGGACATTCAACTTATACAATGCTGGGTTAAAACATAACCTTGTAAGACATAATGCAGCAACCCACTAGGGGTAGCTGTGGACACATCTATTCAAACTCCAAATGCATTTTATGTTAGCATTGAATCATGTACAATAACACATCATTTAGTTAGAGTTTTACTCAGTTAGAGACAGAAAATGAATTATGTGAACTTTTCAAAAGTCACTCGTTATACACGTTAATGCATTACACATTTAGTTCATTAAAATCACTAATAATCATATTAGAAAATTCACACTCTCACAGAATGGATCACCCCATGGTCAACAGTTGCCCTCATGTGTGGACCACCATTGACCGTTGTGTGATCCATTCCTGTTGCAGGTACTAGGCCTACCCACACAAGTGAGGTACCATTTTTATCGGGAGACTTGGGGGAATGCTGGGTGGAAGGACATTTGTGGCTCCTCTCAGATTCCAGAACTTTCTATCACCTAAATATGAGTTTTTTTTTTTTTGCCAAATATTGGGTTTTGCAGGGGATTCTGGGTAACAGAACCTGGTGAGAGTCCCACAAGTCACACCTCCCTGGACTCCCTCGTGTGTCTAGTTTTCAGAAATGTTTAGGTTTGATAGGTTTGCCTATATGGCTGCTGAGTCCACGACCAAAACGCACATCCACCCCCCAAGAAAAAAACAGGAAGTTTTGTATTTGATAATTTTGATGTGTCCACATAGTGTTTGGGGGCATTTCCTTTCGCAGACACTAGGCCTACCCACACAAGTGAGGTACCATTTTTATCGAGAGACATGGGGAAATGCTGGGTGGAAGGAAGTTTGTGGCTCCTCTCAGATTCCATAACTTTGCAGCACCGAAATATGAGGGAAAAGTGTTTTTTTGTCAACTTTTGGGGTTTGCAAAGGATTATGGGTAACAGAACCTAGTGAGAGCCCCACAAGGCACCCAATTCTGAATTCCCCTAGGTGTCTAGTTTCCAAAAATATATAGGTTTGCTAAGGTTCCGTAGGTGCCAGCTGGGCTAGAGGCCAAAATCCACACCTAGGGGTTTTGAAAAAAACACATCAGTTTTCTTTGGAAAAATGTGATCTGTCCACGTTGTGTTTTGGGGCATTTCCTGTCGCGGGCACTAGGCCTACCAATACAAGTGAGGAACCATTTTTATCGAGAGACTTGGGGAAATGCTGGGTTGAAGGAAGTTTGTGGCTCCACTCAGATTCCATAACTTTGCAGCACCGAAATCTGAGGGAAAAGTATTTTTTTGGTCAAATTTTGAGGTTTGCAGAGGATTATGGGTAACAGAACCTGGTGAGAGCCCAACAAGGCACCCCATTCTGAATTCCCATAGGTGTCTAGTTTCCAAAAATATATAGGTTTGCTAGGGTTCCGTAGGTGCCAGCTGAGCTAGAGGACAAAATCCACAACTATGTATTTTGAAAAAAACAAGTCAGTTTTCTTCGGAAAAATGTGATCTCTCCACGTTGTGTTTTGGGGCATTTCCTGTCACAGGTACTAGGCTTACCCACACAAGTGAGGTACCATTTTCATTGGGAGACTTGGGGTAATGCCGGGTGGAAGGACATTTGTGGCTCCTCTCAGATTCCAGAACTTTCCAGCCCCGAAATCTGAGAAAAAAGTGTTTTTTTTTGCCACATTTTGAGGTTTGCAATGGGTTCTGGGTAACAGAACCTGGTGAGAGCCCCACAGGTCACCTCATACTAGATTCTCCCAGGTGTCTAGTTTTTAAATATGCACAGGTTTGGTAGGTTTCCCTAGGTGCCGACTGAGCTAGAGGCCAAAATCCACAGCTAGGCACTTTTAAAAAACATGTCAGATTTCAATGTAAAAATGAGATGTGTTCATGTTGCGTTTCCTATCACGGGCATTAGGCCTACCCACGCAAGTGAGGTACCATTTTTATCAAAAGACTTGGGTTAACACAGAATAGCAAAACAAGTGTTATTAGCCCTTGTCTTTCTCTACTTTTTTTCCTTCCAAATATAATACAGTGTGTAAAAAAGATGTCTATTTGAGAAATCCCATGTAATTCACATGCTAGTATGGGGACCCTAGAATTCAGAGATGTGCAAATAACCACTGTTTCTCAACACCTTATCTTGTGCTCACTTGGAAAATACAAAGGTTTCCTTGATACCTATTTTTCACTCTTTATATTTCACCAAATAAATTGCTGTACACCCGGTATACAATGAAAACCCATTGCAAAGTGCAGCTCTTTATTGGCTCTGGGTACCTAGGGTTCTTGATGAACCTATATGCCCTATATATACCCGCAACCAGAAGAATCTATCAGCTGTAATGGTATATTACTTTTGAAAATATGACATCGCAGAAAAAAGTTTACAGAGTAAAACGTGGAGAAAAATGGCTGTTTTTGTCACCTCAATTTCATTTTTTTTTTATTTCAGCTGTTATTTTATGTAGGAAAACAGTATAGGATCTACACAAATGACCCCTTGCTCAATTCAGAATTTTTACTACTTTTTAGAAATGTTTAGTTGTCTTGGACCCAGCATTGGTTTCACATCCATTTCTGTCACTAACTGGTAGGAGGCTAAAAGCACAAAAAATAGTAAAAATGGGGTATGTCCCAGTAAAATGCCAAATTGTGTTGAAAAATGTGTTTTTCTGATTCTGCCTGTTCCTGGGAGCTGGGAAGATGGTGATTTTAGCACTGCAATCCCTTTTGTTGATGCCATTTTCAGGGAAAAATTCACATGCTTTCTTCTGCAGCCCTTTTTCCCATTTGTCTGAAAAAAACAAAATTTTAGCTGTATTTTGGCTGATGTACTGGTGTCCTCCAGAGAAACCGACAAACTCTGGGTACCTTTAGAATTCTTGGGATGTCGGAAAAAAAGGACACAAATTTGGAGTGGATAGCTTATGGACAAAAAGTTATGAAACACTAAGCACAAACTACCCCAAATAGCCAAAAAAGGGCTCACCACGGGGGGGGAGGCTCAGGAGCTAAGGGGTTAAGGGTCAGGGTAGAACAAGGGGAAGAAGGTTAGCTCTATCTGGGAGGCAGCTAATAGCACTGCCTGTCAGTCTGGAGTTTTCCAAGGGCAGATAATAGGACTGGCTTATGGAGCACTACTGTAGAGAAGTGCAGGGGTTCTAATCGGCTTAGAGATAGACTGGGAAAGGGCGGAAAGGGAGGGAAGAAAAACCATAGGGGGAAGTGTCTAGAAGCATCTATGGTGCATTTCCATATTCTTTTCTGCAAGTTTGGGCTGTACTGTACATAGAGAAAGGTTTGTAGAAGAGATTGTGACACAAAAGGGCTAACTAATTGAGGCCTTGTTGATGAGTGAAAATGCATGCAGAAAACATGTGTACAGCATTGAGATCATGGCACCTGATTTTGACATTCCATTCTCTTTTTCTGTACTAGGCTGCCCTGAGAATCGTGGGAGAGGCATACCGTGGAAGGTGTACTGACTCTGAAAGAGCTTGGGAGTAGTTTGAAGGTACTGAGAGGATGATTGATTAATAAACACTAACAACAGTGGAAGAACCTGTGAGGAGGGAACAGAGTGTTGTTCAAGCCATTTTTTATTGTACAAAAGGAGGGGTGGCTGATGCCTCGGAGAGTCTTACAGACAGAGTTGTTGAGAGCTACCATCACCCACCACTGTTCTCCTGTCACACAGTTTCCTAGGGAGGGAGAGAAAAGTGTCCGGAGCGAGCTTCCTGGTGATATATTCCAGGGGAGAAGGGCTAGATTCTCATGCTCTATGTACATAAAATAATTATTATGGTGCTTTTGATTTACTGCGCTGTGAATGATCCAAGATTTTTGTGCTAGCACTGTTTCATAAATTTATATATGCAACTGTTCTGCTACTGTGCATCTATCAGTGAATATATATACACTTGTACATGCTGTTTTTTCAATTGTCCAAATCTTATTATGGGTCTGACTTAATTGCTCTATCCTGATGTAGTAGAGTGTCATTATTGCATCTTTGATTAACTGCATTGCAATTGATTCCGGACCGTTTGTTTAACTTCTTTTGTGCTAGTAGTACACTGCATACTTGTATATCATTCTGTTACTATTTTGCCTTTGGGTTTAGCTCCTGGGGTGAACGGCTAGATTCTCCTGTGCTGGTCTAATTGTCAAAATCACTTTTATACCCTGGTAACAATTCTACTAACGTATGAGCTAATGATTGCCCTCATTACTGATAGATGTGTTTATGCTGAGATTTTTTTAAATCTACAATCTACCTACTACCAGTGTGTTGCTTCTTACTGAGTGTCCTTATTGATTTGTACCTGACTGACATTGCTTGGGTTTGTTACCAGCAGCCAGTCCAGTACGTGTGAATACATGTGTTCAACCATTACTATCTGAGGTGAGCACATGTTCAGACACAGACATTAAACTGCAAACTTTCTCCAGTTCTAGCATACTTCCCCAAGAGACATTTGTGGCCTAATCACTCCAGCGCAATATAAAACAAATAGTGTGATACCAGACAGCTTATTGAATAAATGGCACTTGGCAATGCTCTAAACAAAACCGTGAATAAAAGCCAGACGATGGACTTCAGAGACAGAGAAACTGTCCACTAGCACATTGTGTTACAGGCACATCCCATTGCTCCAGCACTACTGAAATTCATCAGAGCTGTTGACACCTCAGCATATTGCCCAGTAAAAGATATTATTGCCAGCTTAATGGGCAAGCGAGTAACATTTGTGCCAATATTTCAATATTGTGTGTAATAAGATTACTTTCATTATTTTGGTGGGTTTATAATTCCACACAATTAGAGTCTGATTCAGAGAAGTAAACTTACACTTTACACAAAATCCTAGTTTAATTTGACTTATAGTAATTTTATTACATTAGAGACTTCATGTTCTAAAACAAAATATTGGTAAACCCCTATTTCAACTGACAGTCCATATCTTCACATCAAGATTCTTGTTTGAATTAGCATATCCAGCCAGGTCAGTAGATCCAATACAGGTTGATTACAATGTACATCGATGAAGGGCACAACACCAATATAACGTGCAGAGATTAAATAAGAAGCGCCAACACGTATTCCGCCCCCTAATGGCACGTAAACCTGGGGCTTTCTCAAGGCTATTCAAATATTCTTATGGCTCCTGCCCATCCCCTGCAACCTCGGACGGCTGCACAGTGGTGGTTCTGCTGGTGGGGGGAGGCTCCTGCCCATCCCCTGCAACCTCGGACAGCTGCACAGTTGTGGTGCTGCTTTTGGGGGGGGCTCCTGCATATCCCCTGCAACCTCGGACGGCTGCACAGTGGTGGTGCTGCTGGTGGGGGGAGGCTCCTGCACACCCTCAGATGGATGCACAACCATGGTTGGTGGTGGGGGCTCTGTCACATTCCTGGTCCAGGCTCCTTGCCCTTCCTGCCTGCTGGTGCAGGCTCCTTGCTCTTCCTGCCTGCTGGGGCAGGCTCCTTGGCCTTTTGGGTGGCAGGTGCAGGCTACTTGCCCTTCTAGCTGGATGGGGCAGTCTCCCTCCCTTTTAGGCTGGCAGGTGCAGGCTCCTTCCCCTTCAGTACATGTGGCCTGGATCCCTTTCCACCATGAGGGGGTACGGTTAGGACTGGGCCCTTGGACTGTGTGGCTGAGGTGACTGGCAGGGTTGGTGATACCCTGCCAATAGGTTTAGGACGGGGGGTAGGGAAGAGGTCAATGGTGGATAGGAACAGTTTTTTAGGGACATTGGGGCGTGAAGAGGTAGAAGGAATGAGAGTGGAGGATGAGGGAGTAGTTGTTGGAGGTGTCTGTCTGCTGCTTTTGGGTGCAGGCGCATGGCCTGTATGCTGTTGTGAGGTGGCTGGCTATTGGGTGCCTGAGTGCTTGCGTTTGTGTACTTTAGGAGGGGGGACAGACACAGTGGGAGAGGACACAAGGGACTTGTGCATGGCTGCTGTGGAGGTGTCTGCCAGTGAGGTGTGTGTTCTGCTTGGTGTGGTGATGATGCTGGTAGTGGATGATGATGTAGTGCATGAAGGTGTGAGCGTATACGTGGCTGGGAGGGAGGTGGTGGAGGTGGAGGAGGGTGAGACAGTGGAAATAGTGGATGTTGTTGTGTCTGCAACTGTATGGTGTTTGTGTGAGTGCCTGTGGGATGAAGTGTTGTACTTGTGTTTGTCTGTGACACTCTTGGGTGTTGTCTTGTGTGCATGCTCGTCTGTATTTGTGCTTGGGATAGGTTGGGGTTCAGAGGAATGGGACTGGGCAGTTGAGGTTGGAGGGGGGACGGTAGAAACAGGGACAATGGCTGCCATCAGAGAGGAGGCTAGAGCCTGAATCGATCTCTGTTGGGCCACCAATCCAGTGTGAATGCCCTCCAGGAATGAATTAGGTTTTTGCATCTGGGCTGCCAGCCTCTGGATGGCATTCACAATGGTTGACTGTCCTACAGAGATGGATCTCAGGAGGTCAATAGCCTCCTCACTCAGGGCAGCAGGGCTCACTGGGGCAGGGCCTGAGGTGCCTGGGGTGAAGGAGATGCTCACCCTCCTGGGTGAGCGGGCACAGGCAACTTGCTGAGGGGCTGCTGGGAGGGCGGTGCTGGTACGGGGGTGGCAGCTGTACCTGTAGCAGGGGTGGTCGTAGAAGTGTCCGCCACCACCAGGAACCTTCCATCGGAGGAGGTATCTGTGTCAGAACAGTCTCCTCCAGTCTCCACAGTAGTGCTCCCCTCGCCCTCCGTCCCACTGGTGCCCTCAGTGTTGGTGGACTCTGCCTCCTGGGTCCTGTGGGATGCAGCTCCCTCCATCGTCGGTGCCTCTGCTCCTCTGCCAGATGATGCTAATGCACCTAAGGACAGGATGACAAAAGAAGAAAGGGAGGGAAAGAGACAAAGGATAAACTGGGTCAATGGCTGCACCAACACTACCGTTGGTGTGCACAGCACTCTCACACACAGGAAACAGGCCTATACAATATACATTGCACTACCAGAGAAATAGTTAGCCACCAAGGCATGGATATGGGCCCACACCGCCAAATGCAGCACACCTAAGACCCACACAGCCCTAACCACTAGTGGATGCCTACGAGCTAGGTAGCTAAATTTTCCCTTCTGAACCCTAGCCAACAGGGGACCTACACTGCAATATTAGGCCAGGCCTAGGGCACCCACTGACACACATCCCCGACCCGGATACTATCCTACCATACGTAAGTTGTAATGATGGGCACTGTACTCAACCCCTTGTGGCTGCTGTGATGCCCTCAAGCTTCCATTCAGCTCAGGATAGGCCACCGCCAGTATGCGGGCTACCAGGGGGGTCAGGGTTCGAGGGGCACCCCTTCCTCGTTGGGAGGCCATCCCCAGCTGGGCCTCTGCCATCTTCCATGCCCAGCGTCTAAGGTCCTCCCACCGTTTGTGACAGTTTGTGGTCCACCTATCATAGACCCCCAAGGTCTGCCCACCTCCTTGGCAATAGCATGCCATAAACCCTTCTTTTAAGGGGCACTGATCTGCAGAGGCAATACACACAGGAAAATACCATTAGACAAACAGTGCTGCCTGTAACACATATGGCCCACCATACCCCTTCACATCACCATTTACGCACACATGGTCCAACACACAACCTGTATGCCGCCAAGAGGACACCCACCCACCCCACTCACACGAGGCCTTCACACACGCAACTCCATGCTTTCATGCCACATGCATCATGCTCACAGTGTACTCACTTGTTTGTCTGGAGGACCATACAGCAGTCTGTTCTGAGGTAGGACCCCATCCACCAGTCTCTCCAACTCCTCCGAAGTGAAGGCTGGGGCCCTTTCCCTGGTCACACGGGCCTTGGTGGGTTCCAGACACAGGTCACAGCAGCACATGCAATGTAGGTCATCTCCTATGGAAGGTCAGGTAACAAGTGAGGAATAAGATAGAAAATGGCGGTCACGTCCATGGCGGTGCATACCGTCACCGCCAGTGTAGATCACCATTGGCCACTGTAACCCATAGAGCCCAATGTTAGCCAATGAGGAGTTGCACGGCGGTTCCCGACCACTTCCTGCAGCGGCGCACAACATCAGCGGAATTACCTTACTTCCTCCTGTCCCTCCACACAGGACAGGCGGACACCATTTCAGGGTGGGCTGACAGGCCCTGGAATAATGCTGCGTCACAGTAGATATTAGCACATATTGGACACATCACAATGACTCATTTCATGTTTACAGGATGTAAAGTTCTGTTGTAGTTCCATTGTTCAGTTTGTGACCGGCTCCTCACTCTTGTGTCCCTTATATTCCTACCGCTGTGGATGAATAGAAGATGGACACATACCCCTGTGTACAGACCCCTGGTTGACTTGGTAAACACTGGAGGACAGGCACATTTTCCTCACTTATAGACTTGACAGGGCCACAATCACAGAGCTGTGTGCCCATTTGAAGTTTGACCTGATATCTGCTATCCGTCATCCCACTGGGATCCCCCCTCTTGTGCAAGTGCTATCTGTACTCCATTTCCTTGCAACTAGTTCTTTCCAAGTGACAGTGGGCTTGGCAACAGGAATGTCACAGCCAATGTTCTCAATAGTGCTGACGGACCAGTACATCTCCCACATCAATGCTAAGTATCCAGGGTCGGTGCATGATGCCTTTGTACTGAGGAATAGCAGCATTCCAAATGCGATGGGCCAGCTACAGAGGCACAGGGTGTGGCTAATAGGTGAGCCCTGGTTCCCACCCAGTATATGATGGTGTATGGGTATGGTGTGGGTCATGTAGGATAGTGTGTGGCTAAATATTGTCCCTCAATATTTGCAGATGACTCAGGTTACCCCAGCCTATCATGGCTGCTGACCCCTGTGAGGAATCCCAGGACAAGGGATGAAGAACGTTATAATGAGCCACATGGGTGAACCAGAAGGATATTTGAAAGGACCTTTGGCCTCCTGAAGGCCAGGTTCTGGTGCCTCCATCTAACAGATGGATCTCTGTGCTACTCACCAAAGAAGGTCTGCCAGATAGTGGTGGCATGCTGCAAGTTGCATAACCTGGCCCTCAGACGACATGTCCCATTCCTGCAGGGAGGCTGGAGATGCACATGTGGCAGCAGTAGACCTTGTGGACAGTAAGGATGAGAAGGCAGAGGATGAGGATGAGAACAACAGAACATATGTGATATGACAATACTTCCAATGACACACAGGTAGGAAAGTGTTACTTCACATTTCAATTACATATGTTTTAATTTGTGTGGTAATGGCATGTTGATATTTTCAACTTCTATGCGCACTTACTGTTTCCTCTGGCAATTCATTTTGCAGATGTTGGTGACCTGATATGTACTCCTGGTGGGATCACTACAGACAGCTACGGGTCATTAATCTATGCTCACTCTCTGGACAGTTGATTTGCAATGTTTGTAACTGTAACAATGAATACATATTTGATATACATGACATACTCCAAAATTGGTTTTTTTCAAAGGGTGTTTATTGAAGTGCTAATATATGGAGGGGCAAGTATAATGGGATAGTGTGATGATTAAGGAAAGTCCATGGCATTTTTCCAGTCTGTTTGTGGCACAGGTGCATTGTCCATGGGGACATAGGAAGGGGAGTAATGGCAGTTCAAGGTGGACATGGTTACAGAGTAGGACAAAAGGGTGACAACCTGGAGAGTCTCATTTCCTGACGGGGGTCTTGGCAAGTGCCTCTGGCTTCTGTCTGGATCGCAGGGAACATTTGTGGGGTGGTTCACCTTCTACAGGGGGAGGTGTGCTGGTGGCCTGTGGATCCTGTGGCGGGGCCTTCTGGCCACTAGCGGCAGTGGAAGTGGAAGGCTGTTCAGATGTCTTGCTAGTGGCAAGGGCCCCTAATAATGTTGGCCATGTCTGTCAGCCCCCCTGCAATGGAGATCAGGGTGTTGTTAATGACCTGCAAGTCCTCCCTGGTCCCCTGGTACTGTCCCTCCTGCAGCCGCCTGTTCCCCTGCACATTGTCCAGGATCTGGCCCATCATTTCCTGGGAATGTTGATAAGCTCCCATGATCTCTGCGAGAGCCTCCTGGAGAGTCGGTTTCCTGGGCTTGTCCTCCCCTTGGCACACAGCAGTCCTTCCAGTGCCCCTGTCATCCTGTACCTCTGTCCCCTGAACCGTGTGCCCACTGCCACTGACCCCAGGTCCCTGATTGTCTTGTGGGTGAGGTGTGCCCTGGGGTCCCTCAAGAGGTGGACACACTGCTGATTGATGTGTCCTGGGGACAGAGGTATGGGTTCTCTGGGTGGGTGTTGCAGTGGTGTTTCCTGATGGGGAAGGCTCTGTGGTGGTGGTGTCTGACTGGGCCAGTGGTACCTGATGGGGCAGGTAGGTCATCCAGATCCTGAAGACCAGAGTTACTGTCTTCACTGTGAGCCTCTTCAGTTGGTGGACTGGATATTGCTGACACCTCCTCTCCACTGACATTGGCTGGGGTACCTGTGGGGATGTAAATGATGTGTTATGGTTTCTTTGTCTGACATATACATCTGTGGCTTCACCTCTTTGGTTGGATTTGCCCTGGCAGGTTTCACTTTTGCATGTTAGTGTATGGTGGGATTGATAGTTCTCGATGGTGTGCATGCTTCAGTGATGAGTGTCCATGCAGGGCTGTGAGGGGTGTCCATGCATTGGTACAGCATGTAAGGCTTGGCATTGGGATGAGTGAAATGTGATGGTGGGGTGTGTGGGAAGAAGTGGAGTGATTGGAGTGATGGGAGTGAGGGTGAGGGTATGTGATGGCATGCAGGTAGGGGGGTGATAGTAATAGAGCAGTGACTTACCAGAGTCCGGTCCTCCTCTGACTCCAGCCAAGCCCTCAGGATGCAGTATTGCCAAGACTTGCTCCTCCCATGCTGTGAGTTGTGGGGGAGTAGGTGGGGTTCCACCGCCAGTCCTCTGGATCGCGAGCTGGTGTCTTCCTGCAATGAAATGTACCTTCCCTCGTAGGTCGTTTCACCTCTTCCTGATGTCATCCCTAGTTCTTGGGTGCTGTCCCACGGTGTTGACTCTGTCCTTGATTTTCCGCCATAGCGCCATCTTCCTAGCTATAAATATCTGCTGCACCTGTGCTCCAAACAGCTGTGGTTCTACTCAGACAATTTCCTCCACCATGAGCCTTAGCTCCTCCTCTGTGAAACGGGGGTGTCTTGTGGTGCTATGGGTGTTCTGTGAGGTGTATTGGTGAGGGTGTGTTGGTTAATGTGTTGGTGGTGTGTGATGTGTAGTGCGTGAGTGGTGTATAGTGTGAATAGTGTGTGGCTCGAGTTGTGTCAGTCATCTTGGTGTCAATCTCCTGCCAGTAATTGTTGTTTGGAAAGGGTTGTAGGTATTGTGGGTGTGTGTTTTATAGTGGTGTGATGTGTGGGTGTGGTGTGTGTTTGGGTGTCAGGTGTGTGTTGTATGAATTGTCCACTGTGGTGTTGTTTTGTATATGGGTGTCCATAGTGAGCGCGGCAGTATGCACCACCAATGGTTTACTGCCGTTGAATGTCCGCCGTGGTGATTTGTGGGTCATAATGTGGTGGGTGTAGTTCTGTTGGCGTAACGGTGTGGGTTTTGAAACCACCAGTTCATCAGTGACCTTTGATGTGGTGGATATGTGTATGTGGCTGAATACTGACAGATTGGTGTGTGTGTGTGTGTGTGTGTGTGTGTCATATTATATTGAACGGATATCCGCCACGGCGGTGGTAAGGTGGCGGCTGTCAGCATGGCGGTTTGTGGGATTTACCGCCAATGTCATAATGAGGGCCATTATGTCTTAAGTTACTGAAAACCCATACCTCCCCCCACTTTTTTAATCCAATGGTTTATTACTTTTATTAACAACTCAATGCTCATTTATTTCAGCCTACCCCTCAAGAAAAGCTTAACATTTTACACGTTCCATTCCAGCAAAATAGCATTGAGGAGTGCCTCAGTTTTGTTCTGAATACAAAATGTTAGTGTTCAAGTTGTTCATTAGGGCTCTGTGATGATGCTGTTGTTGATCCCTATGAAGATAACTGACTGCCTGGTATAGATATTAAAATGACGTGTTTCACTCATCATTACAGAATGTTTTACTGAAATGGATGAGAAAAATATTTAAGAACTCACAGAACATGTCATCAATTTAGCTTTCTCTAGCGCTAACTGTAACTTCATGACAAAAATTAACCCCTCATGATGTTTGTTTACTGTTGTATCCTTTGTAAGAATCCCTTTCAGCTTTACATCTTTGATTCCATCAAGATGACATTCATGTGTGCCACACTTTGTCATAAATACAGACTGTTGGTTCATTAGAACTCTGTGATGAAGCTTCAATTGATCACTAGCGAATTTAATGACAGACTTCTGCTGGCATTGTAAGTGCATGCTTCAATGATATGGAGGAAAAAGATCCTGGGAAGCTCATAAAATGTGTCCTTATTTTAGATTTCTAGAGCTGAATAGTGAGAGTTTGGATCACGTTTCTTTAGGAAAAGCAGTTTTTGGTTTGCTAATAACTTTGTCACCATTTGATAAATCAAAATACTCCAAGAAGAGTTATTCATTCTCAGCTCCTTTCTAGAAAGTTTTAGGGTGATATGTTAATCCATTCATAAATTTGTTCAATGGTTTTAAAGAAATAAAGGTTCAAAATATATGCATATATTACACTGAAGAGGATCCACAAAGCTGACAGATTGAGAATAAGATAAGATCAGGTTGGCTTCCACCAAATCAAAAAGATGTTATGGCAGCCTTATTAGGACTCAGGTAGTCAGTACCCTTCCTGAAAATAAGGTAAAAAACCAGGCCCAGGATCGGTGCACTGTTTAAAAGTTATATGCAAATTAGGCATGATTGTAACTGCCTCTGACAACATACTTGTAAGTCACTGTTATATGATACAGCATGTAGGTTTATCGTCCCCTGTGGAGTTAATTGCTGTGGTGTCTGGTGTGATTTTAAAGGCAGGTATGCCTTGCTGGCTACTTTTAAAATACAATTAACCCCAAATCATCTTTGGAATTAAAAGTACTTACAAAGTCTTAGAATGCTTTAATGTTATATATTCACTCCTAAAGTCTGTCCTAAGTGGCCAAAGGGTTGGTGTAGTTCGACTATAACTACTGGTATGTTTTATGAGCTCCTGTGAGGGAAAAACTGCCAATTTAACTTTTCCCCATTGTAGTGCCTTCGCTCAAAAGGCTAACGTTCAAAGCTTTATTTTAAAATAATAAAGTCTTATTTTTGATAGGACAGAGCTACATATGTCATACAAGATATCAAAGTAATAGTTAAAAGAAATCCAACAACATGCCAATGTTAGAATCATTATATCTATTACAGGGAAAGTTTTAGAACTCTTTTGAAAAGTTACCTAAATCCGCCTTGTAGTAGATTTCCTGATTGGTCAACTTCTGAAAGGCTGAGTCAAGTTACCCTAATGAGTTGTGAAGCTGCCTGGGTTGAAACAAAGGAAGCACCTGGTTAGTGGAGATTTGCAACAGCAGATGGCAAAGCAGGAAGAGGGAAGAGTGGCCAAACTGGTATTCAAAGGAGGGAAAGAAACTAACCAGACCTCCCCCATTTCCTGCAGCCCTAGCTAGATGGGACCTCCTGTAATTGATGCACTAGAGGGACAGGAAGTGGTGTGTTAGGGAAACTTAGCCACACCAGGGTTGGGCTTAGCCAGGTCTAACCTCCCAGGAGAGATTTTTTACATTTTTTATTTTTATGAACTAATGCTTTCTGGGATCACATATTAGATGGATTTCCCATTCTGCATATTGCAATCACATTATGGCCTATGGAGATCATACGACGGCAGATGAGATATCCGTCACCTTTGCGACAGAGTAAATAAGTCCCTAATTCCAAAGGTAATTTTTTTACCAAGGGTCCCCCAGTTCAGTGTATCCAACTTGGGTTCCATTGTTGTCAGCCTCAAGCTTTGCCTTTGCAAGTATCAAGCTTTTCTGGTATGATGTTAAAAAACTATCATCTGTGGGCTGTAGTCACTCTCAGGCCCCAGCATGATAGCGTAACTCTTGCAAAGGTGGTAGTTGGAATAGTTGACTAAAGTGTAATCAATGGTGGTCAATGCTATCTGACTATGGAATGTAGGTTTGGTGGGCTGATCATCAGAAAATCCCCCATTAGTCACTCTGCAATCAGAATCTGTCAGTAGGTTGTGAGTCTGCTTTGAGTGTTGAGGCCTTTTTGTTCACCATGCTGGGTTATTTTAGGACAAGGGATGTCATAACTTAAGTCTAGGTCCTCAGGGGACGGGGAGGAATTTGCTGGAGGGAGCAGATGTTGTTTAAAGTCCACATTGATGGTAACAAGTAGCTGTCCATACGTTCCATTATTGACTCCAGCTATTCCAGTATTTCATGCTTTTTGTGTTTGTTTTTTAGAAGATGAGGGATACAGTAGATAATTATGATAAGAAACCTCACAGTGGAGAGGCAGGTAAGTAAAGCTCAGTATATATATATATTCAGAAGATGGCTTTCATTTAATACATTTCAAATGGAGCCTGTTACTGATCAGTATTGTCAAACTGCCACTAGGTCTCCCAAGATCATTCTGTTTTGCCCAGATTTCATAGATAATATAGTTTGGTATCGAATTTCTTGCATACATATCACACAGTGATCATCAATGAAGTTTAACAGTGTCTCTCCCGAGTGTTTCTGTTGCCTGTCAAAACCTGTGATGTTCCATGAAATAAGAAAAAAAAATTGTAAGAGATTTACTGAGTTGTCAGTGCACTAGGTATGCCAATTAGATTGTGAAAGCCATGGTTGATTTGTTGATCTTGAGTTTTCTGGCCAAGACATTGCTCACATTATTGAATGTCATTCCTGTTGTTGTGACTTTTTGATTCCTAAATGTATTTTTGTCTGGGTCTTAATACTGCGGTATGGGTATCGGTGAGAAGCATTAGGACTCTTGATACTGTTGTGAATTACTGAGCACATATGGGTATTTAGGATTTTTGAGTTGTGAAACCTTGATTTCCCAGTCTGTTAGGGATTCTCTCAGTGCCCATATTTTTTAGACAGTAGTTTATGTAGACCACGTAGTTCAGGTAGTTTTACAATCTGAGCTATAACTTAATTAAGAATAAAGCATAGAGGTAACAAAGATTGCAAATGAGGACCTTTTAGATTGTCAAGAGAATTTATTAGCTTCAGTATATTCTGACGATTCACTATGCTGTGGGGGCCTTCTGATTTATATAATGATTTAAAGTCTATTATGCACTTTCTTCAGATTAGGGGGGTGCACATTTTGATTGATTATTTTGGAGGCCCTGTGAGAATCGTTTGTGGCTGCAATACTTTGCCAATCTATTTGATTGCTGTGAACTGGAAATATTTCCATGAAATTCAGTTTTGAAGCTAGGGATCTCCCTTAATGTCAATGTTATATGAGTAGGACTTGGATTTGTTGGGACTGATATATGGGGGACTTCTAATTATTTTGCTATTCTTCCTACACCATTCATAATATATTTGAGAAACTCTGAATCATCAGTTTGCATCAGATTTGAAGCTGTATTGGTCTGTGTAGGAATTTGATTACCTTTGGGACATGTAGGATACATCCTTGAATGCAAGACTTCACTGTACATTGGTTGTGTTATTGCCAATGAAGTACCAGAGGAGGGTGGCATTCCTGTAGTAATAGGGGCAATAATTAACAGTTTCCCTTCTGCACTAGTGTACAAGTATCATTGCTGCAGTCTGGAAAGTGGGAGTCGAATGACTTACTGATGTTGTTATGTTTTTTTTAGCTTGCCCAACTAGCTGTAGTGGATCCACTTGACTCTTGTTTGTCATCATGGCTGCTTCCGAAATTTCAGCCGTTGTGATAACTTGGGGCTTGCTTGTATCACAGGTGATCATTTCCATCAATGGCTTGTTGCATATGATAAAGTTTTCCATTTCCTACTGCATAGTTAGACCTGCATTTGCCTGATTGATCCCTGATTGATCCCTGAGTGCCTCTTAAGTTTTTTTTAGGTGTCTCTTGAATAAGGAACAAAGTTGTCTTGAAATTCTTCCATAGTATCGAGACAGGGCTACTCACCTTAAGAGCAGGAAGTCTGCAGGGGCGATGGTATGCCCTTGACCTCCTGGAACACCTCTCGGCACTTCCTGGTGGAAACAGAAACCCCAGCAGGTGTCCCGAAAGGAAAGGGGGAGTGGAAGAGAAAGAGACAAAACACTGCTACATCTTGCCAGTCCAGCCAGGCACCCTTTATCTTCGGGGGCAGGTCGTTGTTGACAGAGTGATAGAGTTAGTGCACTCAACTTCCTTGAAACTGATTCTCTCTTTCTGATATGGGCACAGAAGCGATAGAAGAACACCGGGATGCTCCAGCACTTTTCTTGGATAATAATAAGTGTTGGCACAATTACTAACACTGCATTACCAAAAACCCAAAGTGAGTACCATAACTATAAGTACTGAGACAATAGGGCTGGCTTCACAGAGATTCACTGTTGCACACTACAATTAGAACTGTGGTTGCACTTATCGTGCACAAGAAAGACAAACAAGGGCATTAATTATATCACATATAGCATTCCTGCATGCATAGGGTTAAACTAAAAGAAACAAAAACAATTCAAGAAATACAAATGTCCACTCTGGGTTTAAACAGTTAGGGTGGCACAGTTTGGTTTTATTTCACTGTGTGCGTGAAAAACCCTTCAAAAGCAAATTCCTGAAACCTGAAACACAGGCATGAATGACACAATTTGAATCCAAGAGTTATGCTATTAGAGAAAGAAAACTCACATAAATGCTCTTTTAAAATTGCACTGTCACTTTGTGTAGTACTTGAGCTCAAGCAGATTTCCTGAAGCACATTTAGGCAAGTAACTACAATAATAATATAGAATGTTCAGAAATGCATTTGTGTCTTCAAGATTAGCACTCTGCCAAAATATGAGGTCTGAAATACACCAGCTGTTCTAGGAAAGCACGGCACTCAAAGAACAAACTCCCTGGAGAATATTGGTCACTTGGCTGCAGTCTTTTCCAGAGTGCTGGAGGAATGCCTGGTGTCAGCTGGTACAGGAACAAAGAAAAGAATTGCCTCACAAGTCCTGAATATGAGGATGACAGCAGGGGCTGGACTGCCAAATCAGATGCTGAGAACAGGAAGCAAAACAAAGCCAAGCAGGGAGGCATGCTTCACTCTGCTATTTATAGCCAATCAGGAAAGCAGTTGAGTTTCCAAATGTGGATGAGTCACCACACCCGAATAAAAGCACATGTCTACACCACACCCAATTAGAAGCACATGTCTACACCTGCTCACATTAGCAAACAAGCATTGATAAAACCAATTGTGTAACACAGCACATTATGTTTACTAGTTTAACCAAGAACAGAGATATGATTTAACCCTAATCCCTGGGGATGCTGACAGATAACACAGGAGGCACCTTGGGGATTCCTGACACCTATTTCACAATTCAGCAGATTTTTCGGCATGAGTGGAGTGTGGGATCTGTACGGTTACTGTATTACTTGTCGTACTCAAATCCCCCATTGTAATATCATTGGGGCTTGAGTAATTTGTTCTACACAAGGCACCAATTTGCTAATTTATGACTGTGTTAGCAGACTCTTTGTATGGTCTTTTATAAGTCTTACCTTTATTGGATAAAGTTGTAACGAGTCAACAATCTCATCCCTCTGCTGGATGTTCTTTGAAGCAGTTGTCAATTCACTCAGGCTCTGCTTAATTGAGGAAAATGCCTTAGAATAGTCTGTCATCAGTGACAATTCCCCATGGATCTGCTTAAGAAGCACTATCTGTTCTGCTAGTATTAAGGATTGATTAGTTAGGATATCTGACATCGGTGACACTTTATTACTAATACCCCTACTGCAGCTAACACTAGGAAAGTTGGTAGAATGTCTTCCTCTCCAAAAGGTTTTAGGGTCATATTTTGTTCCAGTTGTGGGTCGAATATTTTGTCATAACTGTGGATTTGGGTTAATGAATTCCTAAACCTATCCTTGTGTAGCAGTGTCATCCGGGTTGCCTAATGTTTCCAGCTCTTTCAATTGATCATGCTAACATTTCAAGTTGATCAAACTCAAGATGGGTATCTGTGTCCCCTTAGGTAATTGACTCATTGCAGCCATAGATCGAATAGGTTTCCAGATTGGGATCCATGTCAACATTGCTAATTGATTTTCCAGCTACTTGATTAGCTGTGTGGGGGACCCCTGAGGGTATTAAGATGATATCAGCAACTGTAATGTTTCCCTGTGAATTCTCACTGAGTAACGGAGGTATCCTAGGTGTTGCCCCATCCGGCAGTGGTACCCTCGACCCTGAACTCAGGCTGATTGGTACATTCAAAGGGAGATCTTTTCTCCAGAAAAAGTCTTGGATCAATTGCTACTTTGTATTTGCTGGTACAGATTTAGACATTAGGGGTCAGCCGTCTCCACCTTCTCCACAGCAATGATATCTTGGGTGATGTGCTTTGCCTTTTGACCATCCATTGTATCAGCTGTAGTCATTTTTGGTAATTCCTTGGAGGTTGTTGGTCTCTGGCTGTGAGAGAGCTGGCTGCCTGGTTTTGTTGAGAAAGCTTTCATCCCTCACAAATGTTGCCCGACTTTTCAAGGAAAGATAATAAGGAGCACATTTATAAACTGCACTATCCCAGTTTTGCATCAAAAAGTTCAGCACCGGCTTGCGCCATTCCTGAGCGCCAGCTGGGTGCCAAAGTTAGGGAATGGCATAAGCTGGTGCAAACAGTGGGCTAGTGTAAAAACAAATAACATTTGCTGGGTGGGGTTGGCGGTATCGGAGAAGGGGGTTTTGCACCAACAAATTATGTTGGGCTGGTTAGAGGCAAACAAATGCCTCTAACCATCCTAGCGTCATTTTCTGACACATAACCATCCATACCACATGACTCATGTCTTAGGAAAGACTGGGGTCCTGCCCACCACCCCAATGGCCAGCACAGGTGACCAGTGTCCCCTGGGCATGGCCAATGCACCCTGTGCCATTCAGTGGGGCCCCAAGTTGGGCCGGATGGAAGTTTAATTTAAAACAAAATACTTACCTATACTTACCCTACTTACCTTGGACTGATCCCCCATCCTCCGGTGTCCCTCAGGTGTGTGTGGGGGGTTTCCTGGGGCTTGAGGAGGGCACCTGTGGATCCATTCCATGGTGTTTAACCATTGAAATGGGAACACAGGTCCCTTAACATCTGGTCTGACCCAGGCATTAAATAATGGTGTAAAGCAAGCTTTGCACCTTTAGTTAGCCCTTCCTCCCACCCGTGCATCATTTTAGTGTGGGGGATAAATGTGGGGCTATAGGGTTAGCATCATTTTTAGATGGTAACTTCTACCTTGCATCTCATTGACACAAGGTAGGTTCACACATCTAAAAAATATTTTGGAGTTAGACTGGTCTAACGTCAAAATATAACAATGGAGTTCATTTTCTGTGGAACTTGCATGAAAAAAATGATACAAATTTGGCGCAAATGGAGTATAAATATTCCCCACAGTACCAACGTCTGGATGTCTGGTGTTAACCTAAATAACAACTGTAAATTACGACTTTGCTATAATGACCAGGTGCTCCCTGGCAGAAAGATAGAAAGATGGTAACTCGATTTACTAAATGGAATTGTCCTGTGGTTGACTTATTTATGATAAAATTAAAAGTGGATGAAGGAGTTTTTACAAATGTTCTAGTGCAATCCCTCACTACTGCAGCAAGTTCTCTGTCTCAGCTTGTGATCTTTGTAGAGCTGCACCGGACCCCCAATTAGGTGTTTCTTCTGGGTTGCAGCTGGCATTAATGCTAGCAGAGACAAGCTCTTGTTGGAGGTATTATTGCAGTGGGGTAGGCCTGGGAGATGAGCAAGCAGTACCAGCACCTAGGCTGCCTGCTTTTGAGAACCATGATCCTCGACCCTTTCGTAGTGTGCCTAGTATGCAGTCACCTTACCTCCTGGCTCACCTCATTGTCCCATTGTCCTTTTTGGTAGCACTGTGCATGGTGGGGGTGTGAGTTATAATTACTTTAGGGCCCAAGTTATAGTTACTTGAAATAAGTATAACTGGCAAATTTCAGTGGTTTGGTTCCGGTAAAACAGTATGCTTTCACTGCCATTTTCACCCAACTGTAATGTTCCTTTAACCTTTCAGTGAAAAGATATACTCAGTCAAAACTGCTCAAGTGAAGTGATCAAAAATCACCCTATGATTACATACAGAAGAGGTACTGCACTGAGGGACATTTTGAGTAAGAATACTATACAACATAACAGTACATTGCTGACCAATTGTAAGATGGCTTTCTTTAAACATAAAAATTGCAAAACTTGCAAGAATAGCTATGATGTCATCTTCAAAGTTCACTCACCTCTTTTGCGTATGGACAAACAAATCGAAAAATTCTTGATTTGTTATTCAGACTTTATAATTTATGTGCTGACATGTCCATGTGAAAGATAGTATAATTTCAGTGCCATACATCCTGTAAAGAAACATGTCTTAGAACATTTGAGAGCTATCATTCGCAATGACAAGCATTATCCTGTAGCTAGACATTTTACACAATTCCAGAAAAGTAACACTAATCTTTTGAGATTTTCTCCTATTGACATGACATGTTCAAATATAGGAGGTTGGGATAGATAGGGCCTAAGGAAGTCAGAGTCCAAATATATACTGGAATTAGGGGAGATTGAATACTGATGAAGAAATGAATGTACATTTGGGCTGCTGCATGGATATTATCAGGTTGTAGTGTTTCTCTGTGAGGCAGGGTATCTTGAATCACAGTATGCAGTTCTCCTATAAAATTAAGGGCTGATTCTTTTATTCCTCTAGTACTGCTTAGTTTTTAACTTTTTAAAATCCGAATGGTTTCTTTCTTTTCTGTTCTCTTCTCTCTTTTATTTTAATGTTCATACAGTGCTATAGGGTGACTTCAAGAATACTAATGAAGCATCAGTTTGATAAAAAAAATATGTGCAAAATGTGTGCTCTAGACTGCTGATGAAGTACATCAAGTTTATTTCTTTATGAATATGTAACAGTCAGTAGTTGCTGAGGAATCACCATGTATACACTAGGGGTGCTTTTTATGAGCAGTAGCCCACTTGGGCAGGATTGAGTAATTCAATAACAAAATATGATGAAGCAACTAAGATTGTTTTGACCCTATTATATGTGATGACTGATCTACATATCACGTATAGTTCTGTACACTCTTATATCCCAACATATAGTTAAAAAATATGGTTTCTCAGAGGGGCATGGCCGAGCAGTGCCTAGAATGGCCACACACTAGCTGAGCTCCATGACTGCTAATCCTTAAAACCCCACCATTTTCACACATATCTGTTTTTAAAAGCTGTATTGAGTCCCATGAGGTGGGCCCATGGTTGTGGCACTCAGTTAGGGCAGCGCAGTACCTGATGCCGGGCTGCACCTATGTTGAGTGGCAGCTGGGCCATAGGGAGCAACCGCAAGCTGGAGTTGGCTGGCATTGTCAGGGCAGAACAAATGAGTTGGACCAGGCTGGTGGTAAAGCCAGGTCAAGAGATTCTGTGGCCCACAGTGGTATTCTCCTCCCCCAACCACCAAGGCTTGGGGCATGGAGGCCTAGGCCTTGGCACTAAGTATCACTGGGAGAGGACAAAGGACAAGGGCCTCACCCTCCCTATGCCACTGATTTTGGAGTGGCCCAGCAGTGAAGTGGAACCCCTCTCATTGGCTGAGGATCGCCCGGTGTAGGGCACCTGGGATCAGGTCAAGACAGCCCCCTAATGACTCGGCCACAGCCTGCATTAAGTGTTCAGTCCCCCAGGGACAAGGGTGCCACAGGCGTTCCCTTCACAGTTTAGTCCTCTTCTGCCACTCTTCAGAAAGGCCTCTAAGTAGTGAGTCAGTGACACTGGACCCCCACCCCTGACACAAAGATAGGAGCTCAGGAACACGCTGGTGTTATCAATGACAAAGGTGCTGAAGAATGCATTGCTGATTTTCGTCACTGGGTTCTGAAGGAGTGGAGTGGTAGACACCTTCAATTGGAGGAGTTCCCAGGGGGTAGGGTGACACTAGTAAGCATCCGATGTGAAATCCCACGTTCACGAGACTGACATTCCGCATGTGGTCATAGCCGTCAGTCTGGGCTGCTGTGAAGAGCACTGGATGTAATTTTGACATTCCTGAGTGTGAGAGAGTTGTTGACCAGGGGAGGACACTGCCGTGGTCATCACTGTGGGGGCCTGGAGCAATGGTGAGGAATACAACACCTTCCCAACCCAATTAGATAAATATGTGGTGGCTAGACTTCCTCATGAGGCCCCAGAGATGAAGACGGCTCAATCAGATACAACAGCACCATCTCTGAGGGAGATAATGGCTGCTCTCTGAGAGCCAAAAAGCACTTTTTGAACCAAAAATCAATGCAGTGATTGTGGATGTTACACTACTGAGAGCTGACTTTAAGAAAATAGTGAAAAAAGTCACCACGGCTGAAACAAACAATAACTCTCTGCTGTCTACTACCAAGAGGTTGGGGGAGCAAGCACAATTCCTCACCAAACAAAATGCTATGACTACTAAACTGGAAGATGAGTCAGGCAGAGCACAGAGCAACACTATCAGGGTTGTGGGGACCACTGAAGGGGCCAAGGGCCCTAGTGTCAATTTCTCCCTGGAGGATCTCCTCATCAACACCCTCCAACCCAAGCGCTTGTCAAGCTTTTTCACTATTGACAGTGTAGACAGAGTACCAGTACCCCTGTCCAACGTGGGGCCTCTCCAGGGACTATCATCGCTTTGGTATTTAATTAGCGTGACATGGAGGTGATCTTATAGGCAGTCCACTATCACAGTGACCTCCTACAGGACTTCCTGGACTTCATTTTCCAAGTCAAGCCTTGACAAAGTTAAAAAGACATCACTTACTAAGAAACTTACATCATATTGTACCCAGCGAGGCTGCGAGTAGTGGCAGATGGTAAATCCTGGCACTTTACTTCGGTGGAGGAGGCATGGGGTTAGCTGGAGGGAACCTCTGCTGCCAATGAAGTGGCGTAGTCAGGGACAACATTCTGAAAGACCCATGACTGTAGTGATGCAGCTGCCTTAGGCCAAGGAAACTTGAATCCCACCCGAACAAAAGAAAAGACAGTGTTACCTCTGCTGAACTATTGACTAATAGTGCTGGGTGCATTGATTTTGTTGCATGTGTCTAGGAAATGGGTGGAAACAGGAATTGCAAGCCTCTGAAAGAGGGGGGATGAACTTGATGGTGATAATGTGGCAAAAGTGCAAGTATTGGCATGCTATTTGGTGACACAGGGGTATATATTGTTCTTCTTTTTACATGTGCTTATTGGTCTGGCCTGTCTGGCAGAGGCAACCAACCCCAATGTTTTTCAGTTCAGTTTGTGAGACAGGTGCTCTGCAAATTGGGGTGCTGGGCAGTTCTGAGCCTTCATTGCAAGTTATCAGCGAGGAGGGAGTTTCTTGGTTGGGCAATACAACTATGTTATGACCTATATTAGAGCATTCTTGCTGTTTCAACACAGTTACACTATGCAGTTACTGTGTTGGCTAAGTGATGCTAGGCATCTGAGGTAAAGGAGACATACCTTAAGGGTGTCATAAAGACTCTCGCTAGAGTAACAAGATTGCTTGATTTGGGTGTCAGCACCATTGGTCACAGGGACTGAGTCTGATCCTATGCCATGTGACAACTGTCGGCCTAACCCTTCCGGCCACCTAGCACCACCTCACCAGTACCCAAGAGTAAAAGATGATTTGTGGCAGTCCTTACCACGTCATCTGGATTTTTCAGGGAAATTGTGGTTGAACAGATCGTACCCCTTTCTCTCAGTCATATTTGTCTCCCACATACAAAGGCAAAACAGAAGCAGAACGCAGTCCAATAGGTTTTATTGAATCAACTGCATTCTAAGTAAAAAGACATGTATTGTGATTATGAGGATTATAAAACAGAATAAAAGCAAGGCAGTGACGAGGAAAGTGAAACGCAGAAAAAGTCCCACTGTACTGTCACAAACATTATTATAGAAATCCCTACCTGCACTACAAAGGGGAATACTTATGAGCCCCTAGCACCTCCTTGCACTGCCCTAGCATCATTTTTTTTACGCTAAGGCAGCGTAAAAGAGGCCTTTTCCTCATGCCAGCTATACAAAATGATGCAATGCAAGCACTGTGCCACTTTGCCTCTTGCACCACAATATGCCTGTGCCAGACATAATGTATGCAAGGAGAGCAATCCCCTGTTAGGAGGCCCAGAAAAATGTTGCAGTGAAATGTACTACATTTCACTGCACCGTTCCTCCAGTCATTTTTAATGCCTCCCCAAGGCAGGTGTTTAAGTGACACTCCCATTATTTCCAAAAGGCCTTTCCACGCATTGCATGACTAGCACCATCATTCTTGGCAATAGTCGACCAATGCACCACATTAGCGTGGAAAATTGTGACGTTATTGTGCTAAAGCGTGCCCTGGTGCGCCATATTTTAAATACAGCACTACCATGGTGACGTTAGGGGGGCACAAGGGGGTGCAAGAAAAGTGGCACATCATAGCTGATGCACCACTTTCTTGTAAATAGGTCCCTAAGATTCCTTACAAGTGCATGCCACTGTAAACCCTAATCTGCCCCTTAGGCTTTCCAGGAGAACCCCATCACTGTGACTGTAGATAAAGAAATGTCTGTTGTTATACCACTAATTCTCCAACATGGAGGGAGAGACTGCTTCATGTCTCAGCAGAAACTTGCAAAGGCGATACGGAGTGTACAATGGCAACTTGTTGTAATTCCTCTGTATTGTATTGGGGCAGTGAGGTGTTTTATAATAAAACATCTGGTGTTCTAAGACAACTGCCCTGACATGACAACACATATATTTCTGTGTATAAGAGTTGAGGACATGTTGACTGCTTTGTACTGGCAATAATTAATAATTTATCACGTACAACCTTGAATAGAGCCCAGCATGAGAATGTTATGCAGAGAAAAGAATCACAGAAGTCTTTATAAATGACAAGCTGATAAAATAATAAAAACATTGCCAATAAAAGAAGGCTTCAGCAAAAAATAGAAAAAGAAAAATGCATGCCTCAAAGTAGGTTCCAAGCTGCAGACCTAGGCTAAATTAATGTGCATGTGAATAGCTAAAGTAGTTTCACGGCATGGAAAGCTATTACAAGACGCTAAATCAATTTGAGTACACAGGCGTACCCATGCAGGGTTTACCTCTAACTCAAGGGGCTTTAGGACCCTTATTAAAACCTTTGTCCCTTTTATTCCACTCTGTACATGGTCCGACCCTCTGGAGCAATTTGTGGCACACTTGGGTACATCTGCTCTATCAATGTACCACTGCAACTATATGCAGACACCCACCCTGCACTTAGTGCCACCGGGTATTCTGGTCCTCAGGGGGGCATAAATGCACTCATGGATCAAGACTTCGACAGGTAAACTTTATCTTCAGGTGGTGAAGAGCCTGGCCCCCTCTGGGCTTTTGTGGGTGCTATGGACTTGCTCAAAATATAGAGGGAACACAATCCGACTGCACGTCAGTTCACATATATCTCTGTGGCACACAGTAGTCTGACTAGATCATGTCTTCACCCATCACACCTATGCTGGCCAGTTAAGGAACGTTGCCCATAAAGCCTATGGCATCACAAACCACTCTCCTGTCGAGGTTCTACTGTATGGCCCCACTTGAATGTCATGGTTGCCCCAAACGGTTGACCCCTGGTTCCTCAAAGACAAAACCTTCATGGATAAAGTCAGAGAAAGGACAGATCAGTACTTCTTAGAAAAAAAAGGTACTGTAGACTCTGCTTGTGTCCTGTGGGAAGCCCTCAAGGCAGCGGCCTGCGGGCATACACAAGCCCCTAGTGGTAGGAAAAGGAAGGAACAGAAGTTAAGCATCAAAGTGCTAGAGCTTGAGATCATGGCCATTGGTGCCTCTATTCTGCAAAGGTGGGCAGACAATCTTGGACTCTATCATAGGCTCTGTCTCAGACCATACAAGCTAAGGGAATTCACTGAAAACAATGTCTGGTCTTATGCGCTGGCGACTCAACGCTACCTATACGAATAGGAAATAAAGGCAACAAAATGATTGCCTGGCTGGATAAAAGAGATGGGGACAGAACTTGGTTCTAGAATTTTGTGACGCTGATGGGAAACTACACACTCCTTGGCTGACATAGCAGAAGAATTTGCTATCTACTTTGAAAGACTGTATACATCTAAGGCTATTAGATCAGGTGATGGCTGTGCTGATCTCCTAAAAGTCATCTGCTTTCCAGGCTTACACTAGCATAAATTCAGGGAGCCATTTGAGACTTGAATCGAGAAAGACAGCTGGACCTAGCTGCCTGCCAGTGGAACTATCAAAATGTATAGCCAATAAAATTGCGGGGCCAATGTTAGACATGTTCTGGGCAGCCAGGGAGGAGGGCAGCTTTCCTGAGGATCAGAGAATGGCCACTAGTGTGGGTATTCCTAAGAAAGGTAAACCGCTGATGGACTGCAGGTCGTACCAGCCCATATTGCTTTAAAACCTAGTGGTGAAAGTACGAGCAAAAGCTCTTGTGACCCGACTGTGGAAGGTGATCACCACACTAATACACCCAGGCCAACCCAACTTTATACCTCATAGGGGAACTCGAGTAAACCTACTGCACCTCTATGAGGTGCTCCATCTTATTTCAGTCCCCCAGGCTGAAAACTCTGTGCAGCTTGCTTTGGATGTTACAATGGCATTCAGCAGTCAAGTGAAACTATATATTTGCAACACTCACTAGATTAGGATTCGGCCCCACATTCTGTGGGTGGTCAATCTGCACTACCAGACCTCACTAGCAAGGGTATGAGCAAAAATGCCTTCTGGTCTTTTGCTCTACATAGGGGTATAAAGCAAGACTGGCCATTGTCCCCAATGATCGTTGTGCTTGCACTGGAGCCACTAGCAGCATGGGTCCACCAGTACCCTCTTATTCAAGGCATTAGCGCAAGTGGGGACTTGGTAGAGCAAATTTCTCTTTACTCAGACGATTTCCCGTTGTACGCCTCACAGCCTAACCTTACGGTGGACAGGATATGGTGTGTTTTCCACATCTTTGGGAACTACTTTGTGTATCAGATCAACTGGGATAAGTCCCTCATGTAATAAACAACAATGTATAATTCCAATGATCCCCTCAAGGCTCTGCGGGAGAGGGGAGAAAGATCATGGTCTCTGTGCTGATTAGCACTGGGAGGAGGTGGTGCAGAGCCCTCCTGAGATTGTCATCTGATCTTGGCTCTGCTTCATCCAGTTGAGGATACATCATAGGTCATACTTTTCCAGAAAGCTTATGCATAGACTGGGCAGGTGTGTGTTGAGTCTGTGTGCTCGGGGATGTGTTTAGTGGGATCCTTCTTACACATATTATGGGACTGCCCAATCACTCAATAATACTGGAGTGGAGCAACTCAAGTAATAGCCCAGGTTACAGGTCTTACTGCCCCATTGGATGTTCAATGGCATCTCCTGCTAATAACAGGCGAGGAGGTGTGGCTGGCTAGTGTTGGCGACAGGGGTGCCTAAACACAAAATAGCAATGGCCTGGTGGGCAAACAGACCCCCAAGAGATGGCAACTGGGAAATTGATCTGAACTTGTGCCAAAGTGCAGAACATGTAGTGTACCAGAATAGGGGCTGCTGATTTTTTCAAGATTAAAAAAAAAAAAAAAAACTATTTTTCTTTTCCTTGTCTCCGGGTGGGTCATGTCCCAGGGACATTGGGGTGAAAAAAGGAGGGGGAACAGGGGGACCCCTACTAGGGCTTTCCAAATCCTTGGGGACCACCACCTTCCCAGGGCAAAACAGTAATTTGCAATGGGGAGACACGTACAGCTCCCCAGAGACCACCACTGCCCGGGTCTAAATATGATATCAATGCAGCGGGCCCACGCACCCCACCCACAGCTTCAGGGACCGCCCCCTCCCTGAGGCTGAATTAAAATAAAGAAGGAGGCCCATTACTGACCCCCTGGATGCAGTTACTGCCACCTCCCGTGACTAAGTTAAACGATGGGGTGGGTACACTGCACCCCTAAAGGAGCCAATATTGGCCCTCGAGCCACCAGCCCACAAGGCTGCCTCCTGCTAGTTCCTAGGGTACCCACCCCGAGGACATAGCTGTTTGCTCGGACTTGGTGGGAGCTTTGACAACTCTCGCCAAGTCAGAGCAAATACTACGCTTCCAGTGGGCAATAGCTGTCAAAGTGCTCTCGCCCACTGGAAGGTGAGGTTTCATCTCTTGCCCTGCCTCCAGAGATGCGGGCAGGGAAAGAGATTAAACTATTGCTCTTGAACACATGGAGCTGTATGTTTAAACATGCAGCCCCCTGTGTGTAATAGCAATGCTGGCTCCTGCAGGAGGCCACAAGTTATAGTTACTTGAGATAACTCAAACTATAACAGTTGAATTTCTGTGGTTTTGTACATTTAAAATGTGAGCCTAACTATAATATCCCTGAAACATCCCTGTTACCTTTGTTTTTTAGTGAGTTTTTAACCTAAAGTAATTTTAATTACTATACACTAATTCAACCACTGCTGCGCACCGCCTTTAACCATGCATAGTGGGAGTTGGCTACAGGATATGGCTTGCAGCCGGGCCCTGCAGCCAACAACCCATAATCACCTAACCCTTTGCTGCATACAGCCTTTGGCCAGGGTTGGGGCTCAGCAGCAGTTCACAAGAAAGAAACCACCTTTCACAGTCACTACATGAGATGTTGCACTTGAAAAAGGCAAGAATGCAAACACCCCCATCAAGGATTACAGACAACTTTTAAAGGTGGACATGTAGAGAAAAAAAAACACTTGCTTTTCCTTGAGGGTGTGTGCAAGGTAGGTGGTTAATTAGGTAAGTTTATTTTCACTTCCAACAACAGGACAGTACAACTCCCGCATCCACCTCTGCTGATTCCTACAACCGTCCGCCCGCCCATTCGCATTCTGTCGAGTCTCGTGCCCCCCCAAGATTCTACAATAAGCACAAGACTCAATAGAACAAACCCAACACATCTTCCCCCTTAACAACAATAAAAAGAAATCACAATTTAATGCTACAACATGACACTAACCTAGAGTACAACTTAAGCCTATACAATCATTAAAGAAAAAAATCAAAACACAAGAACACGAACAGGAAATAAGTATCCTACATTCATGCAAAAAGTACATAATCAGGGTATTTGCTGGGAAGAATCTTGTTCCTAGGCGAAGCCCGTCGTATTATGTCCTTTGTTTCATGTTTCACCAAGGTAGATCCATTTATTCCTTTACACAACAGTTCCATGTCACGGACAACTTCTCCTTATTCCACCAATTACCATCATCTAATTTGACTGCATTTTTTCAAATTTTGACTACCCTTTTAGGGCTCAAGAACTTAGATTCTCCCTTCTGGACAATACGAGCACTTTACATCTTCACATAATCCCCCACCTTAACACAAATTGTTTTTCTCGGTTCCCACTTATATTTATTTTGAGCAGACATCCTTTTCTCATTTACCATCTCAATCAATCGTTCCTTAACTGCAAATTCACCCATCCATTGTCTTATCAACTTGGTTGCAGGAATCCTACCACTCAATAACACATAAGGGGACACACCTGTATCCGCATTGGGAGTGGTTCGCACTGCCCACAACAACTTCCTCAACTCCACCTTGTAATTCAAGCCACTGACCTTAAAAAGTTGTACATTCTCCTTAATCACCCTATTAAATTGTTCAACAAGTCCATTACTCCTAGGATGATATAGCAAAGTTTTTACATGCTTAATGCCCATGTGCACCAAGAAACTAGAAAACTGAGCAGACGTGAACTGACACCCAATGTCTGTGGGTATCTCATCAGGAATACCTACCCTGTCAAAAACAGATTCTAAAAACTCAATGACCCTTTGTAAATTAGGCACTTTAACCAACTTAAACTCAGGCCAACAACTATAAAAGTCAATTAATACTATTCCATATTCTACCACACCTCCCGACAGGCTAACAGGACCAATCAAGTTCACAGCAATCTTACTCCATGCTTTATTGGGCACCTCAATTGCTTCAACAGGAGAGGGCAGAGTGATCTGAGACTTGTCACTTATCGCATACACCAAACAATCTCTCACAAAGTGTTCCACTTCTTTATCCAACCTAGGCCACCAAAAATTCTCCCAAATCCTCCTCTTCTTGGCCCACATTCCAATGTGGCCTTCATGCCCCAATGTTAATATCTTGTTCCTCATGCCTTCCGGCACAACCAGAACACCAGCACACATTAAAATGTTGTTCACTACAGACAATTCTTCAAAGCCTTGCCTGTAAGCCTCACATTGATCAGATTTGCATGTAGACCACCCTTGTAAAATACCCTCCATAACCTCTTTTATTTGTTCATCCGTTTCACATGCTTCCTTCTATTCAACTTCTGTTATCGTACCATCCAAATGACACTCTAAGGAGCACACCAAAACATCATCCTCATCCGTACCCTCTTCATCATGCACAATTCTACTAGGAAGACGACAAAGACAATCAGCAAGCAAATTTCTAGCACTGGGCACATATTCCACTTGGAAATCATACATCTGCAACCTATATTTCCATTTGGCAATCCTTGGAGTAGCATGTTGAGCACCAAGGGTAGAAAACAATTGCACTAAGGGTTTATGATCCATCCTGACCATAAAATGTACACCCCAAAGATAAGATTTGAAGTGCATAATTACCCACCAATATGCGAGAGCTTCTCTTTCTATAGTTGAATAAGTAACTTCGGCACCTCTCAGACTCCGCGAGGCAAAAGCAATCACTTCATCCTTATCACGCACCCTTTGCAGCAATACAGCCCCCAAACCTAATTATAATCTCATCCTTAGTATCAAATGCATTCATTGGAATGGCCTGTGCTACTTTTTTTTATAGCTGCAAACTCCTGCTCACATTGCGGGCACCATTCAAATGTAATTTTTTTTTTAGAAGACTGCTAACGATATGAATTTTGCTAGCAGAATTAGGAATAAATCTGGCGTAAAACTCAAACAGACCCATAAAAGATCTAACTTGATCTTTATTACAAGGTGACTGAAAATCCTCAATGGCTTTAATCAAACTATCTTTCGGTTCCACCCCTCGTTCTGATATCTTACAACCTAAATAATCAATGCATGTAGTACTGAACTTACATTTGTTCGCACTGAGAATTATCCCTTTATCACTTAGCATAGACAACACTTGTTTCATCCTTTCATCATGCTGCACTTGATCCTTCCCAAAAATCAAAATGTTGTCTTGGAATGCAATGACTCCTTCCATATCCTTGAATAAACTATCCACAACTCTTTGGAATACAGCAGAAGCTGATGCCAAGCCAAATGGCATGCGTTTAAATTGGAACAACCCTTAAGGCATAATTAAAGCCATTATGTGTCTAGAATCAGGATGCAAATTGATTTGATGATATGCCGAGGCCATGTTCAACAAACTGAACTTACTAGCATTGCCAAGTGTAGACAACATTTCAGTAATATTAGGCAAGGGGTGGCAATCCACCCAAATTTGTGCATTGAGATCTTGCACGTCCACACACATACGAATTGATCCGTTAGCTTTGCGAGAAATCACAACAGGAGCCACCCAATCAGAGGCTTCCATTTTCTCAATTATGTGCTGTTCACACAACCTGTCAAGTTCCTTTCTCAACTCCGCTCTTAACGCCAAAGGTACCTTTTGTACTTTATGAACTTTAGCATTATGTGCTAGCTTAATCCTGTGCAAAAAACCCTTGAACATTCCAATTCCTTCCTTGAAAACATCAGGAAAAGCATCAACCCATGTATGTCCAACCGACAACACATGTTTATAATTCTTGCTTACAATTACTTGTTCAAGATTATTAGGATCCCAAAAAATTCCTTTGATCATCCCAACCCAACACGCATGTATCATCCTTTGCAACATATACCATTCCTTTAGCAGTGCTTCCCTTGAAACAGAAATCAACCCAAGACCTCAACATGTTTTCCTCCATAACCCACTGGCCTAATGTGAGACTTCCTAAGTTCAATATGGCCAAAACACTCTTTCCATTTCCTCTCACTCAAGAGAGTATAGGGTGAACCTGAATCTGCCACAACAGCAACTTCATAGCCATTGATTAATAATTTGCAGGAAAGCCTTTTAGACCTATTGGAAAACATCCCATCATTACTACCTTCGCTTAATTTAGAAACATTGGAGACAGTTAGAATTTCATCCTCCTCACTAGTTGTTGACTCCAAACCACCAATATTATCGTTTACTTTAAGTGGAGGCCGGCTGAAGCACTGCCAACAGGCTGGCGGTGCTTCATTCAGTATTCCGACCGCCGCTTTGAAGCTGCGGTCGCCCAGCCGGGTCCGGCGGTTTTCCGCTGGATTTCCCCCAGCTGGGCGAATCCTCTATGGCGGCGCTGCAAGCAGCACCGCCATGGGGATTCCGACCCCCTTCCCGCCAGCCTGTTTCTGGCAGTTTTCACCGCCAGAAACAGGATGGCGGGTACGGATGTCGTGGGGCCCCTGGGGGCCCCTGCACTGCCCATGCCACTGGCATGGGCAGTGCAGGGGCCCCCTAACAGGGCCCCACAAGGATTTTCACTGTCTGCATTGCAGACAGTGAAAATCGCGACGGGTGCAACTGCACCAGTCGCACCCCTGCAACTCCATTCGGAGCCGGCTTCATTGTTGCAGGGCCTTTCCCGCTGGGCCGGCGGGCGATCTTTTGGCGGTCGCCCGCCGCCCGCCAAAGTCAGAATGACCCCCTTTGTCTTTTGTACAAGACCCCGTCTTTGTACCGGCTCTACACACCCTAGCAAAATTACCTACTTTAAAACATTTGGAACACTTCTTCCCCAATGCTGGACAACCACTTGCATTACCTAAATGAGAAGGGCTACCACATCTAAAACACTTTTACTCCTTTTTAACAGATGTTTCAGGTCTAACATTTATATGATTTTTGTTAAACGTCTGTTTAACTACTGATACACACTGATGTAAGTCTTTATCACTAGGTGTGTTAATTTGCTCCATGAACATTGCAGTACTCTCAATTCTGGTGGCTATTTCCACAGCTTTCTCTAATGTTACATTTGGCGTAGACAGCAGAGTCTCTTGTGCCTTCTTATTATTAGTTTTCTCAACAAGCTCATCCCTTATCATTTAGTCCTCACATGCTTTATATTCACATCAAACAGCTAACTTTCTCAAAGCCCCCACAAAGGCTTTCTCAAAGCCCTCGCAACAGGTTCACCAGAAATCTGTACCCTCTTGTAAAACTTATGCCTCTCCATAATGACATTTTTACATGCTTTAAATCTAACATCAAGTGACTTAACGGCAAAAGCATATGCATCAATTCCTCCATCCCCTTCTGCTTCAGCCAATGGCACGCTAACTTGAGGAATGTGTTTTAAAATGTTACGACCTTCAGGTCCTAAATAATGACGAAAATGGTGATTGTTTTCTTATGTGTAAAAGAATCACCATCAAGAGCATCCAAATAAGCTTTGAAACCTTTCTTCCACAAATTCCAGTCAGATTTTGAAGAAACTGGTTCCGGAGAAAAAACAGGAGGCGGTACAATAGAGTGCTGTATGGCAAAAGTTGATCATCCTCAACCAGGAAGGTGTGCGTATCACCATAAAGCGAACACAAATTGACAATTACCCAAGAGTTAGTGACAGGCTAGTTTAACAAGGTGTGCGTGTCACCGTTTGATAATATGAAGTAAAGGTTACCAGCGTTAATCTGAAGTAGAACACTGTAATCCCCAGGAACGCAGAATTCCAACAGTAGAGTGCAGGGATATGCCAATAAAGATCACACTAAAAAGCTGACCTTTACTTAAAAAAAACAAAAAAAACATGACCGGTATAAAGAAACTAGAGCTGGAAGACAATGCACTGTTTCCTCCTTTCCCATTGCTGATAATTTAGTTTGTGTAGAAATGACAAAACTACACACAGCACACGTGCTAGAAACAAACCACACGGGACACGCCCACAAAGGATAGCATAACGAGGTATCCAAGCAACACGCTGGTAGCGTCAAACCAGGAGACACGCCCACAACAGCAACGTATGTGGTGCACGCGTTCACGAGCCAGCACGAGCCAAATCAGTTCCTGCACCTCGCGCATTTCTGGAGACCTACAAAAACAGCTTCTCAGCCTCCTGGCAACTTCGATGATTCCAGGAACCCAGAGGGGAGGAGGCGAACCACGCCTCACGAAATGGAGATCCTCGGAAGGTACAGGGAAATCCATAGGCTGCTCCGCACCCACCTCTGAAGCCGAAAAAGTGACCACAGTGCACACGTGGAAACACATACTGTCCTGCTACGTCGCTTGTCTCCAATGCAAGGAAGGTGGTTAATAAGGTAAGTTTATTTTCACTTTCAACAGCAGGACAGTACAACTCCTGCATCCACCTCTGACGATTCCTCCAACCGTCCTCTCACCCGTTTGCATTCTGTTGAGTCTTGTGTCCCCACAAGATTCTACAATAAGCCCAAGACTTGATACAACAAACCCAACAGTGTGCAAGAAATTAGGATGATAACACTTTACAGAAGTGGAGCTTCAATGTTAGCACCTGCTACGTTTATATCTATAAGTGCTTCCCATTGAGGTTTCGATATTTAGAAATGAGCATCATGCCAGAATGAATCCTTCCCTGTGTATTTATCCAAAAAGAGCCCACTATTTTGTGCAAAATGTTTACCCAAATATAGTACTTCCTAATGGCTAATTAGTAAGTGCTACCTCGTTGGTTATATGTATAGTGCATCATCTACACTACAGTTGCATAAAAGATGCCAAGGTAATGCCTCCAGCCACCTTGTGCGTCTTTAACTTTGTCATTAAAATTGCTCCCGAGCCTCCTCATCAGATAATTTTCAAGGTGGGGCTGCAGATCTGCAGTTCCACCTTGTAAGTTATTCTTTTTTTTCCAATTTTTGGGGGACAGTGGTGGGAGCCTCATAACCCCGTGGTCCCAGCTCGCTCCCATCTCCTGCAGGAGATGGCATTGCTCTCGCAAGCAGGGTGCTACTTTAAATAGCAGCTCCCTACTTGTGGGAGCAATGTTTTCATCTCTTTCCCTGCACAAACATTTGTGTGCAGGTAAAGAGATGAAAACTCCTCTTTCAGCAAGTGGATGTTGTTTGACAGCTCCCTCTTGCTGAAAGCAGAGTTATGTTTGTTTTTCCTTGATGTGAGCTGTCAGCTTCCATCAAGCAAAAGCAAACAGCTACTTCCCTAGGGTGGGCACCTTGGGAGGTAGCAGGAGCCAGCCCTGGGGGGGGGGGGGAGGGTTGCAGTCCCCAGGGCCATCTGTCACTCCACAAAGGGCCCCACCATTGTTTAATTTTAGCCCTAAGGAGGTGGTTGTCCTGGGGGCACAAGTAACACTTGGGTCACCCTGCATTCATTTCACTACATTCGCCCAGGGAAGTGGCGGTCCCTGGGGAAGTAGGGGGGCTGCACAGGTCCCCCACATTAATTTCACTACATTTTCCCTGGTAATGGTGGTCTTCAGTTCTGCGGAGGGCCTTCACACCCCCCCACATTCATTTCACTACATTTGCCCCTGGGGAGCTGGCAATTCCAGAGACTGTAGGAGGGCCATGCAGGCCCCCTGCGTTCATTTCATTACTTTTGCCCTGGTATGTGGTGGTCCTCTGGGCTGCAGCAGGGCCAGGCAGGCCCCCTGCATTCATTTCATTATATTTTCCCTGGGGAGGTGGTGGTCCCCAGGGCTGCAGGTAGGCAGCGCGTACCCTAGCATTTATTTTACTACATTTACTCCAGGGAGGTGGTGGTCCCCATGGTGCAGAGGGTGCTGTGTGGGGTCCCCCCATACATAATGTGCAGTGCCCCAGGTAAGTGGCAGTCACCGGGGCTTTCATAAGCCCTAGGTGGGGGGCCCCGTCCCCCTTCCTATATTTTAGCAATGCCTCTGGCCCCCCAAGGGAAAAATGAAAAGCAAGTGCAGGAAACTGTGCTTCCTTTTTTTTTATCACTGCAAAATTTTCAGATCCGCCACAATTTTCTTTGTGATCTTACAAAAATATATATTTTAAGGCTTGGGATGGGTCCAAAGGGGACCTCTACACCAAGGCTAAGGTTCTTGCAGCCAGGCCCTGCAGATAACCCCCTATAACCACCCAATGCCACACTGCAAACTGCAAACAGGGTTGGCCGCAGGGCCTTGCTTCTGCCCAGTCTTGTGGCCAACCCCTCTAAACACCCAGTTTCACACTGGGCATGGTGTTTGGCCATGCTGCAGTGAGAGTTGGCTGCAGCACCTATCTTTCTGGGTGTGAGAATAGGTGTGAGAGGGTGTCTCTGGGTGGTGCAATGGCTGTGAGAGTGTCCGTCTGGGTGTGAGAGTGGGTATGAGAGGGTCTATGTGGGTGTGCAGGAATATACACACATCTGAAGAGCTCTAACTAGAGTTAAACACATGTGTTAGTGGTTGCTTTTATTCATTCTAGGTTGGCTTGGATAGTATTTTATCAATTCAAAGAGTGGTAAAAGGCTTTTATCATTTTTCAGCTCAGCACTTGCTAATCTTGTGTTTAATGACTTTGCTGTAAAAAATGCCAAAAGACTTTGTAACTCTCTAGCTCATTGTGGATGCCAGTGTGCTAATCCTTTGCTTAAAAACTCTGCTGGAGAAATAAACATTTGAGATGAGCAGATTCAGAATGTTGGTGGTGTTTTAGGGTGTTCCATATAAATGACCTGCTCTCCACCTACACTTGGAAATTACTCAGAGTTCCTGCTTCCTTCTTTTCATACGTGTGTGTGGGTGTGCTGTGAAGGCATGCACTGTAATGTCTGATATTCTTGTAATACAGATTATACTGCAAGGATGGGCATAGGATATAGAAATACACATTTTGGAGAACAGATACCACTTTATTCCACATATTTATGACGGCCTCAATCATAACATAATATTATAATGCCACTGGGTGTCAGATACTCTTTGGCTCACCTAAAAAAAAAATTTAGGTGGTTGATATATGTTGCAAAATGGATTGAGCCCATTTAGTATTCCCAAATTTTGCTTTTGATCACCCGCTTTGGACTTTTCACAGTGGGTGAATCTCACCACTTGTGTCTCACCAAAGATAATCATACAATAAATGGACCATGCATGTTTACCATCAGTGTTCACCTTTTAAGATAAGGCCACTGCAACAGAGCTAGGGTAAGGGGTACTTGCCTGGTTGCACATGAACACATGTACATATGCGTGTGCACAAGTGTGAGGGCTGTGCGCATGAGACTACAATCACACGACGCCTGATAACTGTGCATAGGAAGTCTGATGCAAAGGGGTCTCTGTTGGGTTAGAAAATTACCTTTGGTAAGCTTCATAATATTAGCGTGCACTCATGCAATAGGTAAAGTCAGTATGGTTTATTGTTTTGTCTTCAGTGACACTTTATTATGCACCTGGAGGAAATCTGACTTAGAGTGTAGTTTTACTTCCCTTTGGCCTACACAGTCCATCAAGGTATCAAACTGGGGTGAAATGTGTTTGTTAAGATTGACTGTGCAACTCCTAAGCGGATATGTGTACACCTCATGGGATGCCCAGAGTTTCCATATTTCTCTGGCTCAGCTCAGGATCAGAGTCCAGGCCTTTTGCCACCCTGCTGGGCCAGTTTAGATACATTATTCCCCAGCAGAGGACACAAAACCATCCACACTCAAAAGGAGTAATTAACCCCTTCGCTGCCAGGCCTTTTCCCCCTCCTGTGCAGAGCCTTTTTTTGGCTATTTGGAGCAGTTCGCGCTTAGGCCCTCATAACTTTTTGTTCACATAAGCAACCCACGCCAAATTTGCGTCCTTTTTTTCCAACATCCTAAGGATTCTAGAGGTACCCAGACTTTGTGGGTTCCCCAGAAGGAGGACAAGAAATTAGCCAAAATACAGTGAAAATTTCGTTTTTTTCAAAAAAATGGGAAAAAGGGGCTGCAGAAGAAGGATTGTGTTTTTTTCCCTGAAAAGGGCATCAACAAAGGGTTTGCGGTGCTAAAATCACCAGCTTCCCAGCTTTCAGGAACAGGCAGACTTGAATCAGAAAACCCAATTTTCAACACAATTTTGGCATTTTACTGGGACATACCCCATTATATCGATTTTTTGTGCTTTCAGCCTCCTTCCAGTCAGTGACAGAAATGGGCATGAAACCAACGCTGTATCCCAGAAACCGCAACATTTCTGAGATCCTACAAGGGTTTCCCACAGAAAATAACAACTGAAAAAGAAAAATATTGAAATTGATGTGAAAAAAACATAATTGTTTCTCTATGTTTTACTCTGTAACTTTTTCCTGCAATGTCAGATTTTCAAAAGAAATATACCGTTACGTCTGCTGGACTCTTCTGGTTGCGGGGATATATAGGGCTTGTAGGTTCATTAAGAACTCTAGGTACCCAGAGCCAATAAATGACCTGCACCCTGCAGTGGGTTTTCATTCTATGCCGGGTATACAGCAATTCATTTGCTGAAATATAAAGAGTAAAAAATAGCTATCAAGAAAACCTTTGTATTTCCAAAATGGGCACAAGATAAGGTGTTGAGAAGCAGTGGTTATTTGCACATCTCTGAATTCCGGGGTCCCCACAGTAGCATGTGAATTACAGGGCATTTCTCAAATAGACGTCTTTTTTACACACTGTCTTACATTTGGAAGGGAAAAATAAAGAGAAAGACAAGGGGCATAACACGTATTTTGCTATTCTATATTCCCCCAAGTCTCCCGATAAAAATGATACCTCACTTGTGTGGGTAGGCCTAGCGCCCGCGACAGGATATGCCCCAAAACACAACGTGGACACATCACAGAAAACAGAGCTGTTTTTAGCAAAGTGCCTACCTGTAGATTTTGGCCTCTAGCTCAGCCGGCACCTAGGGAAACCTACCAAAGCTGTGTATTTCTGAAAACTAGAGACCTAGGGGAATCCAAGATGGGGTGACTTATGTGGCTCGGACCAGGTTCTGTTACCCAGAATCCTTTGCAAACCTCAAAATTTGGCTAAAAAAACACATGTTCCTCACATTTCTGTGGCAGAAAGTTCTGGAATCGGAGAGGAGCCACAAATGTCCTTCCACCCAGCGTTCCCCCAAGTCTCCCGATAAAAATGATACCTCACTTGTGTGGGTAGGCCTAGCGGCCGCGACATAAGACGCCCCAAAACGCAACGTGGACACATCCCATTTTTTTAAAGAAAACAGAGCTGTTTTTTGCAAAGTGCCTACCTGTAGATTTTGGCCTCTAGCTCAGCCGGCACCTAGGGAAACCTACCAAACCTGTGCATTTCTGAAAACTAGAGACCTAGGGGAATCCAAGATGGGGTGACTTGTGTGGCTCGGACCAGGTTCTGTTACCCAGAATCATTTGCAAACCTCAAAATTTGGCTAAAAAAACACATGTTCCTCACATTTCTGTGGCAGAAAGTTCTGGAATCTGTGAGGAGCCACAAATTTCCTTCCACCCTGCGTTCCCCAAAATCTCCCGATAAAAATGATACCTCACTTGTGTGGGTAGGCCTAGCGCCCGCAACAGGAAACGCCCCAAAGCGCAACGTGGACACATCCAAATTTTTGAAAGAAAACAGAGGTGTTTTTTGCAAAGTGCCTACCTGTAGATTTTGGTCTCTAGCTCAGCCGGAACCTAGGGAAACCAACCAAACCTGTGCATTTCTGAAAACTAGAGACCTAGGGGAATCCAAGATGGGGTGACTTGTGTGGCTCGGACCAGGTTCTCTTACCCAGAATCCTTTGCAAACCTCAAAATTTGGCTAAAAAAAACACATTTTCCTCACATTTCTGTGGCAGAAAGTTCTGGAATCTGAGAGGAGCCACAAATTTCCTTCCACCCAGCGTTCCCCCAAGCCTCCCGATAAAAATGATACCTCACTTGTGTGGGTATGCCTAGCGCCCGCGACAGGAAACGCCCCAAAGCGCAACGTGGACACATCCAAATTTTTGAAAGAAAACAGAGGTGTTTTTTGCAAAGTGCCTACCTGTAGATTTTGGCCTCTAGCTCAGCCGGCACCTAGGGAAACCTACCAAACCTGTGTATTTCTGAAAACTAGAGACCTAGGGGAATCCAAGATGGGGTGACTTGTGTTGCTCGGACCAGGTTCTGTTACCCAGAATCCTTTGCAAACCTCAAAATTTGGCTAAAAAAAACACATGTTCCTCACATTTCTGTGGCAGAAAGTTCTGGAATCTGAGAGGAGCCACAAATTTCCTTCCACGCAGTGTTACCCCAATTCTCCCGATAAAAATTATACCTCACTTGTGTGGGTAGGCCTAGCGCCCGCGACAGGAAACGCCCCAAAGCGCAACGTGGACACATCCAAATTTTTGAAAGAAAACAGAAGTGTTTTTTTCAAAGTGCCTACCTGTAGATTTTGGCCTCTAGCTCAGCCGGCACCTAGGGAAACCTACCAAACCTGTGCATTTCTGAAAACTAGAGACCTACGGGAATCCAAGATGGGGTGACTTGTGTGGCTCGGAGCAGGTTCTGTTACCCAGAATCCTTTGCAAACCTCAAAATTTGGCTAAAAAAACACATGTTCCTCACATTTCTGTGGCAGAAAGTTCTGGAATCTGAGAGGAGCCACAAATTTTCTTCCACCCAGCGTTCCCCCAAGTCTCCCGATAAAAATGATACCTCACTTGTGTGGGTAGGCCTAGCGCCCGCGACAGGAAACGCCCCAAAGCACAACGTGGACACATCCAAATTTTTGAAAGAAAACAGAGGTGTTTTTTGCAAAGTGCCTACTTGTAGATTTTGGCCTCTAGCTCAGCCGGCACCTAGGGAAACCTACCAAACCTGTGTATTTCTGAAAACTAGAGACCTAGAGGAATCCAAGATGGGGTGACTTGTGTGGCTCGGACCAGGTTCTGTTACCCAGAATCCTTTGCAAACCTCAAAATTTGGCTAAAAAAACACATGTTCCTCACATTTCTGTGGCAGAAAGTTCTGGAATCTGAGAGGAGCCACAAATTTCCTTCCACGCAGTGTTACCCCAAGTCTCCCGATAAAAATGATACCTCACTTGTGTGGGTAGGCCTAGCGCCCGCGACAGGAAACGCCCCAAAGCGCAACGTGGACACATCCAAATTTTTTAAAGAAAACAGAGGTGTTTTTTTCAAAGTGCCTACCTGTAGATTTTGGCCTCTAGCTCAGCCGGCACCTAGGGAAACCTACCAAACCTGTGCATTTCTAAAAAACTAGAGACCTAGGGGAATCCAAGATGGGGTGACTTGTGTGGCTCGGACCAGGTTCTGTTACCCAGAATCCTTTGCAAACCTCAAAATGTGGCTAAAAAAACACATGTTCCTCACATTTCTGTGGCAGGAAGTTCTGGAATCTGAGAGGAGCCACAAATTTCCTTCCACCCAGCGTTCCCCCAAGTCTCCCGATAAAAATTATACCTCACTTGTGTGGGTAGGCCTAGCGGCCACGACAGGAGGCACCCCAAAACGCAACGTGGACACATCCCATTTTTTTAAAGAAAACAGAGCTGTTTTTTGCAAAGTGCCTACCTGTAGATTTTGTCCTCTAGCTCAGCTGGCACCTAGGGAAACCTACCAAACCTGTGCATTTCTGAAACCTAGAGACCTAGGGAAATCCAAGATGGGGTGACTTGTGTGGCTCGGACCAGATTCTGTTACCCAGAATCCTTTGCAAACCTCAAAATTTGGCTAAAAAAGCACATGTTCCTCACATTTCTGTGGCAGAAAGTTCTGGAATCTGTGAGGAGCCACAAATTTCCTTCCACCCAGCGTTCCCCCAAGTCTCCCGATAAAAATGATACCTCACTTGTGTGGGTAGGCGTAGCGCCCGCGACAGGAAACGCCCCAAAGCGCAACGTGGACACATCCAAATTTTTGAAAGAAAACAGAGATGTTTTTGCAAAGTGCCTACCTGTAGATTTTGGCCTCTAGCTCAGCCGGCACCTAGGGAAACCTACCAAATCTGTGCATTTCTGAAAACTAGAGACCTAGGGGAATCCAAGATGGGGTGACTTGTGTGGCTCGGACCAGGTTCTGTTACCCAGAATCCTTTGCAAACCTCAAAATTTGGCTAAAAAAACACATGTTCGTCACATTTCTGTGGCAGAAAGTTCTGGAATCTGAGAGGAGCCACAAATTTCCTTCCACCCAGCGTTCGCCCAAGTCTCCCGATAAAAATGATACCTCACTTGTGTGGGTAGGCCTAGCGCCATCGACAGGAAACGCCCCAAAGCGCAAAGTGGACACATCCAAATTTTTTAAAGAAAACAGAGGTGTTTTTTGCAAAGTGCCTACCTGTAGATTTTGGCCTCTAGCTCAGCCGGCACCTAGGGAAACCTACCAAACCTGTGCATTTCTGAAAACTAGAGAGCTAGGGGAATCTAAGATGGGGTGACTTGTGTGGTTCGGACCAGGTTCTGTTACCCAGAATCCTTTGCAAACCTCAAAATTTGGCCAAAAAAAACACATTTTCCTCACATTTCTGTGGCAGAAAGTTCTGGAATCTGAGAGGAGCCACAAATTTCCTTCCACCCAGCGTTCCCCCAAGTCTCCCGATAAAAATGATACCTCACTTGTGTGGGTATGCCTAGCGCCCGCGACAGGAAACGCCCCAAAGCGCAACGTGGACACATCCAAATTTTTGAAAGAAAACAGAGGTGTTTTTTGCAAAGTGCCTACCTGTAGATTTTGGCCTCTAGCTCAGCCGGCACCTAGGGAAACCTACCAAACCTGTGCATTTCTGAAAACTAGAGACCTAAGGGAATCCAAGATGGGGTGACTTGTGTGGCTCGGACCAGGTTCTGTTACCCAGAATCCTTTGCAAACCTCAAAATTTGGCTAAAAAAAACACATGTTCCTCACATTTCTGTGGCAGAAAGTTCTGGAATCTGAGAGGAGCCACAAATTTCCTTCTGCGCAGTGTTACCCCAAGTCTCCCGATAAAAATGATACCTCACTTGTGTGGGTAGGCCTAGCGCCCGCGACAGGAAACGCCCCAAAGCGCAACGTGGACACATCCAAATTTTTTAAAGAAAACAGAGGTGTTTTTTTCAAAGTGCCTACCTGTAGATATTGGCCTCTAGCTCAGCCGGCACCTAGGGAAACCTACCAAACCTGTGCATTTCTGAAAACTAGAGACCTACGGGAATCCAAGATGGGGTGACTTGTGTGGCTCGGACCAGGTTCTGTTATACAGAATCCTTTGCAAACCTCAAAATTTTGCTAAAAAAACACATGTTCCTCACATTTCTGTGGCAGAAAGTTCTGGAATCTGAGAGGAGCCACAAATTTTCTTCCACCCAGCGTTCCCCCAAGTCTCCCGATAAAAATGATACCTCACTTGTGTGGGTAGGCCTAGCGCCCGCGACAAGAAACGCCCCAAAGCGCAACGTGGACACATCCAAATTTTTGCAAGAAAACAGAGGTGTTTTTTGCAAAGTGCCTACATGTAGATTTTGGCCTCTAGCTCAGCCGGCACCTAGGGAAACCTACCAAACCTGTGCATTTCTGAAAACTAGAGACCTAGGGGAATCCAAGATGGGGTGACTTGTGTGGCTCGGACCAGGTTCTGTTACCCAGAATCCTTTGCAAACCTCAAAATTTGGCTAAAAAAACACATGAGTACAATTGTATGAAAAATGGATTCAGCCATATAACATTCACTCTGCCCATGTTTACAGTCAGATATGCCCGTATTTGAATCTGGAAGAACGGAGAATCCTAAAATGATAAAATACTCCACATCTCTTAGGGACCCAAGAGGCGATCTTAGGAATGGGTTGTAGGTGCCAACTCCAATTTTGATAAACAATGCATTAAATATTCTTTCAGGAGCAAATACTTAGAATTTGTATTGAGTTTTAAGATTTTATTTTTCAATATAAGAGTTGTCTTTCTTTATTAGTTTCCAGAACATTGCATAAATCATATCCCACAATGTATCCATATTCTAGTATTCTAAATCAATACAAGTAAAACACGTTATTACGACCCCCCCGACCCCCAACATCACATCACTCATTCACACATGACACGCACGCAGGCACCACCAACACACATACACGCACACACACCAACATACATGCCAACATCCACCCACACAGCCATACGCGCACACCCACATTCAGACATACACGCACACATCCATACAGACATACCTACAGACATAGACGCACTCATTCCCAAACACGCAACACCCTGCAAGCATACACGCACTCACACACCCCCTCTACATACACACACGCACACCCCCATGCAAGCACACAACACACAAAACCCCCCCACCCCCCTCCCTTAACGGACGATCGACTTACCTGGTCCATCGATCCTCCGGGAGGGGACGGGATCCATGGGGGCTGCTCCGCCTACAAAACACCGTCAACAGAACACCGCCACGCCGAATCACAGGACATGATTCGGGGGACGGTGTTCTGTTGACGTGGAGGTGGAGCAACCTCCACTTCACCGCCGACCGCCAGTATGGCTGTTGGCGGCTCTCCGTCCGAAAAAGGACGGAGAGCTGCCAACAGTCATAATACGCCGAGTGGAAAACGCCACCACTGGCGGTCTTCAGCACGGCAGTCCCTCACTGTTGCAAGGCCTGTCCCTCTCATAGGTTAACATGGGGGCTACCTTTAGATCTGATTAAAGTGTAGATTCCCTTTGGGAGCGGATAGATATGTGGAGTTTGGGGTCTCTGAGCTCACAATTTAAAAATACATCTTTTAGTAAAGTTGATTTTAAGATTGTGTGTTTGAAAATGCCACTTTTAGAAAGTGAACATTTTCTTGCTTATACCATTTCTTTGACTCTGCCTGTTTGTGGATTCCGTGTCTGAGTCAGTTTGACAGTTAGGCTAGTTGCACCTCACACTAGACAGTGACACAAAAGGAGCTGAGGTGTAGTCTGCATTTCCTGATGAGCCATCTGTGCTATGAGGGAGGGGAGGAGTTGTCACTTACTCCTGAAAGGGCTGTGCCTGTCCTCACACAATGGCGTCTCCAATCCCCTGGTGAGTGTCTGGGGCCTAGCCTGGGCAAGGCAGGATTTCACATTCAAAAGAGACTTTACTTTCAAGTAGGACTACTTCAAAGGAGAAATTGGGTATAAAAAGGGCACCCAAAACCACAGACTTTAGAACACTTCTGGAAACCAGAGGAACCTCTGCCTGGAGAAGAGCTGAAGAGCTGAGAAGTGCTGCCCTGCCTGTGACTGTGCTTTGTGGAGCTATCTTGCAGTTGCTGCTTCTGCCAGAGTAAGAGGGCAAAGACTGGACTTTGTGTGCCTTCCATCTTGTGAAGAAATCTCCAAGGGCTTGATTTAGAGTTTGCCTCCATTCGTTTGAAGTCTCAGGGACAGCAAAGACTTCAATCTGCCAGCACCTGGAGTCTCTGGAGAGACTCCTGCTCTGACAAGTGGTGCCCTATCGAGTCCCTGGGCCCTTGAAAGGAAAGCTGGTGGAAATCCAAGGAAATCCACTTCAGATGACTTCGGACCGATGCCGCTGCTGTATCCGGTGACGCCACCTGCACCCGATGCCGTGATCTTCGCTGGAACGCGACGACCTTCGCAGGCCTGACACCATTGCAGCCCCACTCAAGTGCGCGACTCCATGGAAGTCGCCGCACCACGTTGTGACCGACGGCGCTCAAAGTGTGCGGATTCAACGTTTCGCACAGACGCTGTGATCCCCGACTCCACGCATCGACTGGTTTTCACTCTTCACCAAAGGTACTGTACTTGGGGGTCTACACCACTCGGTGTCCGGCGCCGCTGGTGTTGGCTTGTTGGGAACGACTCCATCATGACGCCGTGTTAACACCTCATTGAAGCATTCTTTATTTCTAAATGCTATTTTTGAGTTTAATCTTTAAAAATTCATAACTTGACTTGTGTATGTTGTTTTTTTGTTGTTTTGGTCTTGTTTTATTAGATAAATATGTCCTATTTTTCTAAACTGGTGTTGTGTCATTTTGTAGTGTTTTCATCAAGTTACTGTGGGGCATATTTATACTCTGTTTGCGCCGGAATTGCGTTGTTTTTTTGACGCAATTCCGATGCAAAACTAACTCCATATTTATACTTTGGCGTTAGACGCGTCTAGCGCCAAAGTCCATGGAGTTTGCGTCATTTTTTAGCGTGGACACCTACTTTGCGTTAATGATATGCAAGGTAGGCGTTCCCGTCTAAAAAATTGACTCCGAGGCATGTGCGCCGTATTTACACTCCCGGGCAAAATTCACGCCCGGGAGTGGGCGGGTCAAAAAAAATGACGTCCAGCCGCTTTTGCGCCGTTTTTTTGCACCTGGACAAGGCAGATGTTAAGGGACCTGTGGGCTCGGAAGGAGCCCAGAGGTGCCCTCCCATGCCCCCAGGGACACCCCCTGCCACCCTTGCCCACCCCAGGAGGACACCCAAGGATGGAGGGACCCATCCCAGGGACATTAAGGTAAGTTTAGTTAAGTATATATATATATTTTTTTATGGCATAAGGGGGCCTGATTTGTGCCCCCCTACATGCCACTATGCCCAATGACCATGCCCAGGGGACAGGAGTCCCCTGGGCATGGCCATTGGGCAAGGGGGCATGACTCCTGTCTCTGCTAAGACAGGAGTCAGTTCAATGGGGGTTGGGAGTAAAAAATAATGGTGCAAATCGGGTTGAGGCGAAAAATTTGCCTCAGCCTGACTTGCCCCATTTTTTGGCGCCCAAGCTCCATATTCCCCTACGCTGGCGCTGCCTGGTGTACGTCATTTATTTTCACGCACACCAGGCAGCGCCGGTGGCTAACGTCGGCTAACGTCATTGAATAAATACGGCGCCCGCATGGTGCTTCAGAATGGCGTTAGCCGGCGCTAATTTTTTTGACGCAAAACTGCGTTAGCGCAGTTTTGCGTCAAAAAGTATAAATATGGCCCTGTGTGTGTTGGTACAAATACTTTACACCTAGCACTCTAAAGTTAAGCCTACTGCTCTGCCAAGCTACCAAGGGGGCAAGCAGGGGTTAGTTGAGGGTGATTCTCTTTTACCCTGACTAGAGTGAGGGTCCTTGCTTGAACAGGGTTAACCTGACTGTCAACCAAAGACCCCATTTCTAACACTGGCCCTTTAATTATCCCAGCACTCCGGGGATTCACTATTTATGATGAACAAATAGGTGTACAAAAGGTATCTCATGAGCATCTCCTAGACTCTGTATCACCTTCACTGGTAAGTGCTGCTTTCTACTGTTACACATACTAAACCATAATAAGGACATAAACCTCAATGTTCTCGCCTGCTTTGACAAGCACCACAATTCCAACCACCACACATGGATGTGAATTAGAAGTATCCAGCTGTATAAATGTTGATGCCACCACTCTCCTTTGAGTACTCCGGTACCGTCCTTACTTTCACTGGACTCAAAGGACATGGAAAGAGTGACAATAGGAAAGTAAACAGGAATTCGTTTACAACATGGCAATTTAAAGTGCATGCCCATTTTACTAGCTACTTGAAAATATATAGAACATTCTTTAGAGGATAGTAGACAACCAAACCTGTGATATAACTCTGGGGTAAAAAGGGAGAAGGGGCTGATCTACAGTGTATAATCATATTTGTGCTCTCCCAGACATTTTGGTAAATTGAGGCTGCTAACCCACCTCCATCTACATCACTCATATTTTTTTCATTTCAGCCTATTTTGTATGTGTGGAATTTGTTCTGCTGACTGTGTAACGTCCGCAGTCATAAACATTTAAACCGTAGTTTGTAAATACAAAAAACTCTTAACCTTTCATAAAACTTAAGTTTACCTTTGTGAATAGGCCCCACTGATGGCAGATAAGGGTAATTGTGTGTCTCTTTTTCTTTTCAAGATGTATTGAAAGAAAACACAATATAATAATGAAAGGCAGCGTAACATCACGTACAGGAGGCATTTTCGATCTCCACAATTTAATCGTAATTTTCTCTGAGGTGATCATCTGTGCTGCTTTTTGGTGCTTAGGGACGCTATTTGTGAAACACATGAGCGCTGCACCCTGTTACCCTATCTCTTCAGGGCGTCTTGCTGTTATTCTGAAAAAATCCGTTATAAAGTATTGCATAAACAGTACTATTTAATCTTAGATTCGCCGGCAACGAATATCATGAAAACTGGAAAAAAGTTGATGTTTGTAACTTGGTCATAGTTTTTTTTCAATTTACATAAGAACATATTCGAGTGAAAATAGCTTTCTGATTTGTAAAATGCAGAGGAAATATTCTAGCCTGTTTTACATATAAATGGAATCAGGTAAAATAGTTACAGAAACAGTTCAATATCCGGGGAGGAAAAGAGACAATGTCAACGTATGGTTTTTCACTAATTCACCTACATGTCATTTGTACGTGCAGATTTATGGGATTGACAATTTTGGTCGTTGCTATAAATGCTAACTAAATTAGAAGGGATGGGTATCAAATTCTACTTAAACTGAGGTACCCATTCATAAGCCTTCAAAACATAATAATAATGAAAAGGAGGTCTCCAATGAAGTGTTTGCTCATTTGGAAACTATCTGGAATGCATACAATCTAAAAGCATTTTTTTTTCCAATTTTGTTTAAATAGAGGGAGCCATGTGGCCCCCTCCCTGAGTCTTATAGGGGCTCTAGTGGCCCCAACACCCACGGCCAACTCACATGATGTGTCCTGGGAAGTCCACCACCGGTACACTGTCTTTTCCCTGTGCCCTGGCCCAGGCATGCAAACCTGTGTTTTCTACCAACTGGTGAAAACATTTTTTAATCTCCCGCAATGCTGGAGCAAATATTGAGCTTACTCCCAGCAAGCAGAAGTTTTGAAAATGTTCTTGCCAGCTAGGAGCAGACTTCTGATCTGTTCCCCTACGTGTACTGATGCTATTTGTAGTGTTCCCTCCAGGTGGGAGCAATGCTGGCTGCCACAGCATGTGGAGAGCTGGCTTGGGCAGTGGGGGCCCTGGGGCTCACCCTCAACCCTCAAGAAGTGTATGGTGGATGAACTAAGTGGGTACCAGGGCACCTCCCTTCGATAAATGTGGGCCCTTGTGAATAGGGTCCCCATGAACATAAGCAGCTTAGGGAGGAGGGTTGTGTAACCACACCTTCCCTTTAAAATATGTAGCTGCCCTGTGGAATGGGGTCCAGAGGGCCTTTTAAAGGCTTGAGGAGTGACCCCTACTCTTTATAAAAAACAGTGCCCTGGGGAGGGGACCCCATGGCCTAATAGTGTTCGGGAAGGGTGGTGACACGGCTACCTTCCCATTTAATGTAAAAAAAAGGCCCTGGGCGATGGGGTTCTTGGGGCCTAATAAGACTCAGGGAGGTGGGGCCATATGCCTCCCCTCTCCTTTGATAAAAAAGGGTACTGGGAAATGGAGTCCCCAGGGCCTGAAAAGGCTTGGAGGGGGGTAGTGTCGCTTCCTGTTCCCTTTAAAATGTATATGGCATCCTGGGGCCTATAATTGCTCACTTAGGAGGGCCTTGGCCCTCCTCTCCTTAAAGAAAGACCCTGGAGGAAGAGGTCCCCAGGGCCAAAAGAGGCTCAGGAAGGGGGTCACGCAGTCCTCTCCCCTTTAAAATATATGCATTGGGAGGCATGGCCAAGATGGCGACCAGCTAAGATGCGATTCCTTGCCCTCCATCCCTGTCACCCGTGAAGCCCCGGTAAATCCCTAATTCGGTCCCTGAAGCTCAGAGCACCAATGAGCAGGGCCCACACTGCAGTGAGTATGGCAGGGTGCCCTCCTACATTCCTGCAATGATAAGCCCGGCGCAGCTGCACTGCCACCCAGGCCCAAGATGGTGGGCTCAGCACACCACCCAGTGGCATAATTCACAATAGGTGATCCGACCGCTCCTGTACCTGCATCCCCAGCCAGATCTCCAAGAGTGAGGGGCACCTACCTCCCCACTGATACCTAGGTGGTGGGTCTTTGGGGGTGGGCTGCAGTGCCTGAAGGTCCCTGCAGCCTTTGCAGTGACATGCTGTGGCAGCAGTAGAAAGAGTCTCATCACCTGATGGGTATGGGAGCACGGGAACTGGGGGCTTGGATATAGTGCTGCCACCAACGAAGATGCGGCCCACCATGGCTTGAAATTGGTGGCCTGCATGGAGATCCTCCTACCTGGGAGGCATTCACAATGTGCCATGGTACCCTTCCCTGATTGGCCCACAGGTCAGGTGGTGCTGGTCCTGCCTGAGAGGAGCCTCTTACAAACTCTAACCTGCCTAGAGGATAGGCCACAGTATCTCTGGATCACGGACCGGGACCCAAGGGCTGGGCCCAATGTAAATTTCCCCCATCGGATCCTGGGATGCCCTTACAGCAAATCATGGGGAGGATTGGCCCTGCCAAAGACAGACTGGAGTGTTCTCCCCGAGGACCAGAAATCACCTTGCAGGCCACAGACCTCGACAATTAGAGAGTGGACACTGGAGTCAGAACCATTGGTTTGTGGGGTGTCTTCAGGCTGCTGACCCATAAGCTATGGGCCACAGAGACAGTGCACAACTCTTACCTGGCAATCCATCTTGCCCCATCCTGTTATTCTTACTGAGTGCTGCACTGTCCCACCTCTCAAGGCTACAAGGGATATTTTGCAGGGCATGGCCCCCATGCGTAAGGAGGGCCCAGAGTGGGTCTGTAGAACTTTGGATGCCTGCGGGTGAGGAGAGTTGGTCCAGAGTGAACAGAGAAGGTGGGGCTTGGAAAGGAGCTACCTCACATGAGGGTTTAGGCTTGCAGGAGTGATAATTCCTCAGGACTTCATGTGCTTATGATGAGAACCCATCATCAAGATGCCTGGTGGCCATCTGACTCCAATTTATCAGGAACGGAGAGCGGGGTACCACTGAAATTGAGGAACAGACCTGCTCCAGTGAAGGCCCCAGCCAATGACATCACAAATACTCAGGGTGACCCAACATGACAACCACATGTAACAAGAAGGAACACTCCCCCAAAGAAATGCTAACTAGGACAGCCACTACTGACCAACCCTTACAGACAGCCCAAGATATGCAACCAGAGAGGGATGACGCAGAGGGCCCGGTGACCCGCTCCTCTTTGGAAGCTCTGGTTGCATCGCTGAAAGACGACCTTCAAAATATCAAGCAAGAATTGTCTTAAGACCTGAAATCTTTTCAAAAGCAGTTGGCCTCTAGCCATGCTGATGCCCACCCACATGCTACACGCTTACTGCTTCAGCCTCTCATCAGCTGGTTGGCAGCTAACGGAAGGAGAATGCTGAGAGAGCACTTACGTGGATTTTTGCTTCGGGGCTCCATAACCCGTTATAGCAATGTTTTGCCTTTTGGGCTTCTGGTTTCTTGGACGGACCTTTGCTTGGTTAGAGCTCTGCCAGCATTGTGTCAGCCCCACATGGCTGTCTTTGCCCCTGCTTCCTGCAGCCTTCTGCTGTTTCCATCACTGTTCCTGACCCGCTTGTGGATCTGGGCGGGAACAGGTGTACAGCAGGGTGGCCTGGGTGATGACAGTGGGTGACCTGGGTGCTTGTTAGAAATGGGGTCTTTGGTTGACAGTCAGGTTACCCCCTGTTCAAGCAAGGACCCTCACTCTAGTTAGGATAAAAGAGAATCACCCTCAGCTAACCCCTGCTTACCCCCTTGGTAGCTTGGCAGAGCAGTAGGCTTAACCTCAGAGTGCTGGGCGTAAAGTATTTGTACCAACACACACAGTAACTTAATGAAAACACTACAAAATGACACAACACCAGTTTAGAAAAATAGGAAATATTTATCTAGACAAAACAAGACCAAAACGACAAAAATCCAACATACACAAGTCAAGTTATGATTTTTTTAAGGTTTAAAATAAAAAGAGTCTTTAGGTAGGTGTAACACCACACTAGCGCTGCTAGCGTGAAAATGTACCTGGTTTGCGGCAAAAATAACCCCGCACGGGCGGTGTGCGTCGAAAATAACCCGGCACGGGTATATGCGTCGAAAACAGCTCGGCTCGGCGAGGCGCGTCGAAAAAGCCAGCCACGCGACGGTCCGAAGTCCCGCGGCGCTGGTTGCGATCTCTCAGCCTTCGTCAGCGATGCTGCGCGTCGTTTCTCCTGCTCCGGGCGTCGATTCTCCGGTCGCGTCTCCAGCGGCGTCGTTTCTCAGCTGCGGAGCCGGCGTCGCGTCGTTTTCTCAGCCGCGATCGGATTCGCGTCGATCTTTTCTCCGCACGGTGCGCGGTGCGTGTATTTTTGTCCTTAGGCTGCCAGCCTCTCCTTTCAGGGTCCCAGGAACTGGAAGGGCACCACAGAGCAGAGTAGGGGTCTCTCCAGAGACTCCAGGTGCTGGCAGGAAGAAGTCTTTGCTATCCCTGAGACTTCAACAACAGGAGGCAAGCTCTACATCAAGCCCTTGGAGATTTCTTCTTCAAGATGGAAGGCACACAAAGTCCAGTCTTTGCCCTCTTACTCAGGCAGAAGCAGCACTGCAGGAAAGCTCCACAAAGCACAGTCACAGGCAGGGCAGCACTTGTTCCTCAGCGATCAGCTCTTCTCCAGGCAGAGGTTCCCCTTGATTCCAGAAGTGTTTCTAAAGTTTGTAAGTTTGGGTGCCCTTCTTATACCCATTTTAGTCCTTGAAGTCACCTTCCTTCAAAGGGGACTCACACCTTCTTGTGAAATCCTGCCTTGCCCAGGCAAGGCCTCAGACACACACCAGGGGGCTGGAGACAGCATTGTCAGAGGCAGGCACAGTCCTTTCAGATGAGAGTGACCACTCCACCCCTCCCTCCTAGCAGAGATGGCTAATCAGGAATGCAGATCACACCCCAGCTCCCTTTGTGTCACTGTCTGGTGTGAGGTGAAAAACAACCCAACTGTCAACTGACCCAGACAGGGAATCCACAAACAAGGCAGAGTCACAGAATGGTTTAAGCAAGAAAATGCTCACTTTCTAAAAGTGGCATTTTCAAACGCACAATCTCAAAATCAACTTTACTAAAAGATGCATTTTTAAATTGTGAGTTCAGGGATCCCAAACTCCACCTGTCCATCTACTCTCTAGGGGAATCTACACTTTAATCATATTTAAAGGTAGCCCCCATATTATCCTATGAGAGAGACAGACCTTGCAACAGTGAAAACGAAATTGGCAGTATTTCACTGTCAGGACATATAAACCACATTACTATATGTCCTACCTTATCCATACACTGCACCCTGCCCTTGGGGCTACCTAGGGCATACCTTAGGGGTGCCTTACATGTAAGGAAAGGGAAGGTTTAGGCCTGGCAAGTGGGTACACTTGCCAAGTCGAATTTACAGTGTAAGAATACACATACAGACACTGCAGTGGCAGGTCTGAGACATGATTACAGAGCTACTTATGTGGGTGGCACAACCAGTGCTGCAGGCCCACTAGTAGCATTTGATTTACAGGCCCTGGCACCTCTAGTGCACATTACTAGGGACTTACTAGTAATTCAAATATGCCAATCATGGATGAACCACTTACATATAATTTAAACAGGAGCACTTGCACTTTAGCACTGGTTAGCAGTGGTAAAGTGCCCAGAGTAACAAAAACAGCAAAATCAGAGTCCAGCACACATCAACAACCTGGGGAACAGAGGCAAAAAGTTAAGGGAGACCATGCCAAGGATGAAAAGTCTAACACGTGTCCCCCCCAGCTAAAAGTGGGGAGCAACTACCCAACCTCATGGGAGTTCTCATCACTAAGGCGGAAGAACCTGGACAGACCATCAGCATTGGCGTGTTCTGTACCGGGTCGATGTTCCACCGTAAAGTCCATCCCCTGTAGGGAAATGGACCACCTCAACAGTTTTGGGTTCTCACCCCTCATCTGCATTAACCATCTGAGGGGTCTGTGGTCGGTCTGAACTCGGAAGTGAGTCCCAAACAAGTAGGGTCTTAGCTTCTTCAGTGCCCAGACCACAGCAAACGCTTCACGTTCTATGGCACTCCACCTACGTTCCCTGGGTAGTAACCTCCTGCTAATGAAGGCTACGGGTTGATCTAGGCCCTCTTCATTTAGCTGTGAGAGTACTGCTCCAATACCATGCTCTGAGGCGTCTGTCTGTACAACAAACTCCGTGGAGTAGTCAGGTGCCTTCAGCACAGGTGCTGTGCACATGGCAGCCTTCAGGGCATCAAAAGCGTTCTGGCAAGCCTCTGTCCAGATCACTTTCTTGGGTTGCTTCTTAGAAGTCAACTCAGTTAAGGGGGTAACAATGGTACCATATCCCTTGACGAACCTCCTATAGTATCCTGTGAGACCTAAAAAGGCTCTCACTTCAGTCTGGGTCTTGGGAGGCTCCCACGCCAGAATCGTGTCAATCTTAGGCTGTAGGGGTGCCACCTGGCCACTCCCCACCTGGTGTCCTAAGTACACAACAGAACCCTGCCCTATTTGGCACTTGCTCGCCTTAATAGTGAGGCCTGCCTTCTGCAGGGCCTCTAACACTCTCCAGAGGTGTTGCAGGTGTTCCTCCCATGTGGAACTAAACACAGCAATGTCATCCAGGTAGGCGGCACTGAACTCATCCAGTCCTGCCAACACCTGGTTGACCAACCTCTGAAAGGTGGCAGGGGCATTCTTCATCCCAAAGGGCATCACATTGAAGTGGAAGTGCCCATCGGGGGTAGAGAATGCTGACCTCTCCTTTGCCCCTTCAGTTAAGGCAATCTGCCAGTACCCAGATGTTAAATCAAACGTACTGAGGTACTTGGCAGCTCCTAACCGATCAATGAGCTCATCAGCTCGGGGGATGGGGTGTGCGTCAGTCTTGCTGACCGCATTGAGACTCCGGTAGTCCACACAGAACCTAAGTTCTGGAGTGGCACCAGGAGCAGTAGCCTTTGGGACCAAGACCACTGGGCTGGCCCAAGGACTGCTGGAGTGCTCAATAACCCTTAGGGCTAACATCTTGGAGACTTCCTCCTTAATGCAAGCCCTCACCCTGTCAGTCACCCTGTAAACCTTATGTTTAACAGGTGTACTGTCCCCAGTGTCCACATCATGTGTGCACAGGTGTGTGACTCCTGGGATCAGGGAAAACAGTGAGGCGAACTGTCCCAGCACGTGGCGACAGTCCCTCTGCTGTTCCTCAGTCAGGGAGGGGGAGAGGATCACTCCCTCCACAGACCCATCTTTCTCTCCTGCAGACAGGAGGTCAGGAAGAGGCTCACTCTCTTCCTCCACCCCGTCATCTGTCGCTAGGAGCATGGATAGCTCAGTTCGCTCAAAGTGGGGTTTGAGGCGGTTGACATGTAGGACCCTCAAGGGGTTCCTGGGGGATTGCAAGTCTACCAGATAGGTGACCTCGCTCTTTCTTTCCACCACCTCAAAAGGCCCAGTCCACTTATCTTGGAGAGCCCTAGGCTCTACTGGTGCCATGACCCACACTTTTTGTCCAGGCTGAAACTCAACCAGAGTGGCATTCTGGTCGTACCACCGTTTCATGTCCTCCTGGCTTGCTTCCAGGTTCTCCTGAGCGAGACGCCTGAAGCGGGCAGTCTGGTTTCTTAGTGCCAGCATGTAGCTAAATACATCCTGGGGTGGTTTACTAGGAGCTTTCTCCAAAGCCTCCTTCACCAGACTGAGCGGTCCCCTCACAGGGTGGCCATAGATGAGCTCAAAGGGGCTAAAGCCAAGTCCCTTTTGAGGCACCTCCCTGTAAGCGAACAGAAGGCATGGCAAGAGGACGTCCCACTTACGCCTCAAGGGCTCTGACAGGCCCTGAATCATGCCTTTCAAGGTGCGGTTGAATCTCTCAACCAGACCATTACTTTGGGGGTGGTAAGGGGTGGTGAACTTGTAGGTTACCCCACACACCTTCCACAGAGACTTCATATAAGTGGATATGAAGTTTGTACCCCTATCAGATACTACCTCCTTGGGGAACCCCATGCGGGTAAAAACCCCCATCAAGGCACGTCCCACCACGGGGGCGGTGACCGTCCTTAGAGGAATAGCCTCTGGGTACCGTGTGGCATGGTCCACCAAGACCAGGATGAACCTGTTGCCCAGAGCTGTCTTGGGATCCAGAGGCCCCACAATGTCAATTCCTACCCTTTCAAAGGGAGTACTGACTACCGGTAAAGGTTGGAGGGGAGCTTTGCATTTCCCCCCACTCTTGCCACTTGCCTGACAAGTCTGACAAGATCTACAATAAGCAGCTGACTGCTTGTTCATCAAGGGCCAGTAAAAGTGGGAGACAAGCCTCTTATAGGTCTTGTCCTGCCCTAGATGTCCTGCCAAAGGCACATCATGAGCCAAACCCAGTAGGAAGGTCCTGAAGCCCTGGGGTACCACCAGCATACGAGCTGACCCTGGCTCAGGAACCTTAGGCTCACTATACAGGAGGCCATCCTCCCAATAAATCAGGTGAGTACCTGGCGCCCCGCCAGCCGCCTGGGCTGCAGCCTGCTGCCGCAGTCCCTCAAGAGTAGGGCATTCCTTCTGCGCTGTGCAGAATACTTCCCTGGTGGGTCCCCCTTCCTGCTGCCACTGCGACAGCTCAGGGACCTCCCCCAGTTCAGCCACCTGTTCCCCTGTAGGTTCCGGGGCATCACCCTCAGGCTCTGCCTCCTCCCGGACCGTGGGAACTTCTGGGACGGGTTTCCCGCGCCTCCTGCCTTTCCTCTTCTTGGCGGTCCCCTGGGCCACTGTTTCAGGCTCCAGGGGCTCTTGACTACCCTGATTGGCTGCCATAGACCGGGTGGATACGCATACCCACCCAGGCAGACCCAACATCTCCAAGTGAGACCTGTGTTCCACCTCCTTCCAAGGGGAATCCTCCAGGTCGTTGCCTAGCAAACAATCAACAGGCATGGTTGGACTCACAGCTACTTTCCAGGAACCTGAGACCCCCCCCCATTCAAAGGGAACCTGCGCCACTCTGCAGAGGCGCTCAGAGTTGTCTACTGCAACTACTTGGTGAAGTACCCGGGGATCAATCTGCTCTTCAGACACCAGGTGACTCCTCACTGTAGTCACACTGGCTCCTGTGTCTCTCAGAGCCTCCACCCTCTGTCCATTGATGGTCACCCATTGCCTGTACTTCTTAGTGTTATCAGGCACTAGGTTTCTCTGGACCATCTCACTGTCCCCTAGTGAGACAAGGGTCATTTCTGCTGGTTCCCACCCACCTGAAACCAACTCCTCCCCAAGCGCTACACTGGCCAAACCCTGGGACGGTGCACCAGTGGGTGCCGGTGTACTTTTGGGGCATTTGGGGTCCCCCCTCACAGGACCCACCTGGTCACATGAATAGCACTTACGTAGGGGACCACCTGCCATTGGCTTCCCTTTGGAGAACCATGGCCTCTTTTCACTGGGGGGTTGGGAATCCTTACCCTGGGAGTCAGTTTGGGGCCCTTTAGAGAACTCATCCTGTTTGCCCTTACCCCCCCCTTTCTTCTGGGAGGGACCCTGCCCACCCTTGGCGTGGTCTCCCCCATACCTCTTTTGGACCCTGGTGCTCTCCCAGCGGTCCGCTTCCTGTGCAAGCTTCCTGGGGTCAGTCAGCTTGCTGTCAATGAGGTGCTGGCGCAGCTCTGGAAAACATAAACTGTACAAGTGCTCCCAAGCAATTAAATTGTAAAGCCCCTCATACGTGTTTACCTTACTGCCCTTCACCCAACCATCCAGTGACCTGCAACAAGAATCAACACATTCCAACCATGTTTGGGATTCCTTTCTCTTGTAGGATCTAAACTTCTCTTTGTACTGCTCAGGGGTGAGACCATACCTGGTAAGTAAGGCCTCCTTCATGGCAGGGTAGGTGAGACTCTGAGCATCCCCTAAGGCCGTCAGTGTGTCCCTCCCCTCTGCCTCAAAATGCTTCCACAAGGCTGCCCCCCAATGAGCTTCAGGGACCAGGTTCATGTGGAGAGCTGACTCATAACCCTTGAACCACAAGTAGATATCATCCTCCCTCTTATAATCCCTCACAAGGTCTTTTGGGATGTGTACCCTTCTCTCAGGCTGCACTGTAGAATTGCTGCCACCATCCCTACTGGACTGACTCCTCTGATCAATCTCTTTTAAACTGAGCTCATGAGCCATGTTTATCTTCCTTTCCTCAAGGGCCAGCTTTCTCTGTTCCACCTCAAGGGTCAGCTTTCTCTGTTCCCCCTCAAGGGTCAGTTTTCTCTGTTCCACCTCTAGACTGAGCCTTTTCAACTCCAACTGGTACTCCCTCTCTGCCTGTCTGTCCTGTAACTCTCCAGGTGTCAGACTCTTGGAGGACACACTGCTACCTGCCCTGGAGATTCTCCCCTGAGACATAGCAGGCCCACCCACTACATCAGTGTGGGTGACTTGCAACTCCTCTTCCCCCTCTGGCTCCTCATCTGTGTGTCCCTCAGCTGCTTTGGCTGCCACCCAGGCCCTCAGCGCCTTTTGCAGCTCAACCTTCTTGGATGAGCTCTCAAGGGGACAGCCAACATTCCTACAAAACTGCTTCAACTGAGCCACCTTGTAGCTCTCCAATTTCTCCAAATCAAAAGCAGTTTCAGCTAGGGCATCTCCAGACTGAGACATGATGAGAGGTTAAAAAGAAAATATGCACAGTTCCAAAAACAGAAAAGCAAGTTCTCAAATGAAGTTTCAGCAAAGTCAATCCCGGGATCAGTGAAAAAAAAGAAACTGAATGCAGAGAAAAACAGTCCAAGTAAAAAACAAAAATCACAAGACTAGTAGTATGTGGTCACGTAGTGGTCTGAGATCAAAACAGTAGTGTACACTTAATTACTGTATGTCAAGTACAAATACAAGTCCAAATCCCGACCGCTGGTCACCAATGTTAGAAATGGGGTCTTTGGTTGACAGTCAGGTTACCCCCTGTTCAAGCAAGGACCCTCACTCTAGTTAGGATAAAAGAGAATCACCCTCAGCTAACCCCTGCTTACCCCCTTGGTAGCTTGGCAGAGCAGTAGGCTTAACCTCAGAGTGCTGGGCGTAAAGTATTTGTACCAACACACACAGTAACTTAATGAAAACACTACAAAATGACACAACACCAGTTTAGAAAAATAGGAAATATTTATCTAGACAAAACAAGACCAAAACGACAAAAATCCAACATACACAAGTCAAGTTATGATTTTTTTAAGGTTTAAAATAAAAAGAGTCTTTAGGTAGGTGTAACACCACACTAGCGCTGCTAGCGTGAAAATGTACCTGGTTTGCGGCAAAAATAACCCCGCACGGGCGGTGTGCGTCGAAAATAACCCGGCACGGGTATATGCGTCGAAAACAGCTCGGCTCGGCGAGGCGCGTCGAAAAAGCCAGCCACGCGACGGTCCGAAGTCCCGCGGCGCTGGTTGCGATCTCTCAGCCTTCGTCAGCGATGCTGCGCGTCGTTTCTCCTGCTCCGGGCGTCGATTCTCCGGTCGCGTCTCCAGCGACGTCGTTTCTCAGCTGCGGAGCCGGCGTCGCGTCGTTTTCTCAGCCGCGATCGGATTCGCGTCGATCTTTTCTCCGCACGGTGCGCGGTGCGTGTATTTTTGTCCTTAGGCTGCCAGCCTCTCCTTTCAGGGTCCCAGGAACTGGAAGGGCACCACAGAGCAGAGTAGGGGTCTCTCCAGAGACTCCAGGTGCTGGCAGGAAGAAGTCTTTGCTATCCCTGAGACTTCAACAACAGGAGGCAAGCTCTACATCAAGCCCTTGGAGATTTCTTCTTCAAGATGGAAGGCACACAAAGTCCAGTCTTTGCCCTCTTACTCAGGCAGAAGCAGCACTGCAGGAAAGCTCCACAAAGCACAGTCACAGGCAGGGCAGCACTTGTTCCTCAGCGATCAGCTCTTCTCCAGGCAGAGGTTCCCCTTGATTCCAGAAGTGTTTCTAAAGTTTGTAAGTTTGGGTGCCCTTCTTATACCCATTTTAGTCCTTGAAGTCACCTTCCTTCAAAGGGGACTCACACCTTCTTGTGAAATCCTGCCTTGCCCAGGCAAGGCCTCAGACACACACCAGGGGGCTGGAGACAGCATTGTCAGAGGCAGGCACAGTCCTTTCAGATGAGAGTGACCACTCCACCCCTCCCTCCTAGCAGAGATGGCTAATCAGGAATGCAGATCACACCCCAGCTCCCTTTGTGTCACTGTCTGGTGTGAGGTGAAAAACAACCCAACTGTCAACTGACCCAGACAGGGAATCCACAAACAAGGCAGAGTCACAGAATGGTTTAAGCAAGAAAATGCTCACTTTCTAAAAGTGGCATTTTCAAACGCACAATCTCAAAATCAACTTTACTAAAAGATGCATTTTTAAATTGTGAGTTCAGGGATCCCAAACTCCACCTGTCCATCTACTCTCTAGGGGAATCTACACTTTAATCATATTTAAAGGTAGCCCCCATATTATCCTATGAGAGAGACAGACCTTGCAACAGTGAAAACGAAATTGGCAGTATTTCACTGTCAGGACATATAAACCACATTACTATATGTCCTACCTTATCCATACACTGCACCCTGCCCTTGGGGCTACCTAGGGCATACCTTAGGGGTGCCTTACATGTAAGGAAAGGGAAGGTTTAGGCCTGGCAAGTGGGTACACTTGCCAAGTCGAATTTACAGTGTAAGAATACACATACAGACACTGCAGTGGCAGGTCTGAGACATGATTACAGAGCTACTTATGTGGGTGGCACAACCAGTGCTGCAGGCCCACTAGTAGCATTTGATTTACAGGCCCTGGCACCTCTAGTGCACATTACTAGGGACTTACTAGTAATTCAAATATGCCAATCATGGATGAACCACTTACATATAATTTAAACAGGAGCACTTGCACTTTAGCACTGGTTAGCAGTGGTAAAGTGCCCAGAGTAACAAAAACAGCAAAATCAGAGTCCAGCACACATCAACAACCTGGGGAACAGAGGCAAAAAGTTAAGGGAGACCATGCCAAGGATGAAAAGTCTAACAGTGCTGTTATGTGTCTGGACTGCAGGGGCCACTGGGGCCTTATTCTGAGATGTTTTTAATATTTTGAATACCAGGAGAACCTGAAAAACCTTGAGCTATCTCAGCAAATGTTATTGAGCTCTTTGCAATGCTGTGGTGAACACTACTTTGTATTTGCTCAGCTCAGCTGTTAACAACAGGTTATCCTGTAATGCTGTTAATAACCTGCATTAACCTCCTTGAGCAGGTGTGGTCAGAATAATTATGATTGACTACCTAGATTAACAAAATGGACTAGTCAAGTGTACCAGGACCCTGAGAATGGAAATATTGAAGTGGAGGTTTTGTCTTCTTTCTGCTTTTCCGACATTGGCTGTGTGGGTGGAGGCAGTGGCTTCAGGATAGTTAAAGGGTGAGGTAAGTGATTATTGATCATGGTAGAGCCATTGTGCTGTTTGGATCTATCAAATGAGAGTGAGGTGTTGACATGTGACGCAACGCTGATGTGCGACGCTGACATGGAGGCCAGAGCTGCTGGGCGGATACTGCTGGGCTAGGCGAGCTCTGCGGACGAGAGACTGTGGTACTCAGTCGCATGTTGGAAGCAGTGAAGAAGCAGAGAAATGGAAAGCAGGAAAGCTTCATAACTGCAGTTCCACAGTGCATGTGCCCTTTGACACCTCAGACCACAGAAGTGTGCCTTGGCACCTGCTAGACCTATAGGGCCATAGGGGACCTTGAGGCTTCTGCCCTTTTGTTTGGCACTTGTTGAGCACTGGTAAAGTGGTTTATTTTTTGAGGAGCTCTGGCAGACCAATGTTTTATGTTTGCATGGTACTCTCTTGCTCCCAATTTGGTTAAAGGTTCTCCTTTCCCTTTCTGTGGAGCTCGGTATTCCAAGAGGGTTGAAAAAAGCTCTGAAAGAATTGATCAGCTCGGGGTCCAAGGATTAGGTCCCAGTGCTTTGTGCAGGATTAGTAAGGAGTCCATATTGAATGATTGAAGGAGGACTCATTAGCTTAACTGTTTGGTGAGTGCAGACACCTTAGCTTACCGCTGCAGAGAGCGAGCCTAGGTTCCCTGCAGAAGTGGCCCAGCCTTGACTGGGTGAGGCTTGTGGACTTCCTGTTGTGCCCAGCTCATGCCTCTAGGATGAGCATTTGCTTTTGCCTCCTTTCCCCCTCGCGTTGGTGTAATATCACCTTTTGCAGTGTGTGACTTTTAGTTAACACATTTCAGGGTAAATTGTGACAATTGTTTTAGGAATGGGCTAAGTATGATGGCCTGGCGTCTCCACTCTAGTAAAGTTGTTTTTATTTGAGCATGTAAAAAGACAAAGTCAAATCCAATTAGGAATATGGGGGTTGGCCAGATTCAGGCAAAGTGTAAAATTCCATCCTCTCCTTTATTCAAACACATTTTTCAGCTAAAACCTATGGCAATAACTGATGGGGAACAGAAGTGGAAATGGAGAATAATACATCTTCTACCCATAAGACCTCAGGTTAACCTCTTATAGGGGATTTTACTCTTCCAGATATTTATATTGATGCCATCACTAAGGCAAGGAGCTCGTCCACTGTTGGGCGGCCAAGCCCCTTGATGGGCTAAGGCAGAATTTGGGGCTGAAACTCTTTAGTAGTATTGCTTCCAACCAAGTGTCCTAAGCCTTAATTTTCTGTCTTACCAGATCTTTTCCTTGGAAACTGTCTTCTGAGCTCCCTGATCAGCAAGCTCTATTGTCATAGACATTAAGATGTTTGGAAAGAATCTTATTCTCTATTCTGTACTTTTCGGAAAAAGCGGTGCGTAATTTTTCATCATATCTAAGATAATTTATTGATATTTTGCAAGTTTTGATAGGACAGAGGGACGAGGGGTTAACTTTAGGAGGAAACCTTCATGCTGCTATTAGTGAGGCCTGTAAAGAATTGGAATGTCCAAAAATTAGTTCTTCATTTGTGAACCTGGATGATACTTCTGCCCAAGCCTCACAAAATCGACCTTCTATCTCTGAACAAGGGTCTAGGGCTGGTAAGCCATTTGCTTTTCTTAAAGCATCCCTTGATAAGAATATATCTAGTCAGCATAGTCACATGTATTCCCTAAAAAAGCTCTTTTCTAGTGTCCCTCCCTCCTCTATTGCTGATTCTTCTCCTAATATTGGAAACTCTGCAGTGACTCCATTCCCCATATTTGGACCTTGACTTCATTTTGCATCATAAACTGCTCTTTCTGTTGATATTGGCGAAAATGAACATATCAGCAAAAAGGAACAGAAAACAAGGGAAAGTGTATCTGGGAAAAGGGAAAAATAGGGGATTTAACAAAAAGGTCACAGAAGATAAGATTCCAGGATCAGGGAACTTAAGAGCCATTGTCCTTGGAGGCTGATACTGTGCAAGGTGCATCACTGATTCAAGGCCGGTCAAGACTATCGAGGGATGAGCTCTCCGGAAAAGAGAGTTGCCATCTGTGTAATTAAACCTTAAGGCTGATATTTTTGTGGCTACCTCCACTTCAGCTTCATTAATTGTTGAGGTCTTAAAAAATGTTCCTGGTCCCCAACACACTGACCACTCTACCAATTGTTTTATATCCAGGGCAGCAGATTTGAAGCAGTTGGATACATTGGAAATAAATCCTTGGCCCTCAACATACAGACCTCTCTATCAATTCTTTTATATCTGGGACAGTGGACTAAGATTTGAAGCAGTTGGATACATGGGGGGTCATTATGACCCTGGCGGAAGGCGGAGAACCGCCGGTAAGACCGCCAACAGGCTGGCGATCTTACTTTGTGGAATTATGACCATGGCGGTTACCGCCATGGTCAGCCGCCGGTTCTCCGTTCCGCCTGAGAGGGGTCTCCCCCACCCCCCACCCCCACCCCGACTCACTCCCCTACCCCCCCACCACCCCTGCCACCCCCCAAAGGTGGCAGGGCCCCCCTCCCCACCCGACCCCCAACATCACTTCACCCATACCCACACGACACGCACGCAGGCACCACCTACATACTTACATGCACACATGCCGACATACATGCCTACATCCACACACAAAGTCATACACGCACACCCACATTCAAACATACACGCACACATCCATACAGACATACCCACAGACATATACGCACTCATTCCCATACACACAGCACCCCCGCAGGCATACACGCACTCACACACCCCCTCTACATACACACACCCCCATGCACCCACACAACACACCCCCCCCCACCCCCCTCCCCTCACGGACGATCGACTTACCTGGTCCGACGATCCTCCGGGAGGGGACGGGAGCCATGGGGGCAGCTCGGCCGACACCAAACCGCCAACAGAACACCGCCACAGCGAATCACAGGACGTGATTCGCTGGGCTTTGATCTGTTGGCGTGGAGGTGGAGCAACCTCCACTTCCCCACCTCCCGCCAGTATGGCTGTTGGCGGCTCTCCGTCCGTAAAAGGACGGAGAGCTGCCAACGGTCATAATAGGCCGAGCGGCAAACCGCCACCACTGGCGGTCTTCCGCACGGCGGTCCCTCGCCGGTCTTTAAAAAAGACCGCTGAGGTCAAAATGACCCCCATTGTGTATTGATTTTATTGCATTATTTGATTTTGATTTAATTCTGAATTGTTCCTTTTTGCTATTATGTTTTTAAGATATTGATGTTTTAAAGTTGATAGAGAGTAAAGCTATATCTCTTGTTCAGCTGTTGCAAGGCCCTGGAGCACGTAAATCAAGGGTTTGATTCTACTTTGAAATCATTGCAAAGTTAATTATTCATAACTGTGACCATTTTTCAAGTAAAGATATTGATGTAATTCCAGTAGAAACTGGAAGCTCCTCTCTTAATGGTCTTAGTGCTCCCCTTGGGTGGCTAAAGGTGGGTTGGTTGAACCCCAAATGTGATCCAGTAATCGCCAATTTGAAAAATCTGAATATTTCAATTTCAAATGGGGAGAGATTAGCAAAATATGTAGGGACAGATGATAATGTCTTCCCCTCTCCCCTGAGTGAAATTGAGTGGGAGAAATGGAGCTGGTTAGCTGAAGCACTAAATTGCTCCAGGTTGATGGGTAACATAACATATTCTGGCCACTAGCAACAAATTTAGAGTGGCTTCTGAGAATGCAGCAGGTTTAGTGAATTTTATTGGAAAAATAGATTTTCTAGGTTCGTCAAATATTGAGTTAATCTGCATCTAGGAGACTTGGTATACAGATTATTTAATTTGCCCCGGTTACATTGTACTCTGTCAGAAAGCACAGCATTCAAAGAAAGGGCGCACCAGGTGGGATTTGTTTCCCTCAGACAATGCAGTGACACTACTAAGAGAATTCTCCACATCATTGATAAAGCCAAGCAAAATATTACTATTAGCTGTAGATGCCAAAAAGGCATTCAAATTGCGTCCACTGACCCTGCCTGACAGCGACTCTTACTCACTTTGGCTTTGGACTCTGGTTTTGCAACTGGATATTGAGTATATATGGCTATCCAAGAGCAACCGTCAGGGTAACTGGTCATACATCGACCTTCCCCTTCAGTAGAAAGACTTGACTGGAGAATCCATTGTCACCTCTGTTATTTGTGCTCTATATAGAGCCCTTCACTCAAAGGGTACATGACCACACAAATATTACTGGGGTCCACTTTGGTGGGGAGGAACATGTCATCTTCCTCTAGACAGATAACTTTATCGTACCCTATAGACAACCCATGCACAGCCCTACAAGAATTCTTAGAGGAGGCTGGGTACTTTTACTTGCAGGTTTTCAGATAAATATTTAAAAAATCCCAGGCCCTAAATCTCTTGTTTTCCCCACACAAAACAGCACAACTCTCTGGCAACATCTCAATTCAGTGGTCCATGACCGCTTTTTCCTATTTAGTCATCCAACTAGCCCCAATAGTGGTGGATAATGCTGCAATGAACTATCACACCCTGTCCAGGAAGAACATGTGTGACCTCACCCAGTGGTGTCTATAGCCACTCTCATGGCTTAGCCGAATAGCAGTGCATAAAATGATCACTTTCCCTCAAATTCTCTTCTTGTTTCAAACCCTTCCAGTAGAGCCACTGCCAGGCACGATCAAGGCACTGCAACAGGTGATGCTCCAATTTGGATGGACAAAGGTCCGCAAATGAACTTCAAAAATAGTTATCGGCCTCCTAGGTGGGCGGGCTGGGAATCCCAAATCTCAAAGCATACTACCAAGCTGCCCAACTGCTGGCGACAGTCACTTCACCGGACATGCTCCTCCATATTCTATGGGAATGCTCTAAACTTTCTCAATTCTGGTATTACGAGATATAGATAAAAACCTAGATGCACAACTGCCCATATTTCTTGCTTACACAATCCTAGGCATCTCCAACCCACTCACATTCCCACTCAAATCTTGTAAGGGCTGGCAAATTGGATAAGCATTAGGAGCAGCTCACCAGATGATCCTAGCACACTGGGACACAGCTACCCACACGATATCCACACATTTGGCCTGGCTACACCAAATTTGGTATATCCTGGGTATGGAGAAGCTATTATTGGTATTGACATCCCAAGGGGACACATATACCGATTTGTGGAAACCGTATATACCATTATTATCCCAATAGTTCTGAGAACTAACATGCCCTAAATACCTAAAGTTGCCACGTCTCTCGGAGATTACCACCCCAACATCGTTACCTACTAACTCTGATGAAGACCACACACTTGACACTTAAACCCCTTTTCCAATACAATGGCCTAAGACTAGCGTGGGGGGAGGAATTGGGGAGGGAGGGGATACGATTTTGTAACAAGAATCTCAATGATTATTCTTGCTGTTGTGAAGTTTGATGTATCTCTTCTTGGTGGTTGTGTGTACTCATAATAATAATAAAAAGATTTGAACCATAAAATATATGTGTCTCTGGGGATGGCGACTCCAGGGACATGATAAGCACGAAGAAGGGATGCGTGGCCTCCCTCACCATGCTAAAAAAATACCTGGGGAATTAGATCCCTAGGGCCAAGAGAGGCTCAGGGAGGGTTGCCATGCAATCCCCGTCCTCTTTAAAATATATATAGCCCTGGTGGTTGGGGACCCCAGGGTCTAATGAGGCTTGAGTAGAGGGTCATGAGGCCTCTCTCCCATTCAAAATAAATAAGGACCTGGGGTATGTGTTTTCTGGGTGTCATGAGGCTCGAGGAAGCAGGCCACTCCTCATTTTATTGGTATTACCCTAGGGTTGAGATCCCCAGGGCCTAATAAGGGTCAGGGAGGGGGGGTGCATGGCCCTCTCCCCTTTATTCTTGCATTTTGGCCCTTACTGGGTCCCTGGGACCCAAATGTAAACCTTATGTTACAAACAAAAAAGACAATGAATAGTATGGGGTTGGCTGCCAGCTCAGGATTTGGCAGCAGGGCCTGGTCATAGGCCAGTACCTGTGGCCAAATCCCTGCTGCACACATCTTTTGGCAGTGAGTAGTGGCTTACATTGAAAAAAAACTTAAAGGTCACAGAAAAAAGCAAAGGTTATAGTAACGTTATTGTAAGGTTTGATAAAAAGCTCTTTTCTTTTTTAAAAAGTAAGAGAAACAAACAAAAGTTAAAGTAACAAAGTGGTAAGTTAATCTATGAAGTCTTTTCAAATGTCATCAGTGATGCGATAAATGATGTCATAGAACATGTCATGAGTGACGTTATATGTGATGTCACAAGCACTGCATGACGGGAGTCCAGTTATGGTTAGTTCTGCTACCTATAACTGGTAATTTTAGTTTTTTTTTAGTTCAAAATGTTAATTCACCTAACCATAACATTACTTTAACCTTTGTTTTTTTGCAGTTAATTTCTAAGGCTACTCTCTTTCTCTCTCTCTCTCTCTTTATCTATCAATCTATCTATCTATCTATCTCTCTCTCTATATAGATAGATAGATAGATAGATAGATAGATAGATAGATAGATAGATAGATAGATAGATAGATAGATAGATTATATATCTATATATATTTATATATATATATAAACATAGATAGATAGATAGATAGATAGATATATATCTTATATGTATATATATACACACATATGTATATATAAACATATATATATATATATACATATATATATATAAAAAATATATGTTTATGGCAGAACCTATTTATTTTGCTTTTTTAAGTTAATTTAATTGGATTTTACTTTAGTCTTAAACAGAATATTTTGACTCACAGTCATAGGTGTGTTGTGAAGTGTTTGACACCATGGTTTACTATGTGCCCCAGATCAGTCTGCAGGCCCGCTGAGATACTTAGCTGGTTTTGATTGGTTTGCTGATTCAATCGCTTTTGAGCACTTTATTTAAGAACTATTATTGGGAATAATTTTAAATGTGTTGTGGTAAAATATTTTATCTTGCACATTTGCACAGCTTTTAAAATACTGCTCCACAAACGCAAAGTATGTCATCGATGTCAATTAAGAAAAAATCTGGATGACAAAGGATACGAGTCATAAGAAAATAAAATTTCAAAGAAAGAAGTGACTCAAACAAACGTACTCACCAAAGAACACAAATATATTCCCACTATGACGTTTTAGCTTCCGCCTTCCGCCTTCCTCAGGTAGTACAAGATGGTTTACTCAGTGGCTGCACAGCTGACACTAATGAATTTTCAGAAAACATCATGAGTGAAGATTTCATTTGGAATGTGGAATCAATGCAGTCCTGAGAACTCTTCAGATATGCAGTAATCAAGTGGTATTGTGAATCATGTTCAGTCCATCTGAATGCAGTGATTTTAAACTGTACATCTAGAATTTCTCTCTGATGGCCAGTAGTTCTTCCTTTAAGACATGTTCCATAGGGGAAATGTTTAAACCTGAGAGTAAATGGTCCACATTGTTAAAGTGATTGGCCACGTAGGCCGGTAAAGTTTCTTGTTAATTGTTGCTGGTTTGTGGATACTGAATTGTGTACCAAGGTGAGCCATTGTATGGCTTACATATTGTCTTCTACAGCTTTAGAATAGGCACTGAATTACATAAATAAGATGTTGTTTTATTCAGTAGGTCCTTCTCATAACAGAGCTAGTTACTGGTGGTGTTTGTAAAATGCATTCACCATGCACAGATTTCTCATCAATTGTTTTACTTCCAAATTTAACAGTGATATTATCAATGATATTATAAAAGATGTAATGAGTGCTGCAATATCTGGGGTAATTAGCAGTGCATGGCTAGGGTGCAAGTTATAGTTACTTCAGGGCACAAGTTATAGTTACTTGAAACACCTCTAAATCTAACTGCTGAAATTCTATAGCAAAATGTGAGCCTAACTATAACATCCCTGTAACTTTTGTTTTTTTCAGTAATTTTCAATTTTTTAACGTAAAGTTTTCTTTACTATATATTAATCCAACCACTGCTGCACCTGGCCTTTGGCTGTGTGCAGCGGAAGTTGGCATCAGAGCCTGGCCTGAAGCCAGGACTTGTAGTCAACCCCCTATAACCATCCAACCCTGCACCATGCATAACCTTTGGCAATTGTGCTGAAGGGAATGGCCACAGTGCCTGCCCTGCGGCCATGACCTGCAGTCAACTCCATTTATGCTCTAAACCCTGTGGCATGCATGGCTAGAGGGGTTTGGAACTTAAAGGAGGCAACATTAAATATATTTATATATTTATATATATTTAGGGGGGCACACATGCCCTGGTGACCACCATCTCTCTGGGGCTAAACATTAAAAAACATAGGGGGGCCACTCAGATCATAACCCAGTAACAGGGTCCACCACCTAACATGTGTGGGAGGTCACGTGCACCCCCGGGCCCTGGGGATAACCACCTCAATGGGGCTTAACATTTAAAAAAAAGAGAATTCCTGTGTCCCAGGGACCACCACCTCCCCTGGTCAACATTTAAAAAATATGGAGAGGTCTCCTTGACCCACCTGGGCCCTGGAGTCCTCCACCTCCCCAGGGCTACTTTTAAAAATATTTATAAGGGGGGCCACTAGAACTCTCTAGGGCCCAGGAGACCACTAGCTTCCCATAGCTAAATATTTTTTGCAAAAAGGAGTGGGGTGAAATTGTCCTCTTCTCTAGGCCGATTTTGGCCCGGGGGAACCCACCCCTGTGGCGTGGCCATATATACTAGGTTTAAGTGGAATTTCTGGATTCGTGCTATGCAGAAGTCCACAAAGTTCTAAAATACTCTGCCATGATACGCAGAGTTCCGAGGGGAGTTTCTCCGTCACACCTGTTTGCATTGGGTTTTACATCAAATGCAATGTGACATGCATTTTTATGTTCAAAACTGTGTGAGAACGGCACCACACTGTTTCCATGAGTGTGGCCATCTTGTTTTCTTAGCACAATAAGATGATGGACGGAGTGCTGAAACATTTCAAACACTCATCCTCAGTCACAGATCTGAGTTAAAGCTATTGTTTTTTTGCTCACAATGCCACTTCAGTTTGGAACCAGCCATATGCAAATCAGTATTGACCCTAAAAAAGAACAATGGATTAAACTCAGATCTGTGACTGAAGGTGAGTGTTTGAAAAGTTTCAGCACTCTGTCCATCATCCTTTTGTGTTGTCATCTTTTTTTCTTACTCTGTTCATGGTGCTAGGCCTGTTTTCTGAATCCCTTCCTAATCTTTTCAATCCTCCACCCTCCTAATTTCCTAATTAATCTACCCCTCATTTTTAGTTATTGTATTAGTGTGTGTATTTGTGTCAGTGTATTTTAATTTTTTTTCATTTTTTGTGATATTGTTTATATTTTTGTTTTTTTCCCTTTACTTCCTTATATTTTCTTCCCTTGTTCTTCCTTCTGTTTTCTGTTTCTTTTCTTTACCCCACCCAGCACCATGGCAGAGCAAGGCAGTGACCAGGAGAGAGGTGACACCAGGCCCCCATGAGCAGCCAGAAGCCACCTAACTTGCGGCCGGTGGCACAGTCAAGTAGATTTTGTTAAGAACATTTGGAATAGGAATTTTAGGAATAGTATAGCCATCTCAACAATAGTTGATACTAGTACCATAGGTGATCTGATTTAGATAAGTACGATGTTACTGTGTTTGCCCGTTATAACAATTTGGTGGAGATTAACTGTACCACCAATCTATTTTTTTATCTTCTTTATTTCTTACATCAGCACCCAAGGGCAAGCTGAGGGGAAGCGCCAAGAGCTGGAGAGGAGGAGGCACCAACCACCACTGCTGAGGGCTTTACTCACCCCAGTAAGTCTTATTATTATTATTAGTATTTCCTTAACCTTTAACTCTGCCTACTATGATACTACTTTTAATTTTGCCTTGTTTCTTTTTTTAATTTAGTTTTTAATACTGTCTCCTTTTTTGCCAACTCCCCTATCCAATTTTTGTTTAATTCCTGTTATCCCTAATTTTTTTTCTTTTTATTTCATGATCTTTTGGTAGCTGATTTTTTCTGGTCTGTACTAGTCTGTAGATTTATTCAGCTTTGGTGGTAATCTTTTTCTCTCCCCTATATAGCTTGTGGCACTGTAGGACTAAGAACGGATTTTTTGGTACTCTCCTGTCTACTGTGAAGATTGTAGGCCCAACTAAGCTAATATTATAAATAGTATTCACCACGGTAGTTTGCTGAGAAGGCTTTCTTGTTCTTTCTCATGCTCTAAAGGTTAACGAGAGAGTGGCCATTGTCATGGGCCAGCCCCCAAAATTGTGCTGTGCAATTCATTTATACAGTATACCAACAATTCCAATGAGAGTGCAGCATGGCTGAAAAGTATGATATGAGGTCCCATTGCATTTGTCAACAAACACCATATATCTTTTATTTACCATTATTATTTCTCCCCTTCATTGTGCTTCAACAATTCAGAGTCATCATCATCATAGGCTATTGTTCTGCCTCTCCATTATGACATGTTTTTGGTTGGCTTGTGCACCTGGCTTTTGTAGCATTGGGAACCAACAAAATGCCCAGAGTGATACTGCAGTACTAACCGAACTGTAGCAATGCAATGCAGTTGTATTTTTTCTATTAGCAAAAATAAGGGGAGACACATCTGGCATCTAAACAATTTAAAATGTTTCTTCTAGTCACACAGAGTGCCACTGGCTGATGTGCCACTGCAGGAAAAGATTCAGTTAGAAGGGGAGGAGTGGCGGCAGGGACGGTTGGTGGTGAGTCACATTGCTTGCTTATTGACAATTACTATTACACTCACTAGCTACAAGGGTGTAGTCATGACTCATGATTGTGAACCCCCTGCTTTAGCAGCTACAGCAGAGGTTGAGTTATGGCCTCTTCTAGCTGCAACTCAGCAAAACCTCACATAATGTACGCTAAAACTTGATGGAAACAGGAAAGAATGGAAGGTTAAAAGAAAGGATGGGTGAAATGTTTGAAAAGAAAGGATGTGAGGGTGGGGGTAAAAGGATGCATGGGTGAGTATTAGTTAAATGGATGGATGGGTAAAAGGATGATTGAAAGAAAGGGTGGATACTAAATGGATGGGTAATGGAGTGGAACATTTGATGGCAGTCTGGATAAGAGAAAGTAAAGATTAAATCATGGTGGCTATGAGTGAATATTGTAGGAAGAATGAAAGGTTGATTGAATAATTGTTTGGATGAATGAATAAGTGAGCTCTTCTGAAGAAGGGCATGCTGCTACCTACTTTGATTACTTTGTTTTATGGTTATTAAAGCTATGGTTCAAAGTGGGGGGTATTTTAATTTCTGTTCTAATCCCTTGACTCACTGTAGTTGTTAAGTGAGGCAGGTGTGTATCCCATCGATCTTCATTCATCAACTCCCTGCCTGCCTATGGCATTTCGCCACCCATGATCGAAAAAGTGCAGTATGGTTCAATTCATGATTGCAGTGTTGGCTGTGCAATGTGCTTCTGTTTCAGTTAATGCAGCATTTGCAATGTTTTCAATGCATTACAAACAGAACACACAAGGTGTGTTTCCCTTCTCCTACTTTATTCTTTCTTACATTTTTCCATCTCAGCCTACCAAAAAAAAATGAAAAATCCTTTCTTGGCATGTGCCACATTTTTATGGCCATGTCATTGATTTCAAAATATATTGCATGGTTTCCCATAGCAGATTACCTTAAGCCTGTTTGGATTTTTCCCTTTAGGCGTTTGTCTATTATAGTGACTGAATAAGCAAAAGCTTTGGCATATTATGAATCGATGTTCAGTGACACCCCTCTATTCTATAGCAAAAGGTCTACCTACCCGTCACGTTTCCTTTCCTTGCTGCCCAGTGAATGAATTTGTTGGAAATAATTGTATAGGTGGGCAAGGCCAGTGAGTAAAGTGGGACTAGTAAGTGCTTGATTTGATTTAAATTTTGGCAGAAAGAATACTTTGTGATTAAAGTTCCAAATACAATCTATATAGCCTGTTCATATCTCTGTAGTGCAGTGCATTGTTTGCCCCACTGTCTACTTATGGCAGACAGGATAATAATATCTACATTTTATATGTATGTGATATAGTATCTTATTCATTATTTGTCTGCCTCTTTGGAGTCAGGTTAGAAAGGGAAAGGCATTATGTGAGGCATGTGTGGGTAAAATTGGCCCTGTGATTCTCCTAACCATAATCATATCAAATTCCAAAATCCCTAGTGGACCAGCAATGTGGTGCTGCTGTGCTACCCACAACTTAATTTTAAACAAGTGTATGTAGTGAATCCTAGTTTGTTTTAATGGGATAACAGGAGTTAGCTTAGCATTCGGCTTGCAGACTCGTGCCCGTCACCTAGTGACTTTTAACCTACTAAGCTTGCTCTGTCTTAGCCCATTTAATTATTTAATTAATCTAAGATTGCTGCCTTGTTCATAGTTAGGCCACTTGTTCTACTTTGCATTGTCAGTGCCACCGCGCTAAGGCGTCAACATCAAGTGACAAAGACGAACAAACAGTAGGTGTTCACACTTAGGGACTTTCCCTCTCTATACTTTCGAGGGATTTGTTTATAATAATTGGCACCCCAAGCATCTCTGTTATCTATTGTTTGGGAACACACCTATGTCAGAAGTCCTGGTAGAACTGTATAAATACATCACACTTTAGATAGATAATCAGAGGGATTCTGACCAGAGGGCATTGCCACTATCGCTGATATCGATGCTGCACGTCGCCTTGACACTGATCCAGTCTTCGTGTCCCTGCGGAGTCTGAGATAGAGACCTCATTCCAAGGTAACAAGGGTTGGGGGCTCCTCTCATGGACATGGCATTGGCAGATTAGGTTTAACAAATCCAGCTCTCCTTTTGGTAGGAGGTTAGGCCTATCATATCAGGGTATTAGGACATATTACACATCTTATGTCTTTTACATGCTATTGCAAGACGGTGGGGGGCTTTGTAATAATGACTCTTGTCTTCCCAATTCTGTTTCTTGCACTGTTCATTATCGTAATCATTGCAGCCCATGAAACATATCGCAGATTGCAGTTGTGTTGAATAAATACTATTGAAACTTTACTGCATCTTCGTTATTGCTTGTGTTTGGTTCAGACATGATGTATCTGTGAGAAAGGGGTAATCTCTGTTTAACCACGACACTCCCTGAGATGTCTTATTCTCGAGTCCATGCGTAAAGGCTGCCACAAATCACCTTTTACTATTGTGTTTTTGGTGAGGTGCTCCTAGTGAGCCGGAAGGGTTAGGACGACAGCTGTGACTTGTTGTAGGATAGGCATAGTCGCCTACAAACATAAGTACTGTCATCCTTAAACCAGCAGTCTTGCCCAGAGCAAGAGTCCAAACAACAACATGGCACCACCAACAATGGTGTTTAGGCACTAATTTACTGATACCCTGACTATCACTGTCTCACAGACAACAGGTACCCTAAGTACCAACAAACGGAGACGTCTGTGGTCTTTGGAAAATTCCTCTTCAGCTGAAAAGGTAACACCTGATTAAGCTGTAGGTTGTTCGAGCTCGAACTCATAAAAGGACTTTACTCCCCATTTGGTGTACCGTTTTTCTAAACAAATATGGCTAACGCCATTAACATTCCTGAAAATTCTAGACAAGCTCTAACACAACATTTACTAGTGCATGGCCTTGCAGAAGAGGGCGGGAATGTTACTCTTATAATAGAAGCTAATGAAGCATACCAAACAGAAACATTTTATTGTTGGGTCACCTTTCCTGAGGTAGACCAAAGAACACATACATGCCACACATATGAAATTGCAAACGTATCTCCACAGCACCAAGCATACCAGTATCATGAAATATCGCTCACATACCAAGAGCATCAGAACTGGTTTGAAGGCGCCCTACCACACATATTACCAAGAGTGAGTCTAGGGGGGTCATTCTAACCCTGGCGGTCCAAGACCGCCAGGGCTAAAATGACGGGGGCACCGCCAACAGGCTGGTGGTGCCCCGCTGGGCATTCTGACTGCGGCGGTTCGGCCGCGGTCAGAAGTGGAAAACCGGCGGTCTCCCGCCGGTTTTCCGCTGCCCAAATGAATCCTCCATGGCGGCGCAGCAAGCTGCGCCGCCATGGAGGATTCTGACACCCCATACCGCCATCCTGTTCCTGGCGGTTCTCCCGCCAGGAACAGGATGGCGGTATGGGGTGTCGCGGGGCCCCTGGGGGCCCCTGCAGTGCCCATGCCAATGGCATGGGCACTGCAGGGGCCCCCGTAAGAGGGCCCCAAAAAGAATTTCAGTGTCTGCTTTGCAGACACTGAAATTCGCGACGGGTGCAACTGCACCCGTCGCACCTTCCCACTCCGCCGGCTCAATTCTGAGCCGGCGTCCTCGTGGGAAGGGTGTTTTGCACTGGGCTGGCGGGCGGCCTTTTGGCGGTTGCCCACCAGCCCAGTGCAAAACCCAAAATACCCTCAGCGGTCTTTCGACCGCGGAGCGGTATTTTGGAGGGGGAACTCTGGCGGGCGGCCTCCGCCGCCCGCCAGGGTGAGAATCACCCCCTAGGTCCTTTAAATAATGACGGACCGACGTGGCCTATGTTCGCCACATACACACCTCACCCAGACATTCTAAATATGCTGATAGCAGATCTATGAGATTCATATAATGAATTAGTGACATTATATAGACGATTAGTTCAGTTCGTAATGCCAGCGTTGAACACCACACAAGCCCGTCCAGCACCGTCAGCACCTGGTGGATACCAATTGGCTAATGGGATTAATCCACAAACAATGCATACTATTATGGGTAAGGTACCCACAGAACAGGAAAAAATACCGTTCTGGATTGCCCAGAAAACGAATCAGCCGGGAGCTGTGTTACCCCATATGGGACCACAGGAAAAACATAGACTGCTCACTATGTGCTTGCCCCTTGAGATGGTTCCCTCAGTGGATGACTGTGCCACATGGGGTACAGTCTTCGCTGCTATATACTCTACCACACATGGTACCCCGACACTTGCCAATTTACCGGAAGTGTTAAAACAAATACAGAGTGAGCACGGGTCTGCACCAGCCTTAGATTTGGGGATGAAATTAATGCATAACTTTGACGCGGTTTCCTCAATAATGCTCAGTAAAATTAAAGGGGAAGCGGTAGCCCTGGCAATACACCAGTGTCTCCGGGAAACTCCACACTTGGAACAAAAGAGACAGCTACCAAAAATAATTTCCGACACCTATACTAGTATAGAGTGGGATAGTTTGGGAGCCAAACCAAAGAAATTGGAGTTACAAGGTACCACCCCTAAGGAAGGTACAAAGCAGGCACAAGAGGACTCTGAAAAGCACTGGGAAAAAACAAAAAGAATTTAAGGATAGAAGAAATAAGAGAGCTGATTCTCCACACCCGGAGAACTCCAAAAGGAGATCCAATCTCAGAAATAGGGAGAATATTAAAACTCAAGACAGATATACTGATTCACGTCCCTTTTGTTCCTTTCAGGAAGCACCGGATAGACGTAGCGAGAGAGGGGGCCATCCTGATCGATGTCCTGAATACATGAAACAAAAGAAAGACTTGCCGCAGTCTACCATTAAAAAAGAAGAAAAGGCTCCTCAGCAAAAGCCACAGTTTAAAAAGAAAAAGGTGGCAGCACTGTACACTTGAGAACACTGTTGAGGAGCAAGACGTGGGCAGTGACGCAGCAGAGGTCACAATATGTCGCCAGAGTGTGAAAGATCATCTGAGTGCGACAGCAACTAGCGAGTTTCTTGCAGTTTAAACGGTGGACGGCCGCGTACTCCCACCCGACAGGATTTATGATTTAAAAATTCAAATAGAGGGAGACGTTGAGCGCACTATTGGTGTGATATTTTGGGATGAATTTACTAGTGACATCCTATTGGCCGAAAGAGACGGGCCACCTGAGCACGTCCGTAAGCTCCAGCATAGGGAAGATGTCATTTTCCCTTCTTTCTCTAATCTTGTTCCGGAAGCAGAAAAAGAAGCATATGCTGCGGAATGGGCTTTAGCGCAGGCACCTGCGTTATACTGCAATCATGTAGGTTGGGACAAGGAGTCTCCTTGTCATGTTATTCCCGTTAGATCTACAGCCCAACCGCAGCCACAATATCCTGTTAAACATGAAGCAAAAGCTCCGGTGAGAGAGATCCTCACCCAGCTCGAGTATCAGGGATTAATTGAGCCCTGTACACCTGCAATGAATAACCCATTATTCCATGTTGCAAAGCCAGACCATTCCTACAGAATAGTCATTGATTATTTAAATAGTCACACACGCATATATGCTATACAAAACTCACATAGCACGGCACTAATAAACAATATAGTGCGTAAAAAATATAAAACAACATTGGATAGCACATGAAAGTCGGGACATGAGTGCATTCTCATTTAGCTCCCAGAAACGCATCTGTTGTTTACCCAAGGCTATAAGAGCGGGAAACGCCCTCAACGCCGACTCCTAAACAACGAAGTCCTGGTTAACGAAAGCGGAACAACGCTTTCATTAACCACGACTTCGTTGTTTTGCGCCTACAACCACGCATGTGCAGAACAACGCACATGCATGGTTAAGGCACAAACAAGGGAGTCAGCTGAGGAGGATGAGGCGACGACTCAGGTAAGTGGGGCGGGGTGGGGGGTCGAGGTTTTAGTTTTTGGGGCAGGATTGGGGGGTTGGGGTATTTTCTGGTTTGGGGCCGGGGGCGGGGGTGGGGGGTCGGGGTTTAAGGTTTAGTGTTGGGGATGGGGGGTCGGGGTATTTTCTGGTTTGGGGCCGGGTGGGGGTGGAGGTGGGGGGTCGGGGTTTAAGGTTTAGGGCCGGGGGTGGGGGGGGTCGGGGTATTTTCTGGTTTGGGGCCGGGGGGTGGGGGTGGGGGGGTCGGGTTTAAGGTTTAGGGCCAGGGTATTTTTTTGGTTTGGGGGTGGGGGTGGGGTGTCGGGGTTTAAG